>NC_090438.1:713242317-713545347 GCF_031143425.1 Pleurodeles waltl
GACGGAAGGACATGTCCAGTCGTGTCCAGTCAAAAACAGAAGTGAAATGGGGAAGAAAGGTAGGTTTGTACCGCATTTGTGTGGAGGTCGGACTGCACAGTGGGCCTGGCAGTAAGGTTCATCCAAATCTGCTCGGCGGTAAAGGTGGCTGGAGTTCCACCATCAGATCCTATTCCCAATGCCGCCATCGAGAAAGCTAGTGATTCTTGGCAGAGTCGGCGGGACATCTAAATTGCAGTGGGCTGTCTAGTAAGCAAACAGGTTTTCTGTTGAAAAATCAACTGCAGGACCATTACCGCCAAGATCTAAAACAGTCTCTTAGACTGTGCCAACATAAACTTGTCCTTAGTGTTACCTTGTTTCATCTCCTTCTCATTTACACAATATTGTGCATTCTTCAAAATCTCATCCAAAGACTTTGTCTGCCAACACATCACATTCTGCTGTATGTGCTGGCAAACCTCAGGTCTCAAACCAAGAACACACTGTTTAATGAAATATTCCATAACTGCGAGGTCAAAGTGTGTCTGTCCTGTATGCTGTTGAAATGCTTTCATCAACCTTTCACATAATTCATGAATAGTTTCCTTAACTTTGATTGCATTCAATTTAATTTCAAATAAACCAAATCCTTAGGTGGAACTCTGCCTTTCAAGAACATTATTGCCTCATTATTCTTAGTCATTATCACAGGTAAAGGCGCATTTGTGACAGGATTTCTCACTGGCTCTGCATCTGGCCATTTAACAGCAATCTCACATTCTGCCAACAAATTACTTGGAACTACAATGTATTTAAATGAACCCAGAACACTTTTGAAATCTTAACAAATCTATCAAGTTGTGTTTACTATTACATTCGACTTTCTCACAACTTTGGAAAATTGTTTGGAAATGATGCAAGGTTTCCCCTATTCCAAGGGACATGGACATACCCTCCACCTGTTATCTCCCTTAAAGAATAGGCTGCATTATTTCCCGAATGTGCAATTTATTTTCTTTTCTCCTCAGTCTCTTCTGTCTGTTTCTTTTTCTTTTCGTGTTTTTGTGAACATTTATTGTTCAAATTTGTCAAATACACTCCATTTGATATTAATTAATTGAGATAAATTTGCACTCCTAAAGAACGCATGTTTTCAATTGATTCATCATATATTGTGTCCCGAAACTTATTTGTAATGGTATGCTTTTAGAAATATCAAACTCATATTTGCTTTCCAATTCAGTTAATTTGTCATGAACAGTTGCAGCCTTCCTCGCTATTTCTTTCCCCAACTAAATTATTTTTCTTGATAATGGTTTATGTGATAAAGATCCAAACATCCTCTAATCATTTCTTTTAATTCAATTATCAATTTAGGCACATTTAATGGTCTCTCCTTTTCAGGAGCTGGACTGGTATTTGAACTTGAACTAGTACTTGGTCTTGCTGCATCTTCAACTTTCACCCAGTTTCTAGGAGCCTATTCAAACCAAGGAGGAAATAAACCGTCTTCTAAATTACATTCACCTTTCACTGTTTGTGTTGTGAAGACAAATCATCTTCCTTCTCCTAGTGCTTGAGTGGTCTGTGGAGGTGTCCACACTGCAATCTGTGATTTTTGTGTTGTCCGAATAAACCCATTTACTGGTATTCCTCCAGTTGTTTCCTGAACTCCTGTAGCTGTCATATGAATAACCTATGCAAGCACTGTTTGTGTTGTAATCAATTCAATCAATTGTGCTGGAGTCGTAATCACTGAAAGTGGAGCATTTACTTGTGTCACCGTCTGAGCTGTACTCATTGGTGCTGGAGCACGTGCAACTTCTTGCTGAGTTACTGACTGTGTAGGAACAGGCTGTGCAACAATTGATTGAGTCATTACTGGTTGTGGCACAATCAGCTGAGTCAATACGGGTTGTATATTTGCAGGTTGTACTATTTGCATCAGACTAGTAACTTGTGAAACACCTGGTTCTAAAGGAGCTCTAGCTACTGTCTCATTATTTATCAATTGGGCTCTATCATTTGGTATAAGACCCACATAAGGTGGTGGATGTGTAGCCAAAAGTTCATCTGAAAGGTCTTCACTGAAATCAGTACTCATATCCGATTTTGATTCACCTTTCACATCTTTGCCCCCTTTAATCTATTTTCTTTTTAGGTTTTTCAGATCCTCTATTCCTTGTGTAATCCTCTTCTGTGAGTACGGGATATAATCTAGCACCTTCCAATACACTCTTCTTCCATCTCTGCACCTGATCATCCCAAACTGCATCTGTATAACTTCTCATTGCTCTCTTAGTTCATTTTTTAAATCTCTCTCTGTCCTTAAGTCAAACCATTTTCTCCCATGCACAGTGCTGCACATTGTTTAGGTCTAGGAGGTGGCTTCACTTCATGCACTGTTTCTCGTAATCTGCCTATGATCCATAAATTAAATCTCCCCCATCCAGGATAACTCAGTACCCCTTATTTTTCAGTGACCTACCACCATTGACAAAGCCAAACACATGTATGTAACCCTTCTACAACCATCATATGATACCCTCAGGATGTGTCCCTCACCCTCCCTCACTGGAACCATTACATCACCTAACATTAAACATCTTAAAGCTTTGAAAACATTCATGATTTCAGACTTATGGCAACAAATTCAGTAACTGAAATGATAACATCTCAATTGTTTGAAATTGTTCCATATATGTCATAACACAGAACCCCTTTTGTCAAATCACAATACGGTTCCATAATGCAATCAACCAATGATTTCCCAACTCTTACCGAGATCCAACCAATCACACTGCAGTGTTACAACAACTGACCAATCTCACTGCATCACAAAATGATGCAACTTGCTCCTTGAATGTCTGACCCTCCTTTACAAATTTTCTCTGTAAGAAGCAAAAAGACAAAACAAACAACTGAGTATGTCTGTTGTTCTAAAGAAAATTAATATTGACATCAACAATCAGAGCTAGGTTTTTGACCCTTCCAATTCTCAATCAAAACAAATTCTCCACTCACAATGATGACCTCTTGACCTGCAGGAAAATCATCTAATTAGAGTTGTGTCACCTTTGCGAATCAAACTTCACAAACACTAATCAACATTAATATAATCAGAACAAATTATTATGTCCCTATCAAATTGTGCAGTCGACAATGTCTCACAACACTTCTCTTAACAGACAAGAATACCTCTACCTCTTATATCTCTATTTTCTATCCCGGAATCTTAGACTACTTCTTAGCCCGATAAGCTCTTATTAACTTATGTAACAAAACACATATAACATATAAGCATTTATAGTATATTTCAAAACATCAAAAACCAAGTTTCCATGCAATTTGTTTTTCATAAACAACATTAAACATCACAATTTTGATTCATTATACTATTGATATGCACACCTGTTGATTTCACCAGTTTTTTAACTGAAATTCATAGCAGCTTCAGAAACCACACCTCATCAGTCTTCACAATCGGGTTCTGGGCATTTGGGCTTCATCTAAATTTGGGCACTTTTAATTACTGCAGCTTCTTTTGCCTTGTCATCTAAACCTTACCTCTGATACCAACTTTTTGGGAGAGTGGAGAATCCTAAATTGATAAACACTCTGCAAAACTTAGATCCCCAGTAGGGGATCTTGGAAATGAGCTGGAAAAAATGAAACTGGTATTCTAACAATAATACATATTTTTCATAAACTTAACAAGTTCTTAGGAGTCAATAATAAGAGCTGTAGTTACACTTTAAATGTTTTACTAATCATATTTTTTAATCTCTGTTCCTTTATTAGTCAAGCATAAATTACAGAACATTGCATAAAGCATGTCCCATAATCTAATCCCTAGTCTATATTTCTAAATCAGTAAATACATTGGAAAATTGAGTAATTCCTAAAGAGCTTTCTCGCTAAAGAGTATGCAAGGATCAGCAATAATAAATCAATAGTGAATATCAAGCAATGTAATAAAAGAATAGCAAAAAGGAACAAGCTTCTGAGAATCAGTCTAGTTAGTAAACCTATCAGTACTCACAAAGAATACAGTATCAGACTCTAATAGAGAGTAGTCTAGACAGAGAACAAAATCTGTCTGAAAGCCAAGAGAGAGTATTTGAGTCTCGCTCACATGGACGCCCTGTCCTGAATGTCTGAATGTCGAGCTTCATAGCACGCTATCTGTTCTTTCCCTTTGACACTTTTATGAACTGAATACAATGAAAACTAAATATAACAAATGTTTCAGATAAATTGTATAGTCAACCAATAAATGGTGAACATCACGAGACAGGAACAGTTTCCATCAAGATGGTAAGTTCTAACAAAAGAGTCTTCTCTACATAAGAACATTTGACTACATTTTAACAACTGTACTACAGTCAGATATTTTCACATCCATCTGGTTTTTTAAAGAAAGGACACTCATGTAAGCTATATGCACTAACAGGTTATGTAATTTTGATTCTCACGCATCTCCACACTAAATGCCTATTCATAAAGAAAAAAGTTTAAGATCAGCTTAACATGTTTTCAGATTCCAATGCAGGTCAAGCAATTAGAAAGACTGGGAAAATATAGCATTCTTTGTTAACATTGGAAGTTTGTGTCATGCAAAAGGCCATGCAAAAGTCACAATAGAAACATTTTTGTTGAGCTAAAGCACTTTGAAATTTGTTAATGTTAGCAATCGAGCAAGTTAGGGAAATGCGGGTCATGCAGAGTTTGGAAAGGAAAATGCAAGTTTGAAATGCAGCTTTTGGTTAGACATACATTTCACTCATACATGTTATTAATTAAATGGATTTTATTTTAATTAAATCTTTAGTAGGGGCAAGGAAGGAACTGAAACACTGCAAAGCAGTTTCTTAGTCATAACATATGCTGAATAATTTATTTGGAAGGGGTAACACAACAAAGTGGCAAGCATGGCGTGTGCTGATTATCTGCCTTTTCTGAAGCAAAATTCAGCCAGCCCATGCCTCCCTGGCATTGGTTAGCCCATGTTCCCCCATTTGCTGCCTTTATGCTTGATAAAGAGGCAACAGCAATCGTCTTGAAACAGATACACTTTCATCAAACAGATGTGAAAAATACTAATAAAACATATAAAAATCCCTGGGTTTTGCTGTAGTCTGCGGCCATAGTCATAGTTGGGGAATGTGAATATGCACAGCAGCACAATCCACGTGACTTGAATCCAGGGGCATTCCCGAATAAAATCATGGGGGTACAAGGTGCTATATTTAATTTCTACTGCTCGCGGCTATTCTGTGCTACGAACTATACTCAGACACACCTCTAAAAGAGATGGCGGTTTTAAAAAAATATATATATATTCTAGTCTTAACATGTTAACAGCTGTCCTCTGCCATGCTTACAATCAATTTCCCAGAACTTGAGAAAATTAATTTTTCAGCACTTTAGTCTCAGGACTTGTACTCAGAACACTGTATATTTTGCACCTTGCAGAATATTTTTTGTGCATCTGATTTTCAAACTGTAGAAGTGACCTTCCTTCCACTAGAGAAAGTTGCCAACTAAACGAGACAACCATATATTGGCTACACTTTGCCTCATCGCAGTCGCTCTGGGAAAACACGATTCACAATGGAGGGGGTGCTGTTTGGGTAAACCAATCACCTCCCTTCTTAAGGAAATACAAGAGGTGTACAACGAGCCTTCATTAGTGGGTTACACTGACATACTGAAAAATAGTAAAAAAAATCATAAAACCAGTAATATTTTGAGTAAGGATGTAAAACATAAAACCAGCAATATTTTGAGCAAGGATGTGGTGTAACACCCAGTGCTGCTGACTTTGGACCTGGGTGCTTGGTTTGAGTCTGAGCATCAGTTGCGCCCAAAAAAAAAATTATAATAATACATTGCAATTGTTGTAAAATGATGGTGGTGTTACGTTGCATATTTAATTTCTACTGCTCATGGCTATTCCATACTGAAAACTATACTCACACACACCTCTATAAGAGATGGCGGTTTTCCAAAAAAAAGAAAGACATTCTAGTCTAAACATGTTAACACCTGTCCTCTACCACTCTTGCAGTCAATATCCTAGAACTTGGAAAATGAAATTTTTAGTACTTTAGCCTTGGGTCTTGCTTTCTCAACACTGTAGATTTTGCACCTTGCAGAATAGTTTTAGTATACCTGGTTGTCAAACTGCAGAAGTGACCACCCTTCCGCCAGAGAAAGTTGCCAACCAAACGAGAAAGACGAACAATGGCTTTACTTTGTCTCCTCTCAGTTTCTCTGAGAAAAACACGATTCACTTTCGAGGAGGGGCTCCTTTGCGTAAACCAATCACCTCCCTTCTCAAGGAAATATGAGGGGTGTACAATGAGTCTTCACTTGCGGCTTACGCTGACATTAAAAAATAGTAAAAAAACATAAAAATAGCAATATTTTGAGCAAGGATGTAAAACATAAAACCAGCAATATTTTGAGTAAGGATCTGGCATTACACCCCTAGCTGCCGACTTTGGATGTGGGCGCCGGATTCGAGTCTCAGTGTCAGTTGTGTCTAAAAAAATAAACATTTAAGTACATTGCAATTAAAACAATGAAGTGGAAACAAAATGACAAGTTCAGAATGCCTGCAAATGAACTCACACCGGATGAACATGTATAGGAAGTAGAATTAAAGCGACATGTACAAGCTGAAGCAGAAAACAACTAAAAAAAAAAGTTCCCCCGAACAACTGATAAAACACTGAAATTATAAGGAAACTGTACTTGGCTGGTGCTCCTCAGCCAAGTACGGAAATGGTGTATCGGCTGTGCGAACCAGTTAAGAGATAGGAAAGAAGAGCGACACTACAGTCAACCTATGGTAAGCTGCAGGCGGGATCAAAGTCCTTTTTACTGAAGACAAGAGGTCTTGCAGATAGCGCATGTGTGCTGTGTTCTGTTAACACAAAGCTTTTCTAAATGCTGCATGATCCAGTATGGCACGTGTCCAACGTTTGTGATTACATACAAGACACTGGCGGTTGGAATTCTCTCAAACAGGAGATTATTAAACATGTGCAACCCCTTTACATGAGTGAAGTAAGTGAGCCAAGCCAGTCTAGGGATGTGTAAACAAGCTTTGACAAAGCCAATAGGTCTTGCTTTGTAACCTATTGTCTTTGGTGGTGGGTTTTAGCTATACTGAACACCTTCCCAGATGCTATGTAGTCTAGCTAAAGTTTTAAAAAACAATGTTTTTAATGTCTTTGGCATGGCTGTTTGCGGAATTTGGTAGCTGTGCGCACTAAGTGTGCATGCGCCTATCAAATGACACTGGCACTTTTCTTTTTATTTCCTAAACGGGCAGGCTCAAAGCTTCTCTGTGTTCTTGATGACAATATGCCTCACAACAGACAGTACATGCTCTGTCTAGTAGGCTCAACTAAAAATGGGGGTAAAGATAAATGTTATAACACAATTTTCAAAAACTTTGATTTAAAAAAATCATAATCCCACCTGTCCACTATGTTGAAAAGCAGGCACATGCCCTCAAAGGAACTTCTTCAGACCATCCAAAACCCCCATTCCCCCTCACATGCTAGTGCACAAGTTGTCTAGAAGCATCTTTCCGGCATTTCAGACAAGGGATTCCTGATTCCAAAACAACAAATTCTGCCTTACTATGATCTTCTAGAATCAAGGTGACTGTGCACTCGGGGCACTACCAGTGAATTTGTGTCAGAAGAGGGAATCAGCACTCATCTTTCAGGTTGTAGCAAGGTGAAGGTATTATATGGTATGACTAGGTAGTCTTACCATTGAATGCCAACACAATACCCAGTAGTGGACCTTGGATTCACTCTCAGAAAACACTACCTCAGTCCTGATAGTTTGGCAAAGAACAGTCAGGCTACTTAGAGGAACATGTGTAAAGCATTTCACATTACCAAAATGGGTGATAAGTAAATGACACGACTCAACGGAAATCTGACACCAATTTAGAAAAATAGATTCGATTTAGTCTTAATTTAGACACCAAAACAAACTTTGTAGCTTTTGTACAACTGGAGTTGTGAATTTTTAAGTCTTTCAAAAATACAGTTCTTTGCAGATTTGAAGGGCTTCCATTGAAGTCAATGGGGAAAATAGCAATGTGCACTTGGGAACTTCTAGGGTGAGTTTCGGTGAATCCCACAGGAACTTAAGGTGCTTTGGGACCTAGACCAAGAGTCAACAGTCAAACTTTTGTTACCTTGCCAAGGGAGTCGGGTTGCAGAGGTGACTTGGCTATCCTTGGTGCTGAACGGTCCGCAGTGGCTGGTGTGTTTTGCATTCCGTTCCAAAAATTAACTCTGGGTTGACTCACACTCTACGGATGTAGAGGTCTTTGGGGGGGCCAGGACCAGGAATCGATGTTTGGATCTTCACCACCTTGTCCGGTGGCTCAGGGTGCAGAGGTAGCTTCTAGCTGTCAATCACCAGCTGGTCGTGCCAAAGCTACCTTGCTGCTCCAGTCAAAGTCACTTCCTTCTGGCTGCAACCCCACATGAGGGGGGTCCTTGGCGATGTCGGTTCCTATGCTGGGAGGGTGCTCTGGAGCCGGTGAACATTGTGTGGCCATCAGTTTTCGCGCTGGTGACAGCAAGCCATGCTAGCTGCAAGGGTGGTCCACAAACTTTATTGCAGCTGGAGGCTGTTTGGTGGGGAGTAGAGACTTGAAATTTGCACGGGCCTCACTCCCAATTCTTAGATGCTGGGCACTGAGGGAGTCACGCTAAATTCATTTGCACGGAAGACCACCACGCCAATGTTTCACCCGCTGCACCTATTAAGAGTTCCCGCTGGCCCTATTAAGAGTCCTCCACTGGGCCCAGCGGCGAACAGAGCCTTAACATTGATACTGGCTCATAATGAGCAGGCGGCAATGTGGCTGTGCTTCGAATGCGATAGCACCCGTTGTGCTTTTCACTGCCCGTAATTCGGGCAGTGAAAAGCATGATGGGGCTGTCCATGGGGGCCCCTGCCCTGGCCATGCCAAGTACATGGGCAGTGCAGGGGCCCCCATGTGGCCCAGTCACCCGCTTTCCGCCAGCCTTGCAAAGGCTGGCGGAAAGGGGACTTGTTATCCCCAGGGCAGTGCTGCAAACAGCGCTGTCCTGATGGATTGAGGCCACCGGCACCGCCAGGCTGTCGACTGGCGGCAACCTGGCGGTGTCGGCGATCTGACTGTGGTGGCTCTGCCACGGTTGTAATATGGAGGCCAGACCGTTGCTTTGGTGGTGGTCTGACCACCTCCACAGCCCTGGTGGTCTCATGACCGCCAGGGTCATAATGACCACCTGAGTGTCTTTGTCCTCTGTCACTCAGAGCCCATCAGGTCACAGATCTTCTTCCTCTGCAGTTTTTCACTCCTGCAATTTGCAGGGACTGCTGCCACCAGTCAGGGGAGTCTTCCTTGAGGTTTTGGTGTCTACGGGGGTCCCTCTGGTCGGGACCAATGAGTTTTCACTGCTAGCACACACCAGGCACACAGTTCCAGTACTGGTCTCTGTAGGTCCCTCTGTGTGCTTTTCTTCGCACTGGGGCTGGAGTCCAGGTCCTGTTGTTGATGCAGGTTACTCTTCGTGATTCTCTTTTCTTGTCCAGGTAAGATATAAATTCTGGTGCCAGGGGAGCCCCTTAAATCCTGGTTTAGGGGCGCTTAAGGGTGTGAAGGTCAGTGGCCAATGGGATACTGTCCCTGTGGCTAGTCAGTCTCTGCAGTGATGACTTCCTGTGGGAAATATGTCACTTTATAAACATAACCCACTATTCTAGTGATCTGCCAAGATGGCAGAACACTTCTTTGGCCGTGCAGACCTCCTAGCCCACCCTCAAAGGTGTGGCTAGTCTGAGGGAGGTACACACATCCTGCATAGCTAATTTCCCTTCTGCCCAACCGGGCAGAGCAGAAAGGCTTTGTACTCCACTGGGGGGACAACTACTTGCACATCAAAGGCGGGTGAAGCCTTTGAGGCTCACCACCCTGATGCCTTTCTCACTAGCCAGCCTGGGAGGGGGGAGGTATGACCTTCTTCCTGACCAAGCCCTTTGTCTTACGTCCTGCCAAGGTGATAGCACCACTGGCAGGTCAGACTACTGTCTGTGGAGGCCGCGACGCAGGAGAGCCCGCCTAAACAGTACAGAACTGGGTAACTCAGTGGGCACCCTATAAGGGTGCCACCTGGGCATCTGCTTTTTAACCCTGACCATGGGCATCATGTTCAGGATTAAAAAGCACACTGTTTGATACCAAACGTGACAGGATTCGACTGGGCCATTGCACAGCTGGACATCTGATGAGTGGTCAGATGCTAGCCCATATTATTCAAAGGACCGCTGGTTACTCGGGCCAACATTGCAGTTTAACTGCCAGCACAGGAGCATATGTGCTCCTGCACATATGCCCTTACTCATGGAACAGTGCACCTTGGTCCCTGGGCTACAGGGGGCTGCCTTAGGGGTGACTGACCTGTCTATGGGCAGTAACAGGGGGTCGGCCTGCACCTGGTGTGGGCAGAGCCTCAATCGAGCAGCAGGCTGCTTGTGCAGGCTGACATGGCAGCTCTGCAGTCTCTCTTTTACTTGGGGTACGCAGGGTGACATAATCAGTGCTGCAGCCCTTGTACCCACTTTACCACCCTTGCCCTGGGTAACATTTCCTGAGGACTTACAGGGGTGGAAGGGTACTTGTGAGTTGTCCTATGCAATTCGACATTTACTGTAAGGGAAAGAACATCGGTGCTGGGGCCTGGTTAGCAGGCCTCAGCACACTACAGGTCAAAAACCACACCATCTGACAACAAAAAGTGGGGGGTGTCCATCCAAAAAGGATCACTTTACAACAACAGGTCCGGACTTAATTTTCATAATTAGAATTTGACTCAGCACAAGTAACAGAAAGAACAAAAAGGTAGAAAGGAGGAGGAAGAGAGGAAACAGAGATAAAAGGAGAAAACAGATGAAAAAAACCACATAAGTGAGAAAGTATTTATGACGAGTCAAACATTTGAATAAACAGCATACAGATCTCTCCATTTACAATAACCACAAAAGAGGCCGACATAGGCATTGAGAAACCTTTGGATGATAAGAACACACATGAACTGTAATAGTGAAAATGTAATCTACATGATCACTTGTTAATATTTCTACTCCAAACCTTCGTCCATTGTGTCTGTTCGTCAGCCAGCAACTCCGATGATGCGGCAGTGAAAATTGCATTATATTCTAATTAGCGTGGCTGATTTAACTTAGGATGCTAAATGGCAATATTTTCATTGTTGCTGCAGATAGAGGAATAAGGCAAATGGAAGTGCTTTAGTTATATGCAGGGCCACTGGAATTATGTGGCAGAGAGGATCAAATTATGTGGCAGAGTTGACCAATGTATGCGCAGTCCATTTATGCATTTACAACGCCAATAGTTCCAACTCTCTCAAATAAGAGACCTATTGCATTGCAAATGCTTGTTAAAAATTATCGTACCCATCATTATGAATTTGGAACCTTTAATTATTTAAGGCAATACTCAAATGCGCAGTATAGGATTCAGAGGCGTGAAATGTCACCTGCAGCACAAAGCTGAACAGTGTCTCTTATATGAGACCAAAACATCCCATGTCACAACAACATGTTACATGTCTTGTAACGACTGCTGATTGTTTGGTAATCACTTCCACTAACCGGATAATCGGTCCCTCAGTCTTCCGGACATAAAAGATCTTTTTTTAATTATTACGTTTATTTAATTTTGCGAACAGCTATTTGGCTGCTTTGTGCTATTATTCGTCTCAATTTCACACTCCTGGGTTACTTGCTTCATGGCGGACGCCTCTCTAACGTGCACAAATCACTTTAGCAGATAGTGCCACGCACGTGAAGGAAGCAATTCATCATGGCTGACGCCTCTTTGGTGAAGGATGCGTTTCCTTTACAAGGGTGGGCAGAAATCCTGACCGAATTCCAGTGTTATGTGGCATGGTAGGGGATTTAGGGGATAAAGATGGTGATAGGCTTTAAGCGTCAACAAAGCGCATTATTACAAAAGGATATTGTTTTCTGAGAGCGGTTGTCGTCTGTCTTAAACATTTTTTTAGCACCCCGGTGGTGATGGGCGACCATGAGTCTATTTCGTTCTGTAAATGAAGAACCACTTCGTGATACGCAACGAATGATATGTTGCTAACTTTTAAATCATAGCCTTTTATTCGTTTGACTGATCTGAGCTGTAACGCCTGCGAATATACCTCTTAACCAGGGACGTCAATTCACCGAAATGCCGGGCTAGCGGATGTGACATCACGTGCCTTTTGAGCTCCACTTTCACTCACATACACACATCGTACTTACACATACATACGAATTCACACTTACATACTCTCTCAAACATAAAAACACACTCACCCGCAAGCGCGCACACAACATACACCTAAAAGCATTTTTTACTTACCTCAGCTGCCATGGAAGGACTTATCGCAGTTAATTGAACTCCAGTTTTATTACACTAATTATTCACTATTAGTTTAATACAAAAATTTACAGAAAACAAAGAGAGTGGAGCCCCAGCTGGCATACATAAGTAGTTCCTGGCACGTAATTTGCCACCTCCGACGCCATGGGCCGAATTAACAGTGCCAGGAGTTGCAAAGGGCAAGCCAGGGGGTCGCAGCTATGACCTCTGGCGGCCTCTAAATGACGTCCATGCTCTGATCTAGCCACTATGAGTTCTCACAAGTACACACACCACTTCATGTGTCCTGAGCCCATGTACAATGAGGGGCATATTTATACTCCGTTTGCGCCGGAATTGCGTTGTTTTTTTTGACGCAATTTTGACGCAAAACTAACTCCATATTTATACTTTGGCGTTAGACGCGTCTAGCGCCAAAGTCCATGGAGTTTGCGTAATTTTTTAGCGTGGACACCTACTTTGCGTTAATGAGATGCAAGGTAGGCGTTCACGTCTAAAAAATAGACTCCGAGGCATGTGCGTCGGATTTCTACTCCCGGGCAAAATTCACGCCCGGGAGTGGGCGGGTCCAAAAAAATGACGTACGCCCGCTTTTGCGCTGTTTTTTAGCGCCTGCAAAAGGCAGGCGTTAAGGGACCTGTGGGCTCTGAAGGAGCCCAGAGGTGCCCTCCCATGCCCCCAGGGACACCCCCTGTCACCCTTGCCCACCCCAGGAGGACACCCAAGGCTGGAGGGACCCATCCCAGGGACATTAAGGTAAGTTCAGGTAAGTGTTTTTTTTTTTTTTTGTGGCATAGGGGGGCCTTATTTGTGCCCCCCTACATGCCACTATGCCCAATGACCATGCCCAGGGGACATAAGTCCCCTGGGCATGGCCATTGGGCAAGGGGGCATGACTCCTGTCTTTGCTAAGACAGGAGTCATTTCTATGGGGGTTGGGAGTGAAAAAAAATGGCGCAAATCGGGTTGAGGCGAAAAAATTGCCTCAACCTGACTTGCCCCATTTCTTGACGCCCAAGCCCCATATCCCCCTACGCCGGCGCTGCCTGGTGTACGTCGTTTTTTTTAACGCACACCAGACGGCACCGGCGGCTAACACCGGCTAACGTCATTCAATAAATACGGCACCCGCATTGCGCTTCAGAATGGCGTTAGCCGGTGCTAATTTTTTTGAGGCAAAACTGCGTTAGCGCAGTTTTGCGTCAAAAAGTATAAATATGGGCCTTAATATCTACAGAATGTCTCGCAGTGGTGCTAATTTAACTTATTACTGCATTGTGGGAAAACTTTCAGAAGTCTCACAGAGAATATGTGGGTTTGCATACATAACTAATTTTAATCAATCTTAGGACAATGCAACACAACCTGTAGTGCACTGGAGCTGAATCACAAAAAAAGAGCAATGCAAGTGGCAATTTAAGGCACTATAGTTTTGGGTTCACTGGTGTCTTAAATAGTTAAAGAGCTGGTGCAGGGCTATTTCACCTCATAACACAGTGCTAAAGGTTGCTTGTCACAGAGACTGTAAAAATACCGTTGTTTTTGGCTGGACATGTAGCTGCATTTGCTGACTTATCCAAGGTATACAAAAGACCATATCAAGATAGCATATACAAAGCAGCATAACACAATTAACACCTTAACTGCTGGGGACCCCTCAATCAGTGCTTAGCCCTTTTTTTAGGTTGAGCGTAAATGTACCACCTCTTGTATATGTTTAGTATACTTCTGTGGGCTTAAAGTCATCTAATTTATTTGTTTCAGTGTCATTTAAAAATCCTTGCTTGCTAGTAGTCAGTCATCCCTCTTTGTCTATCCTTTTTCTCTTTGGTAGCAGGGTCTAACTACTGTATAATTACGCTTTGTCGTGTTTATCTGTTCTTTGGTGTACTTTTTATTCTTGGTTTCCTGCTTGTGTTTGGCGAAGCTTGCCTTTTTATTTGCAGAGCATTCCTGCTCTCAGCTTAGCTTCTCTGCAGCACTGTTTCTGTAAACAGGGCTGTAAATGGGACTGTTATCTTGGTCACATTTGCTCTTTGTCCCCTCTCTGCGCCCTCTCTTCCTGCTTTCTCTCAGCTGCCTGGCTCCGGCCCTGCCTTGCCTTGGATTCTCTTTCCTGAGTGTGTCTGCTTGCCGTCCCCGCTGGTGTGAGCAAGGGCACGCTTGTTTTTCTGGGTGGCAGAAAACGCAAATTAACTGCAACTAAATCTGTTAAAGGCGCGCAACTAGAAAGTGAGCTTGCCTCATACCAGATTGAGGACTTGATTCCTCCCAGGCCTCCTACGAAGGAGGGGAATACTATTAAAAAACCTATGTCTCACCTAAAATGTAAATCTAAAACAAAGCATATTTCCGCGCCAAAAAAGATAGTTATCTCAAAAATATTGGACACAGATGATGATGACATGGACGATTTATCTCAATCTGATAATCCTGATGATGTTTTTTCTCCATCCTCTCCTCTTCCTAAACGTTCTAAGTTTTCTTCCAATGATCCCTCTTCCAGTGTTGTTGATTCAGAGGGTGTCCCCATGTTCGATCCGTCTCTAATACAACACCCTAATTCCAATGAGTGGCTTCCTTTGGACCACGTGGGCGATTATATATCTTCTCGCTTACGTCTCCCTTTAGACAAACAGACTCGTTTGAAACTAAAATCAGAATGCCCCAGACCTTCGTTGGATTCCAACATAACAACCACTCCCTCTATTGACCAGTCGCTTATAACGTTCTTTACCAAATTCGGCAAAGATCCCCGTAAGGGGGTGGACAGGGCCTGGACGACGTGTCAGGATAAACTCCTGGACGTAGTGGGACCCCTCGCTAGAATCTTCAACATAGCCGAATCAGCCAGACTGGAAGATTCTCCAATTGATCCTTCAGATCTCTCTCTTTGGACACAAAGAGCCTTCTGCTTTTTGGGAAATGCTAATTCGGCAATTATTCATGAGAGACGCAAGGTTCTCCTTCTAAGGATGGATCCTAAGCTGGCTAACCTTGCTACTTTGGATCCCGGCATCCAGGCCGATGGCAAACTCTTAGGTGATTCTTTCATCAAAGATCTCAGCCGCTTCGTCTCCACTTTTTCTTCGTTGGACAAAGCCCAACAATCTTTAAAAAAGGTCTTTAACCAGCGGGTTTTTGCCAGGGCCGGTAGAGGCAGGAGCCGCTTTACTGGCTGCGCATACTGAAATCAAGGCTCAAGAGGCTATTCCAACTCTTTTGGTACCCATAACCAGGAGTTTAAACCCCAATTCTACCCACAAAGGTCAAGGGGCTTCCGCAACCGTGGACAACGCTATGCCAGGTCTACCGGCAATCAAGGTAAACCAACTTTCTGGCCTTCCCGTGGGAGGTCGTTTACGTTTTTTCCTTCCAAAATGGAAGTCGATTTCCTCAGACCCATGGTCCTAGGCACCGTTCAGGGTTACTATATCGAACTCCTCTCTCCTCCTTTCCAGTCCCATCTTCCTCCTTCCCCAAGATTTTCTCTCTCAATGTCCTCTCTCATTTCTTCAGAAATTCAGTCTCTTTTGGATAAAAATGCCATTCAACCTTGCACCCCGGACTTTTCCGGTTTCATCAGCTCTCTTTTTCTCGTTCACAAAAAGAACAAGAAACTAAGACCGGTAACCAATCTAAGATCATTCAATCAATTTGTTCTCTACCGACACTTCAAGATGGAAACCATCATCCCTCTCAGAGACATCCTGCTTCAATACGATTGGCTGGTCAGATTGGATTTACAGGATGCGTATCTCACCATCCCTATTCATCCTTCTCACAATTTCTTTTTACAATTCCAATGGAATTCAAAAACATATCACTTTTCCTCCCTTCCTTTTGGCCTCTCTTCGGCACCCTGGTGCTTCACGAAACTGTTGAAACCCGTCGTGGCCTATCTTCGGGCATCAGACTTATTATTTATCTCGACGACATTCTTATCATGCACCAAAACGTATCCTCTCTTCTGGCTCATCTACATACAACAACCACACTCTTTTCAGAGCTAGGTTTCCTTATAAATCACGAGAAATCCATGGTTGTCCCTTCCCAGCAAATAGAATTTCTAGGTTTTCAAATAGATTCTGTCTCGGCCACTCTTCTCCTTCCTCCATCCAAGGTTACCGCAATGAAAAGATAGCTGATTCTAACGCTACAAAAATACCTTATTTCTCTCAGGTCTCTCGCAAGAGTCGTAGATCTTCTCTCCTCTTCAATCCAGGCCATTTTCCCAGGGCCACTACATTACCGTGTATTACAACATCTCAAAATACTTCATCTTCGTCGAGGTTTGGCCTTTTCCGACCTCGTGTCTCTAGACCAAGAATCTCGAATGGAAATACAGTGGAACGGCAGATCAATCTTCCCCTCTGTGCCCAATCTTGTGTTAGAATCAGATGCAAGTCTCACGGGTTGGGGCGCCCGCTGTGGTTCGATATCGACTGGCGGTATATGGTCCGCAGAGGAGTCAAAATTGCACATAAATTGTTTAGAGCTTCTTGCAGGCTCCTCTGCGATCAAAAGCTTTACAAAAAACAGGTTGCGATGCTCCATTCTACTCCGTATGACAACATATCCACGGTACGATACATCAACCATCTTGGAGGCACCAGGTCCAGACCCCTCGCGATTCTAGCCAAGAGCCTTTGGGAGTTTTGTCTTTCCCACAAATTTTCCCTTCTAGCCGAGTATCTCCCAGGATCCTTGAATTCCACTGCAGATTGGCATTCTCGCTATCTCTCGGATTCCAGCAATTGGAAGCTGCACCACTCAGTTTTCCTTCAATTTGTCAGAAAATGGGGTCCTTTTCGCGTAGATCTCTTTGCGTCCAGACTCAATACTCAACTTCGACTTTTCTTCAGTTGGCGTCCGGATCCTCTGGCCATCGCTACGGATGCGTTCCTCCAAGATTGGTCCCGGACGCTCAATTATGCCTTTCCTCCTTTCATCCTAATCAACAGAGTCTTGAACCAGGTCAGACGTCAGAAAGCATCTCTCGTCCTGATAGTTCCCTTCTGGCAGTCCCAGGTTTGGTTTCCTCCACTACTCAAGTTAGCGGTAGACTTTCCAGTCCTTCTAACTCTTCTAACTCTAAGTCTTCTAACTCTCTAACTCTTTCAGCTTGGAACATCTCCGGCCTTCCCAACAGTCCTTCCCTATTTCGTCAGAAGCTTCGGAATTCATTAGTAATGCATGGGCACCTGGCACAAGACAAGCTTACAAATCAGCTTGGTCTCTTTGGTCAGGCTGGTGTGTGGGAAAATGTGCCAATCCCTTTCAGTAGATCTAAATTTAATTATTAATTTTCTGGCCGCCCAAGCGGGTACTGGTAAATCTTATTGAACGATAAATCTTTACAGATCTGCTATATCTATGAACCGTGCAATTATTGACGGCAGACCAATCGGAGAACATCCCTTGATTTGTCGACTTTTAAAGGGTGTGAAACTGTTGAAACCTCCGTCTTCCAAGTATTCCCATGTCTGGGATGTTTCCCTAGTCTTAAATTGTCTTCTTTCTTGGCCAGACAATTCAGATCTTTCTCTTAAAATGCTTTCTGCCAAACTAACTATGTTGTTATGTTTAATTTCTATTAAACGAGTATCGGATGTTAAATCCCTAGACGTATCCGCCCGGCAGTTATTGCCTTCAGGTGTTCTATTTCATATTTCCAAACATACCAAAACCAATTTACATTCTGTCTTTTATCCTTTCTTTCCTGACAAGCCAAAGCTGTGTGTGGGTCTCTGTTTAAAAGAATATGAAAAAAGAACCTGTAACCTGAGAACGTCCTCTTCTAACCAACTTTTGATCTCCTTTCGTAAGCCCCACAGACCAGTTGCTTCTGCCACTTTGGCCCGCTGGGTTAAATGGATTATGTCCCTTGCGGGTATTGATATTTCTGTTTTTGGAGCTCATTCTTCTAGGGGAGCAATGGCGTCCAAGGCTTTCTCCCTGGGGTCTAGTTTGGAGGACATTCTCAGGTCAGCAGATTGGTCTAATGACAATGTTTTTAAAACCTTTTATTGTAAACCTGTTAGAACTGCATCTTCGTTAGTTATTGACAAGCTTTAAACTTGCATAATAGAGCCTCCTGTCTTGACATAAAATGTAGATTTTCCTAGTAATTTATGACGGAAAGTCTTAATTTTATTAAAGACACGGAGGCGAATATTATCCCACCGCAGTTTTTCTATTAACATGTATTTTTTCTTTTCCCACCCAGCGACTCCTGCATTGCCTCCAGCTTCGGGATAGCACCACTGGCTCCATCGCATCCTTTTTCAAAGGAAACCCTCTGGATTCTTCTCTCCAATCTCCGCAGGATCACCATCCTTCATCAACGTCTTCATGGTTTATTGCCAGTGTTCAGGACTTTTGCTCCGCTTCCCTCGCCTTAGCAATTGTTGGACTTATTTACCCTTTGTTTTATGACTCCGTTTGATATGCTCGCTCAAGAAAAGAGGGCTGCTTGCAGTCAAGGGTAGTCTCTATGGTTTAGTGGGTTCCCCTGATTGGTTTAATGTTAGATTCTGTTTGCTCCCATTGGCTAGCATGTTGCTAGTCCTTTTGGGAGCTGTAGTTCTTGACTGCTGCTGTTAAGAATAAAGTAAGAAAAGAATGCATAATATTTGCTTCTGTGTCTTTGATAAAATTAAGTTTTTCCATCATAAATTACTAGGAAAATCTACATTTAATATCAGGAGCCCCTATCGTGCTCACCAGGTTCCCTGTGCGTTTTATCAAATATGTCGGTATTCATGTTTTTTTTTATTGTGAGTTTGCAATTGCATGTTTATGGATCGTGCATTTGTCACTAGGACTTATTTTTTTCCTGGCTTACTGGGGATATTTAATGTTCAGTCAGTTAAAATAATGAGACTTCATGCAGCTGGTATTTTTCTAACCTGGGGAAAATTGTGCCCATACTCGAGCTTTGAAACCTGGGTCTGTAAAGGCTTCTGTGTCCCAGCTGTGTCCCAGCTTCGATTTCTGTGGGGAATGCACCAGCATATCGGCCACTGCTATTAGGCAGTGGTAAACTGCAGAAGGCCATGTTCTTTCTACATAGTACAAGAGGCAGAACGTGCTTTCAGCGTCGCTGTGCCGCGATCACTGCTTTCAATGGAAATATAGAAATGCAGGTGCTCACTATTTAGAGGACCTGTTTTCTCCTGAGAAGTGCAGGTACTCTCCTTTTCAAATTAAAGAAGTGCAGGTACTCAGTACCGAACAGTGCCAGACCATTTAAAACACTGGCTGTGATGTGTTCTAAATTTCCACGCTATCCAGTGTTACACCTTTTCATAGTACAGGAAGTGCATTGCCAATGTTTCTGCCTCCACATTCCTGTTTATGTAACCATTGGAATTTGCGCTCCTTTGCAATGATATCCAGGTGTGTGTGACACAGAAAGTTTGAACTGATAGATCAAACGATCAAACTTTGTTTCTTAAAAATCGGTTTTCCTGAGGGCTCATGTTTTATCAAAAATTTCCTTGGAAAATGTGCACACAATAGGTTATGGATGCCAGGCATGGTTTCAGGAGGATGACATCCATGCCTGGCTTCTTGGAGCAGGCCCTCGACTCTAAATGAAGCAAGAGTCCCAGAAGCTTTGTCTGGATTCTTCATTCTGACCTCTGCACTGCGATGACTTGGTTACAGTGCTTGGCACCTTATGGATGCCAAGGCTTCTACTCACCCTATGCGGATTGCTGGTAGGCATGTTGTTGTGTGCACAGTACATACTACTCTCGCTAGTTTCTGGCTGCTGCTGACACTTGCTATGTTTATTTGTGGTGGGAATAAGGCATGTATGTGTTTCTTGGGTGAGAGTCAAAATGAGGATATTGTGTTAATGAATTCCGTGAGCATCTATCTTCTGTTAGCACTTTTTATTATGCATAAAGGTAATTATTAATACTGTTATTCAGAATACATGTATTGGTCATAGTTCCTGTAATGTATTCATTTTTCTTTACAGATGAGAATGGTAAATGCATAATTCTACTATATATGTATTCAAATCAAGCTTTATGGAACGCATAACAGCATGGAAGGAAGTCTAAAATAGTTAAATAAATCAAAGATCCTCTTATTGAGCTCTCTTTTTTACCCTGCCATAAGCTTTTCTGGATATCTGACGTCGTTTCTACTGTGGACCTAAGTATCATTCTCTGCTTCACAAAATCTGGGCTTCCTTATTCAGAATCTTAAAGAGACATTAAAATTAGCTAATTTATACAAATATGCTATCACAAGTGCCAGGGATTAAAGGGATGTGCTAGTGATCAGTGGTTTGAATGTTTAAAGAGTGATCCGGCCTGGTGGAAGCAGTATGGGTCTGCATTTGTGACAAATCAAATAATACTGGATTAGTCTGTAAAAGACCACAGCTAACAAAATAACTTTTGCCTTCTGATTATTCTGTAAATTGGAGGTACACAGAGCGTTGACTCGATCTCCTAACATCATGCTTGCATTTCACTGTTTAGTGGAAGGGACAGCTCTGGGCAGTCCACTTCAGGCATTTGGGTTTGGAAACGGTAGTTTAGGAAGGTAAGTAGTTAACCGTGTGGCTTTTTTATCCATTGGGGCAGAGTTTGCTCACTGGATTGTATGCTTGGTGACAATGGTTTGGGAGAGTGAAGTAGTTTTTTAATTAGTTTGAGACCAACGAGATGAGCCATACATCTCTTACTAGCATTACTGGATGTTTGGCTAGGAGGACTTGATGGGTGCCATTGGATTTTGGGATGGAGCAGAAGGCACCAAAGTCCCACGCGTACTTATCGTTTGATAAATCCTCATTTTCCTTCTGATGACTCTGAACTGGCACAATAGCTGTTCTACAAGGTGCGTGCCTCTGGTCCTGTCCACCACCTGGAAATATTCATATGGAGAGCTTCGTGTGCCTGCTGCTGACCCTTGTAGAGACACCACAAGCGGAAACAGTCCTGTTCACATTCACCCAGGCCCAGCCTGATGTCCTCTATCCAGTACATACTGCCCATCTGCAGCAGTAGGTATTATAGTTCAGGTGTTAGAAAGGCGCCTCATTGCTTGTGTGTTCTGAAATTAATATCTGGTAATTTATTCTGCTCCCCTCGGTTGATCCACAGGCTTGGTGCTCACTATAGCTTCCGATTTGATATTGTAACTTGCCAGTTTACGGAAAGATCGTTTAAAAGTTTTGGGCATAGCAGCACGCAAACGCTGCTTTCCAACGTATTGGTATGTATCTGGGCTTTTAACAACGCCCACATCACGCCCATCACTACTGCTCGTTCGTGAGCTTGCCCTTCAAAAATCCTTTGATGACATTGGTAAATGGCTAACGTTTGTCCCTCCTTGCGGAGGTTTTGTTACCGCCTTCCTATCACCCCTGTTACGCGGCTAATGGCACCTTTGCCGATAAATTTGACTGTGAGCGAACTTCTTTTCATTATGTGTGTCTTTTCACGTTGATGCTCAAGGTGGCCGTGGCGCTATGAATCGGCTCGCTTATGTGAAACTGTTTCACATTTAATTTTCAATTTATGTGGCACGTAAAGTCCGCTTAGGAGTTTACAACGCTAATAGCTTTAAGTCGAGCAAAGGCGAGGCCCGTTGCATTACAAATGCTTGTTTGATATGTTGTTTGCAAAGATTTGGCGACGCACGCATTAGAGTAACTTGAAACGATGAGATGAACGCCTGCCTGCTGAATATTTGTGATTACACTAATCCTGCAGGTTTAATGGATTATTGATACCTATATGGGGGTTGATGATAAAATACCAGCGTGCATTTTCAAGCATTAAACCTAGCACGCCTGAAGAGAAGATTTATTTCATGAAAATGTCCTTCATGAAATACGAACACTAGCTCTTGTGGCACTTGTGGCACTGGTACTGCTGACCTGCTGAACTTCCCAGCCTGTGTTTGGTCTCCCCCTGGCTGTTCTTGTTTCTCATCCTCCACCCTTTTATGTCTGTACCCAGAGAGAGACATCCTCGTGGGCCAGACTTGGTTTTTAGGTCTAGCCTAGGCAGCGTGCAACCGCTGTCTCTTGACATGTTGTAAACTACATCTGTGGACTTGCACCACGCCCATCTCGCGCTCACCACTTTTATTCATTCCCTGACCTGCCTTTCAAAATTCCCTTGATTTCGTAAGTAAATGCTTTACAATTGTCCCACCTTCAGACTGCTTTGTTACCGCCTTGGAGACTGAGGCCCTTATTTATACTTTTTTTGTGCCTCATTTGCATCATTTTTTGACGCAAAAGCAGCACACTCTTACAAAATACAATCATATTTTGTTAGTTTGCACCGCTTTTGCGTCACAAAATGACACAAATGCAGTGCAAAAATGTATAAATATGGGCCTGAGTCTGTTACATGGATTATTGCACGATCGGCCATATACCTTAGTGGGGCGCACTACTTTTTCTTTTGCCTCGCCACTTTGAGCTTCATGGCTTCTGTTGTTTCTTCTTCCTCCTTATTTGGGCATGCTGCTGTTTCTTTGTGGTATCTGCGCACAAAGTATGCAAGCTGGATAAGGGTTCTTTTTTATTTATTTAATACATTTAAAAAAAAAGGTTCATATAGTGTAAACTCGATCGGAGGAGTGCTTTACATGAGGGTGTGAAGTTTTATATAGCGGGGTCTCAATCTGAGGAGAGCTGTACATGTGTACCACTTATGCACAAGTTGAGTAGTTGAAAAATATACAAATTGTGGTATTTAAAACCGAAAAAAACACAGAAATCCTCAAAGTGGCTGACCTGGCACAGCAGGAGAGATGATACTGCTATAATGATTGCACTTGGGCAAGTTGCCCGATAATGGTGTGTGGGACATTTCTTTTTCAAAACATTTTGCCCCTTACTCAGAATGTGGTGGTCCTAGGACAATTGGACCACCACCAAACCATTCACCACGACACACTCTTTCTGTCTAAGTCATCTCTGGGTCCCCATACTAGGTTGGAGGGAGGGCAAAATAGCAATCTCTTCCACCATTCAATGTCATTTTAAGCTCTTTCATGGCTGGAACTTTTATTTTACAGTTGGGAGTAGGTTGTGTTTTAACTGCCTCATTTATTATAGTATTGCAATAAGTCTGATAGGCCTGAAAATGTGTAAGGCACTATGCCCTCTAGGCGGTACTTATAAGGTTAAACTGCATTAGCTTTCTGCCATTCGTTATTCACGTTGTTATGCCTTCTAGGGGCTGATTGTATGGATACAGGACCATAGGTAAGATGTATGAAGCAGTTTTGGTGGTTGCAAAGGGCCCATCGGGCCGTTTGCGATGGGTAAAAGGCTTCTGGCCTTGTATCATCCCTATTTGTGAGCTGGTAACTTGGTACCGACTTGTGAAATAGGGATCTCAAGTCGCTATTAGGAAGGGGCCTGCTGAGGGTGTTCCTTTCTGATAGCGAGTAGCAGAGCCATGCAAGAATGTTTTGCGACCCAGAATGCGGTCACAATACATTCTCAGTTACCACTGACTTCAAGGTGATGGTAACCCTATCGCAAAGGAGAGTGGTTCCCCAAGGAACCACTTCCCCTTTGTGGATGGGGGCGCAAACATTTTTGAAGAGCATGCAGTGGCCCCACTGACCACTGTGTACTCTTCAAAAATGAAAAGAAAACTTTTCAGTTTTCTTTTTGTAATGCATCCTATTTTTGGGAAAATCGCCCCATAATGCTTTGTGGGGTTTTACAAAACATGTATGACCATAACTCACTGGGTGGTGGCCCTAGAATAATGGGACCACATCAAAATGTTCAGGACAGCAAACTCTTTCTGTCTAGGGCATCTCTAGGTTGGAGGTGACCCCAAAATAATAACCCCTCCCACCAGTCAGTGTCTTTGTAAGTTCACTTATTGCTGGAACTCTTGTTTTACAGCTGGGAGTAGTTTGTGTTTTAAGGGCCTTGTTTGTAATATTATTCTAGTAGGCCTGCTAGGCCTCAAAATGTGTAACACACTATGCCATCTAGGGGCAAAATAAATTGTAGAACTGCACTACGTTCTGCCATTCTGTTTTCATGTAGTTATACTGTCTAGGTGCTGGCTATATGATTATATGACCATGTTTCTTACAAGTATTAGTTTTATAGTGGCGCCCTCGAGGGGCTGTTCTGAGCATCAGAGTCGAGATATTACAGTATTTGCTGCACTCAAGAACTCACCCTATAATGCTTTGTGGGGCATTCCTTTTACACAACACTTTTTTCCCGTAACCCACTGCACGACGTGCTCTTTCTGTCTAGGTCATCTCAGGGTCTACACACTAGCCTGGGTGGACCACCAAAGTAATAATATGAAAACAATTCAAGAAATAATGGCAATATCTTCATTTTTGCTGCAGATGGAGGAAGAAGGTGAATGGAAGTGCTTTAGTTTTATGCAGGGCCACTGGAATTATGAGGCAGAGAGGACCAAATTATGTGGCAGGGTTGATCAATGTATTTGGCAAGAAAAGTCCAGTTTTGCATTTACAATGCCAATAGCGCTAACTCGAGCAAATGTGAGACTTATTGCGTTGCAAATGCTTGTATCTATTTGGGGTAGTTCGGACTTAGGGCTCCATAACTTTTTTCCACATAAGGCATTCATGCCAGATTTGTGTTCTTTTTTCCCAACATACTGGGGCTATAAAAGGTACCCAGGATTTGTGGTTTCCCCTGGAGGGGACGGAAAATAGGCAAAATACAGCTACATTTTGAGTTTTTGGGAAATATAGGAAAAACGTGTTCTGGATAAAAGTGTCGTTTTTTTCCCCCTAAAAATGGCATCAGCAAACGATTTGATGTGCTAAGGGCACCATCTTCTCAGCTTTCATAACATGCAGAGCTGAATTTAAAAAAACTTTTTTTTACCACAGCTTTGACATTTTTCAAAGACATTTTTTGACTATTTTGTTTGCTCTCAACCTACTTCCATTTTGTAGTGGAAGTCAGTATGAAACCTGTGGATGAGCCTGAAAAACTATAGATTCCTAAAAAGTTGACAAAATTCAAAATTCAGCAAGGGGGCATATTTATTTGTAGTTCCCTCAAGGTCAGTGGGCGTCCCCTCATCAGTGCTCTCATTGTTTGTTGTTTGATCGTTCCTGCTGCGGGGACTAGTCCCAGCCATGCAAGTGGTGCATTGTTTTTATCAGCACACGTGGGGTAAGGCCCCTGTGGTAGGATGTTTGTGGATTTCAAAGCTTCCATCACAGAAATGTAAGCAAAAAGTGTGATTTCAGCCATAGTTTGCGGTTCTCAGGGCATTGTGGGTAAGACACCTCTTGGGATCCACTGAGGGTACACCACCCTGGAGTCCTGTGGTTGTCTAGTTTTCTAAAATGTCTGTGGTTCATAGGTTTCCATGGGTTGGGGCCGAGCACAGCACCAAATCCAGCAGCTATCCTATCACTGATCTCTCCATGTAGCAGTTTAGGACCTTTTGTATCAAGGTATCTTGGCCCACCCATAGAAGTGAGGAACCATTGTTATCAGAAGATGTGGGAGAATGCTGGGTGGTAGGAAATTTGTGGCTCCCCACAGATTTAAGAGGTTTTCCTCAAAGACACATAAGACAAGTGTGTTTTTATAGTCAAAGTTTGTGTTTTGCAGGGCATTGTGGGTAAAGAAATTGTGGGATCCACACAAAGCACACCACCCTGGACTCCTACAGGTGTCTAGTTTTCAGAACTGGCTGGATCTGGCAGATTTTCCCAGGTGGCAGCCTACCCAAGTCCAACAAGTGCAGCAATTTACAATTGCAAGTGGAAAGATATTGGGAGTTAGCCACTTTCTCCTGGTCCACATGTAGAAACAAAACCCAGACGAATCAAATGTATTATTATTTGCCAATATGATGGGATTTCATAGTCTGCAGGGGAGCAGAAAGACTGTGAGGCTTTAGGGGTTAGGGTTCGGCAGATGTTAGGATAGGCCTGACACACCCCATGATTTTATAAAAAAATATATTTTTGCCATATTTTGACCTTTCCGGCCATGAGGGGCAAACTGGGGCAAACCTCTAGTCTGCCCCAGAAGTGGGGGAATGAGACTGGTGTTTTCCTTTTGGGGTGGATAAGGGTGTGGCCAATGCCAGAGTGCAACACCTGCACCACTTTATTTTGCCACACATGTAAAATCCCTGGTGTAAGGCGGACTTTTGACCCCTTCAGGGGCATATCTGGGGCAATCTTCCTGATTGGGACAAACCTCCTTCCTGCCCTCAGGGGGTAGAAAGACACAATTTCCCCTTCTGGGGTGGGAGTATGGCTTGATACCAGGGTAGGCCACACCCTCTTTTTGTTTGTTTTAGCTCTTTTTTTAAATGCCTGGTGTTTAGTGGGCTTTCTGCACCCCGGGGGGCGGACTGGGGGTGAATACTCCTATCCGCGACCATAGGAGGCAGAAATTTTATTGGACCGTGATATGAGGGAGAGCATGGGCCTCTGTCTATGGGGTACACTTCTCCTCCACAAAAATACTACATGAATTTAGTCCCTGGTGTTCTAGAGGGCGTTATGCCACCTAGGGGGCTAAGTAGGGTAATGACCCCAAACTGCCCCCAACAGAGGTAGAAAGACTGGCTTCTTGTTGGGTTTGGGGCATGGCCATCCCCACAGCAGGTAGTCCCCACCCCATACTCTTTAAAAAAAAATCTCTGGTGTCTAGTGGGCTTTCTACCCACCAAGGGGCTAATTAGGGGTAATCACCCCTTTTGGCCATCGGGAGGCGCAGAAAGATTGTCACCACAGTTTTTGGGGGATTGGCGGTATAACCATGTCTATAATAGGCAGCCCCCACCTCTATATTTATTTTTAAAATAGACCCTGGTGTCTAGTGGGCTTTCGGCCCCCGTAGGGGCAGATTGCGGCAATTACCCCCATTTGTCCTGCAGTGGGTCAGAAAGAGTATCTCTTTTGTTGGGGTGAGGGCCTGGCCCTGCTCATGGTGGGCAGTCCCACCCCTATATTTAAAAAAAGAAAATCTTTGGACTTTCCAAATTCTAGTGGACTTTCTGCCCTCCACCTGGGGCAGCAGATTGAGAGTAATCACCCCATCTGCCCTCAGGGGTTGGGGCATAAAGACTGTCACAGTAGTTTTTGGGGAGGAGGGGACATGACCATACCAATAGTGGGTAGGCCCCACCACTATGTTTATTTATTTTTCATTTAAATCCCTGGTGTCTAGTGGGTTTTTTGTGCCCCCCCCCAGAGAGCAGACTGAGGGTTACTACCCCTATATCCCCATCAGAAGGGGCAGAAAGACCGTCTCTCTTGTTGTTGTGGGGGCATGCCCATGCCCATGGTGGGTAGCCCCCACCCCTATATTTTTTTAAAGAGAAAAGAAATCCCTGGTGTCTAGTAGGCTTTCTGCCAGGGGGCAGATTTTGGGTAGTCACACCCATATGCTCTCTGGTGTGGGCAGAAAGACTCGCACTGCAGTTTTTGACAGAGGCAGGGGGATGGCCATGCCTAGAGTGGGAATCCACCCCCTATATTTATGTTGCAAGGACCCTGGTGCCTAGTTGACTTTCTGCCCTCAGATGGCAAACCAGGGGTAATTACCCCCATCATCTCCCCAGCCTGGAAGAAAGGCTGTTCCACTGTTTCAATATGGGGTGGGGGAGCACTGGCTCTAGTCCAAGGGGCTGCTCCCCCAAAATCCCTGATGTTTAGTGGATGGGTCCCTGCTTGAGATCACTCTCCTATGGCAATCACCAAGCAGGGATCCACTGAGAAGAGATATCATTGGAAAAGGGAAATTTGCTCCTTTCCAACAATATTTTTCTCATCTCAATCAGTGATCAGGGGACTGAGCTATGCCCCCCAAACACAGATGCAGGATGATCGTCATTGCACTGAAAAAAGAAGACTCAGGATGCTCGGGAAGCACTTCTTGACAGCCCTAGCTTAAAAAATAATTAAGGAATTCCTCTGGTGCTCTGCACCAGAGGGACCTTTATTTACCTCTTCTGGCATTGGCCTGTGGCCAACAGACACACTGAGGAGGTAGTGCAGGTGTCAACCATTGGCCAACACCCACACAAAAGGGGTTGAAACTTAGAAGGGAATAATACAACAAACCAATCAAACCGAACGCAACCATCGTACAACGCAACAGCACATTAGAATAATGCATCATCAAAATACACAGCCAGACAGTAAAAATAAAATTTCACTATCAGAGCAACATGCAATATACAAATATGCACAGGCGTTCTTGTCATGCATTATCACCACCAGAAATCTGCTTTCAGAATACAGTTGTAAAAGATGTTAGGAGCAAGCACTCACTGCCTTAACGTACCACCCAAGCACATGATATAGTGCAGATCAAAAATGTATCTTTGCAGATTAAGTCACTTGAGTGTGTTGCACAATATGAAGTATCACACATTTTTGGTAACAACTCTAATTATATTAGCACATTATAGATGTTCTACTGAAGGTACCAGAGTGGTATAAGCATCAGCAATTCTTAGAAACACCCCAGTATCTTCATCATCATTATAATAGTATTGAGTAAAAAATCATTGATCCTCTACTGCAAAAAAATAATATTCACAAAGTTACTTAAAATTGGTGGTGATAACAAAGTAAAACACAACCTTAAATGTTAAAAAAACACAAGCCAAAAGAGGGACCAGAGAAAAAAAAAACCTTGATATGGTGAAGGAAAGTTTCCATTCTTTGAAGGAAACGGAGGTGAAGATTATGCCTTCTTTTTTCACTTAATCCACCAACAGCAGTCATAAGATGTATGACACTTAAGGTTTCCCAAGAACACAAGGAAAATTGAAGTCTAAAATAACCAATCATAAGCATTAACAATTCATGTAACATCCTGTAGAGAGTCCTACTCCCTCTTTCTTCCTGTGACTTTGTACCCATGCACTACTTCTGTTTCTAATCTGCACCTGAGAAAAACAAAAAAATATTCATTAAAATATCATCCAGCTATCCAATAAGAATCATTAATCAGCAATTCAAACCAATTACATTTTAAGAGTATTACTCTCTATTCCCATAGGTGAGTATCTTTCCAGAATGAACTTGACATAAAATTCTGTGGGATAATCCTCGCCTCCATGACCTTAATGGGATTGAAAAGTTCCTTTACAATAGCTAGGAATGTTTTTCACCTCATGCCGGTACAGGAGATTAGAGTTATGCAAGTTCAAAGTTTGCTCAGTACCAGCAAAGCCACATTTCCCATCAGTTTGAAATAAATAGTGTTGAAGGGGGGACCTGAGGACCAGTCTGCTACCTTGATGATGTCCTCCAAATGGGCACCCACAGAAAAAGCTTTTGAGGAAATAGCTCATGTGCCCAAAACTTAAAAACATCAAAGCTCGCTTTCTGCACAACCCACCTCACTCACCTGGAAATTGTAGGTAAAAAGACTGGCAGGATAGACTTCTTCAAAACAATTATTAATTGTAACACCCAGCGGGTCTAATGTCTTCAGTTACAGCCTTGTAGACTTTTATACATTGTACTATACATAGCTTAGGAGAGTCCTTGAACTCTGTGTATGAAATTACCCTAGTAGTCCCCTTAGTATGTCTAGACATGTTAAAAGTAACTCTATGTGGTGTGAAATTCCTGCTTTAGATGTCTAGATCTCTAATGTCAGAGACGCTACTGCAGGAGAACAAACATAGCACCACAGCTAACTTACCTGATAGCTTTTCCTTAGAGGAATCTGTTCTCCTGCTTTACCAAGAAAAGGTTCAATACCTTGTTAACATCCCAGAGACTGGAGTATTTCTGTTTAGGCGGAACTAAAAGTCTAACCCATTTTACAAACCTATATAAGAGCAGATGTTCCCCTACAGGCGCACCCTCCACTAGGGCATTCCCTGTTGAAATGGCTAACATGGAAGAGTTTACTGACCAGTAAGCTTTGCCTTCCCCTGCCACATTCGTAAGGAAATTCAGGATGTTTAACATTTGGGACCCCCCACCCCCCTTGGATCCACATCCTGTTCCGGGCACTAAGATGACCATCTTGACAAGGACAACTTGTAACATTTGTTTGTATTATCTTACAAGGATATTTTGGTGAGCTCTTCAGTGTGTCCGAAAGGCCTGGGATAGGCCAGTGTTACCTGTAATTTGGCACATCTTAAAGTGGAGTATCTCCTCTTCCACTATGTGGTGAGAGCATCCTGGTGGTTCTCTCAGAATGTTCCAGTGCTCGGGGAGATGGATCCATAAATTCCAAGAGAGATCCATCAGAACTAGAAACCAGATCAAGTGATGAGAACAAATTGTGCCCCCTGTCTCCTCAGCTAGACTGCCACTCTTTCTATCATGGCAAAAGTGGAAAGCCATAATTAACCCAGTTCTGCACAAAGGCATCTGTTGACCCTGGATCGGCTTCAAGCTGAATTAGCATAGTATCTGTTAATCCAAATGAGAAGGGAAGATGTCGGTCTAGCACTGATCCCAACAGTCCATTTTGCCCAGAAGATGTCCGGGTGGAGCATCCAAGTGCTAAAGTGATGGAATTGCCTGGACTGCCAATCTGCTGTCTCATTCTAATGCCCCAAAAGATACTCCACAGTCACAGCCACTTGATTGTTTAGGCAGAAGGGCCAGAAATAGTTCACAAATTCTGTTAAGGCTTTCAATCTTGTTCCCCTAGATGGATTATGTAACCTACCATCAAGATGTTGTCTATTTTCAGCAACACACAACACGCAACAAATACTTCATTCTGTTCTTCATTCAGCATAGGACCACAAAGGGCCCTGACAGGTCTTTCCTGGCACACATAGTTCCCCCAGCTGAATCTCTTGGCATCGGATTCTATATCCAGGTCCAGAGTATAGGTGAAGATTGCTCTCCTGTTCAGGGCCACCATGAGTTGTAGCCTCTAGTGGATTTCCTCCCTGGCCTCTGTTGTCAAATCCACTTGCTCTGTCTATGTCAGACCTCTCCATAAATGAGGGGTTTCAAAAACTAAAGAGTGCAGTGGTGGAGGGGACCCAGTATTATGGCCTGGAATGACAATGCTAATATGTCTAAAAGCCAAACCAGTTGGTGCCTGGCCTTGGAAGAATCTTCTTCAGTTCCTAATGTTTTGAATATTCTTACGGGGAGGTTTCAGAGCTGCTTGAATTGAATTTGTGGTGAATCTCAGGAAGGTTTTCTTCTGGGTGGGTGACAGATCTGATTTGACTGCATTTATAATGAACTTGAGACATTGAAGAGGAGACACCACCATTCCTAGATGGTGTTGAAGATGTTGCAAGCCCTGATCCATCTATCAGAATGTCATTGAGGTAGATGATGAGTCTCTCAACCCTCACTCTGAGGAACTCCACAAATGGTCTCTGCTCCTGAGTAAAGAACCATGGTGCTGACTATAGACCAAAGGATAACGCCCTTTACTCATACACTTCTATCGTTCCACAAAATTGTAAGAATCTTCAATGTGAGGGGAATAATAATCATCAAGTACAGGTCCCGATGTAGGCTGAAGGATGTTCTGGAGCAAATGGATTTCTTCCATTTTGAAATGTCAAAAACCCAGCCAGTCATTGAATTCCTTTAGGTTGATCTCAGGTCAATGTCCTTTGCCCTTCTTTTCTACTAGGAATATTTTGCTTAGAGATCAATGCGGATGAGATAGGAAGTGAAAAATCATGGCCTCCCTCTCCAGTGCCGGAATTTCCAGAGCTATCAGATCAGAATCCTTTTCCTAAAATGTGATCGGCCTTTGTTTCATCATTGCCTTGATGATCTGTAAAATTTAACCCAGAACCCCCTGACTGTATAGAATATGCATTCATTGTTGATAAGTTCCTGCCATCTGTGGAAAAATAAGGCCAGCCTTCCCCCCACATTTACTTGGGAAAAAGAGTTGTGACTTACCGGAATAGCTTTCTGCTGGATTTGAGGTGCCTGTTAAGGAACCCTTACATCCATATCCCCCTGAAATTGACACAGGAGGGGACAAAACCTCTGTGTAGTTATGCTCTTTACACTTTCAGGCACTAACCTCTGGTATGGATCCTGTTGGAGCAATACGGTCCTCCTGATGTCTGCTCCCTCGTCTTCTCCAGTGCTTGAGCCTCTCTGGTGAACAATCCAACACTAGTGAGGCAAGAACCCAGTAAGGAAAAGAGAAATGGAGAGAGAGAGAGAGAGAGAGAGAGAGAGATTACTACATCATCACTCTCCTTCTAATTCTTTGTGTTGCTCTCTAAGCTTTCCTTCACGGAAGTAAAGTGACTGTATCTATTAAATAAGAGTGATTGAGTGTCTGATTGTTACATCGCATAATTGTACTTCTTTCCTTTGTCAATCACTTGCATGCCTTGTGGTCTCTCTTCCCCTCTTAGGAAATAAACAATATTGTGTCTGTCTTATAGGTCTTAGTATTTGCTATGGATTTGTACTCCTAATGACAGAAATGCTAATGGTAGTTCACAACTGAAATCTCCCGATGGTGCATTCAATTAAACTAAAATATTCACTAAGTCGTACATACCACAAGTACACTGTAATGCCCCTCCTCTTTAGTTTACAATAACATGTTGTAATGGTTTGAAAGGAGTGATTAATCAGGTATTCAAAATAATAATAAATGATTGGTTAGCCAACAATTCACAATAAGCTTAACACACAAGTGTTCTGATGTCAGTACAAATGTAACAAGGTATTTGAAAGTTTTTTTCAAGTTCTAGATTATTTTACTACTTAAGTCCTTTCAAGAGCTTCTCTAATGTCAGTCTTTTTGCTTTACGAGTTTGCAAGTTCCTATTTTTCGGGTAAGTGAAATCTAAATGTGAGAACACGTGCGTTACCGACTTGCAATTCTTTGGTCTAATGCTTTTCTTTTCCTTTTCAGGTTTTGCTGCAGTGGATCGGGATACACTGAAGTCCTGGCCAGAAGTCTTCTGTGACTCAGCATGGGTGCAAGTGCACCATAACCGCAGCATAGTGGTGGAATTCCTTCTCAAGTGAGTTGCTAACAGCAAGCAATGTGCTGCAGCATGGGCTTGGTTTATTTAGGACTGCGCCCAACATGGCTGCCATGTCTCGGGAGAGGTTAAAGTCTTGTAGGAGTTTGGATTCTGGAATCTCTTGCATAGGGGAGTCAGTGCTTTCGTTTGTGCACATTGTTTGGCCCCCAACAGGGCTTGAACCTTCGGTTTTGGGGGCAGTTGACTCACTCTCTTCTCGATGTGCTGGGCAGACGGTCTCTTTGCCATGTTCTTGCTTTCGTTCAAGGTGGGGCTTTCAGGGGCCAAGGGTGGCCTCACAGGCCAAACAGCCACTGCCCACTTTTGGCTGTCTGACCTCACTCAGGGCCTCGATGAGGGAAAAGGCTGGGTGAGCATCTTCTTCCCCTTCTGGCTGTCACGTCTCCATTGTTCCACCTCTGGGTGCGTTCTACATGGTTATCTGCAACCTGGGAATCATCATTAAAACTTCTCCAGACGCTCTTTCTGAATCCTACTTGCTTTCCATTTGGATAATGTTTGCTACTGAAAAACTATATTTGTTTTCATGGACTTCAAGACCCATATTGCACTGCTTAGTAGTCAACAAGACCTGCTGTCCATTGCTTCGTATGGGAATAGTCATGCTGTTCCTCTGTACTGGATTTTCTCCCCCAGGATGTGAGAGACGGGAATCGCACACACCTGTGATCAGTGTTCTGCAACCCAGCCATGTGCCTGTGCTCTGGGCTTGCTGCTTCCTGGAACTGCTTATAAGCTGTCATTTTCTAAATCTCCCTGTTAATGCATTGAAGTTTGTTACTTGGTGTACCGGACCTCTTGTTGGTTTGTTTTCCAGTCCTGTTCCTGCTTACTTCAGCCCTGTTGCTGTGCCTTGTTCCTGTGCAGCCGGATACAGATTTTTTCCAGCCCTGTTTGATGTGCTCTGTTCCTGTTCAGCCTGCTACAGATTTTTCCCAGCCCTGTTTGCTGAGCTGTGGTCCTGTGCAGCCTGCTGCAGCTATTTCCCAGCCCTGTCTGCGGTGTTCTGTTCATATACAGCCTGCTGCAGATTTTTCCCAGCCCTCTTTGCTGTGCCCTGTTCCTGTGCTGCCTGCTACAGATTTTTCCCTGCCCTGTTTTATGTGCCCTGTTCCTAGCCTGGTACAGATTTCCCTAGCCCTGCTTGCTTTTTCTGTTTCTTTAGTCTGATTTTTTGTACTCTCTGTGCAGCCCTTGAGCTGCTCTCTTTTTAATTATTCCTAGTTTGTTCCTTCTGTTCCTGCTATTATTTTCCAATTACTTATTCCTTCTGCTTCTACCTTAACTCCTATAATTTCTCCTTATTGCCTTCAATTTTTGCCTAGTTTCTGTTCTCTTTCTCTATGATTCGTTTGCAGTTTCTGGTTCTCTTGAAGTACATGTCTCTTGCTTGTTATAGTTTCCTAGAATCCTTGTGTATGACTTACCTGTTCTCCAGTTTTTTCCTTGCATTAGTTCTCTTGATGTTCAAGTCTGTTGCTTGTTACTGTTTCCTAGAACCCTTGTATGACTTGCCTGTTCACCCGTTTTTGTTTCCTTGCATAACCTGCTCCTGAAATATTAGCTACAGTTTTAAGGCTCCTTTCTAGTGCTTGCTCTGTAATTTCCTGTTGGACTATTGTGTTAGGGAACTGTACTATTAGTCCTCACCTGTGTATAAGTGTTTTCCTTTTTACAGGGTTTGGCTTCTGGTTTCCCAGGGGCAATTTCTCCCCCATCCTTTGACTTGTGTTGTATGTAGTCTAAAGTGTTTTATTTGTGACAATGTGTCATTGCTGTTTTTACAGGAATTGACACTGTCTACCCAGCTGGGCCCACAAGGTCTTGTCTCATGTATGTAAGTACAATCCTTGTTTGTGCCCTAAGGGTTCAGAGACAGAATTGCTTCTGCTGCCACCCTTCTATGTGGCTTGCTCTGTAAGAGTAATCTGCACAGAGGCATTGGCATTCCCTGTTACTGTGGGGAGTTCTGAGCTTTACTTGTGTATAGCCTTAGTGATAACCTGTGTGTTGTCCATTAGTGGTTCATTCTCTGTTCATCCTAAGGCTGCTCTGCCTTTACTCTCCTATTCCTGTGCTGAACCAATAGCTGTTCTTTCCTGGGGTATGCCTTTCTTTGCTCCTCTACTTTGGTACACTACATCCACAGGGAGATATTCCATGACCTTGAGGAGTGTTCCGCCTGGAGTTTCAACAGACTCTGCCTGGGGTCCTGACACTGGTCCCTCCAAAAATCTGAAAGATTTTTTTAATGGATGCTTGAGCTTAGTGGGGTAATGCAAAATGATGGGGTCTCCCTGCAAAATGTGATAAGAGACCCCTTGTCTCCCATATCTCAGAGATATTAATTGTATTTGGGCTGAGTAAGGGCCCCTGAAATTTGGTAGCGCCCGGGAAGGTTAGCGCTCCCCTGCACAGCAGGGTTTGCAGGTGCCTGTGTTGCACATCTGTCTGAGCATTAACTAGTAATGCAAAAGCGGCGGCATACTTCCCCACTTTTTTGAGGAAGGATTCCCTGAACAATTTCCTGAGCAATTGGGCCCACTTCAGAGGGGCACAGGACACCTACTTTTAGGTTGCCTTTTATAAGAAGGACCTGTACCTTTTTGTCAGTATTACACAGTTGACATTACGGAGGTAAAGGTGGCCCTTTGCACCCATCCTGACAGGATTGTTGACAGAGTTAGGGTTGTGATTCATTTGCTTCCTCGTCATGTTAAGACTCTTTATGAGGGGTCCAGCAGTGTCTCCTGACATGCTCTCCAGGACCTGTTGATCCCCTTCAATGGATCCCTAATGAAGTGGCCATCCAGCCTTCTATCTCCGGTGTAGCCATCACTTATCCTTCCCAAGTGGGACTGGGGCACTCCAAATTCAGGTGGTTCCCAACCTCTTTGTCCAGAGGCTTACAAAGCCGACCAGCCGCATACGGTGACACATTCACCACTGTAGAGGATTCAGCTGAACGGGCATGAAAAATGCCTTTTGGGTTAAACATATCTCAGGGACTCTTGAACTAGTGACCATAATTGTTTGATTTAGGGCTTTTAGGTTCAGGATTTGTGCACCTAGGTCTGCCCTCATTGTAATGTGTGTTAGAATCTCCATGAGAGTTCTCTCCAGGCATTGTTGACTGTAGGTATGGGGGCAAGAGTAGGCCTGGAACTTGGGTTAATTACTTTACCAGAGCATTCAGGGTGTTGGTAGTCTTGCCTGGATTTTGACCATGCCAGGAAAGCATTCCTGAGTCTGTCCAAGGCTCCCATACAACCAGTTGCTCCCTCTTTCATTGGCCTTAGCCAAGGTGGGACTCTAGCCCTATGACCTACAAGGTTTGGCCATCCCACTAGGGGCACATGTGTCTTCATCCCAGTGGAAAGGTTCATACTGGCTGGGAGTCTGCCTTTTAAATAGCTCCTGGGCACTGGTCACCACCTTTTTTTTACCAAGTCCTCTACGACCTCAGATAAGATGTCATGCCACAGGTTACTTACCTCCACTTCCTCCTCGTAGGATTGCTAGGCTTTCTTCTGCATTATGCACCTCACTATGATTTGTTTTATGCCTACTGAAAAGGACTTCCTATAGGAATCGGACACAGACATGGGTATTGCTCAAGTTGTTGAGGAAACAAGGCTCCCATTCTGATCTGAGAATAGCCAATGTAATGTAATTATCTAATACTCTCAGCAGGTGGAAAGCCCTCAGTACCACCAGGGCCCAGGCACTCCACCCTTAAATCAATTGGGTTGGTTTTTCATTGGCTTAAACTGTGTCTGTGAATTAGCTATCAGAGGCTACAGACCGCATCCTGGGGGTGTTCAGCTGTAGCCTGAGGGAATCCTCCAGGGAATTCCTAAGTTTCTTTCTGTGATCAGTCACCCACAGGCTCACTCCGGCTCTGCTTGGGTTGGAAAAATACAGTATGCCAACTGGAGGCCTGAGCGGAGTACAGAGCATCTTGTGGCAGCTCTTTTTCCCACTAGGGTCAGAGGAACACTGTGCAGTCCAAACCTTATGAAAGAAGGCCACTGCAACCCACACAGAACATTAAGGGAAGCAACCCGTTCTCATATCTCTCAAATAAGATCTGCAACAATGGAACACAAATACTACTGCCATTATCTACCAGTGCAAAGTGAGTATGTAAAACAAAACTGCCTTATTAGTACAAATCAGTCACAGTAGATTATCTTGAGGAAAGAGGTACTTTGAATGAAGCCTAATTTCTAAAGCACATGGCTACCCCAACGACATACCCTGGCGCTCAACAATCTCAGTCTTTATACCACTCACAATGAGCCTGATGAGAATAAGTGTGTTTTCAATTATTTGCTGAAGTGGGCCTCATCCTGGATAGAACAAAGGGAGGTTGGAACTTCATTCCAAGCCTTGTCTGCCAAAACCATGAAGGAATGTCCTCCAGACCTAACCAAGTGAAACTTTAGAATTTTGACAAGCAAAGCCATGGTAGAGTGAAGAGTTCTCAGACAGTTACAGTGGGGTATTCTCTTAATCAAGTATCCAGGGCCATGATGGACAATAGTTAACGCTTTGATCAAAACTCTCTTCTTGATTGGTAACCAATGTAGTTCCCTCAACTGAGACGAGACAGATTTAGAGTTTGGCTGTTAGGGTTACTCCACCACAAATGTAACGGATAGCAGTCCACTGTATTATGATTCCATAATATCCTATGGAAATTGTATTACGGTAGACAGGCTATACGTCAAGTTTGTGAAAGGGTAACCTATCCGCCAAACTCCAAATCAGGCCCAGAGTCTCTCATGGGTGGGCCCAAAATAAGCCGATCTGCTGCGTTTTGAACTAGCTGCAATTTCCCAATATTATAAACAGGCACTCTGATATAGAGGATATTAGAGTAGTCCAGTCTAGATGTTATAAAAGCATGGACTACTGTTCTGTAGGCGTGAGCTGGTAAGAGGTCCAAACATTTCCTTATAGATCTGAGCAGACCAAAAGAGATCCCGGCTACTAACCCAGTATGGAAGTTCATTGAAAACTTATCATCAGCTTTTACTCCCAGATCCTTTGCTACTGTTGTGGGGAGGGGGAAGGCGAGAGGAGAGGTGGAATGTCCCCGGGCCAGCTCAAGTTGGTCGAGAGGCTACTGGTCTTCCCAGTAAGTTGAATCTCAATTTTGTCCACTTTGCACTAATGGCAGCTCTTACACATCCGATTCAAGACATTTTTCAGGCAAGTAGCAAAAGAAGAGATCTGGTGGGAAGCAAAATAATCAAAGCTAAGAAGTAATTGTATATCATCTACATGACATTCCGTTAAGGTAACTAACTAGCACATGCATATAGTGAACGGAGTAAGTCTCAGCGAAGAGCACTGCAGCACTCCCATGGCAAACCTCTTCCAAGATGAAGAAAAAGGGGCAAGTCAAATTGCTTGCATTCTGCCTTGAAGGAATGATTTAAACCAACACCATGCTGAACCATATATGGCCCTTTCTGCCAACCTTTTCAGAAGCATTGGATGTGCCACAGTGTCAAAAGCTTCAGATAGGTCTAACAAAATGAGGGCAGACCTTTTTCCTCACCAAGCACAAACTTAATGGTTTCTGTAACTTCCAGGAGGGTGGATTCAGTAATATTCTGTGGCCGAAAACTGGACTGGGTACTATTGGGAAGAATGTTGGCCTTCAGGAAGTTGGATATCTGTGTTGACAATTTTCTTTAATATTTTAGTGGCTACAGCTAACAGTGACATTGGCTGATAGTTGGACAAGACAGATGAATAGGAAAGGTTTTTTTTTTAAGGAAAGGAATCAATTTAGCCCTTTTTCAGCAAGTTGGAATGGATGCTTGTTACACCTGACAGCCTTAGGGTAGTCACCCCTAACTTTTTGCCTGCCTTCCTTCACTTTTTGGACACTGTTTTTGCTGGCTTTTAGACTCTGCGCACTTTACCACTGCTAACCAGTGCTAAAGTGCATATGCTCTCTCCCTTAAAACATGGTAACCTGGAATCATACCTGATTGGACTATTAATTTACTTATAAGTCCCTAGTAAGGTGCACTCCCTGGGCATAGGGCTGGTAGATTAAATGCTACTAGTGGGCCTGCAGCACTGGTTGTGCCACCCACTTAAGTAGCCCCTTTTCCTTGTCTCAGGCCTGCCATTGCAAGGCCTGTGTGTGCAGTTTCACTGTCACCTCGACTTGGCATGTAAAAGTACTTGCCAAGCCTAAACCTCCCCTTTCTCCACATATAAGTCACCTCTAATGTGTGCCCTAGGTAACCCCTAGAGCAGGGTGCTGTGTGGGTGAAAGGCAGGACATGTACCTGTGTAGTTTACCTGTCCTGGTAGTGTAAAACTCCTGAATTTGTTTTTGCACTACTGTGAGGCCTGCTCCCTTCATAGGTTAACATTGGGTCTGCCGTCATACAGTATTGAAGTGGTAGCTGCTGATCTGAAAGGAGTAGGAAGGTCATATTTAGTATGGCCAGAATGGTAATATAAAATCCTGCTGACTGGTGAAGTTGGATTTAATATTACTATTCTAGAAATGCCACTATTAGAAAGTGAGCATTTCTTTGCACTTAAATCTTTCTGTGCCTTACAATCCACGTCTGGCTGGGCTTAGTTGACAGCTCCTTGTGCATCCACTCAGACACACCCCAAACACAGGGTACTCAGCCTCACTTGCATACATCTGCATTTTGAATGGGTCTTCCTGGGCTGGGAGGGTGGAGGGCCTGCTCTCACACAAAGGACTGCCACACCCCCTACTGGGACCCTGGCAGACAGGATTGAACTGAAAGGGGACCAAGAGCTTGGATAGAGCTTGCCTCCTGTTCCCTGAAGTCTCAGGACCAAAAGAACGAGTTACTTACCTTCGGTAACGACTTTTCTGGTGGATACATTAGCTACCTGTGGATTCCTCACCTAATGAATGAATACTCCCATGGCGCCAGCATTCGACTGAAATCTTCTTCCTAGTCTCTGCACGTCGACGAGGACGTCACTCTAGCCCACGCGACGCCGTCTGACGTCATACAGGCAATAAGAGGTCCTCGACGACGTGCCGACGTCAGTACCAAATTTTTTTACGTGCATGAGAACAACAACCCAATGCAATGAAAGAGCAAGGCAACATCCCATAACCTTGTAAAATACACAATATTGCAATGAATAGCTGTAAATTTAATATAACGAACAAATATATGCAAAGCATGTATGTACACAAAGATATATACATATATATATATATATATATATATACAGATAAATATACACAAGTATCCATATATACAACATCTATTGCAACCTTGAAGACCAAGAGGAGCGCACTCAAGGATTACTTGGTAAGACCAGAAAGGCAACGGGGAGGCGGGTGGGACTGTGAGGAATCCACAGGTAGGTAATGTATCCACCAGAAAAGTCGTTACCGAAGGTAAGTAACTCGTTCTTCTGATGGATACAACTACCTGTGGATTCCTCACCTAATGAATAGAGTCCCAAAGCAGTACCACGCCCTGTGGCGGGTGCCTAAATGGTCAAACCAAGAAATCCTGCAGCACTGACCGTGCAAAATGGCCGTCCCTTCTGACCTCAGAGTCCAAACAGTAATGTTTCGCAAAAGTGTGAAGGGACAACCAAGTTGCGGCCTTGCAGATGTCAACCACAGGAACACCTCTGGCCAAGGCCGAAGTGGCCGACTTAGCTCTGGTGGAATGAGCTCTAATGCCCTCAGGAGGGTCCTTCTTTGCCAAAGAGTAACAGATTTTAATGCAAAGAACCACCCACCTGGAGAGTGTTCTCTTGTGGACTGCCTTTCCTCTCCTCTTGCCCACGTACCCGATGAACAGCTGATCCTCCAGCCTGAAATCCTTTGTTCTATCAATAAAGAAGCTCAACGCCCTCTTTGGGTCCAGACGGTGCAGTCTTTCTTCCTCTTTAGAAGGATGAGGCGGAGGATAGAACGTGGACAAAGTAATTGTCTGAGCCAAATGGAAGGGTGAAACAACCTTCGGGAGGAAAGCAGCCTTGGTCCTCAACACCACCTTATCCCCATAAAAAGTTGTATAAGGGGGCTTTACCGATAAGGCCTGCAACTCACTCACTCTCCTTGCAGATGTTATAGCTACCAGAAAAACTGTTTTTATAACCAAATACCTTAAGGGGCAAGAATGCATAGGCTCGAAAGGGGACCCCATAAGGAAAGTCAGGACCAAGGACAAATCCCATTGCGGCATAACAAATGGTTTTGGAGGATATTTATTTAGAAGACCTTTCAAGAATCTGATAACAATAGGGGATTTAAATAACGATGGTTGGTCTGGAAGACAAATGAAGGCTGACAAGGCCGACAAATAACCCTTAATGGTAGCCACTGCACAACCTTTCTGCGCTAGAGACAGAGCAAAAGACAAAACGTCCGATAGATGAGCATTTAAGGGATCAATCTGCCTCTCTCCACACCACGCAACAAATTTAGACCACCTATTAGCGTAGATAGATTTAGTGGAGTGTCGCCTGGCCGCTAATATAACATCCACTACATCAGGCGGGAGAGAGAAGGAACTGAGGTTGCCCCGTTCAATCTCCAGGCATGTAGGTGCAGACTCTGGAGGTTGGGGTGTAAAACCTGCCCCTGCGACTGCGAGAGGAGGTCTGCCCTGAAAGGGAGACGGAGCGGAGGGCACATTGAGAGTTGGAGAAGGTCGGAATACCACACCCTCATTGGCCAATCCGGAGCTATTAAGATGACTAGCCCCCGGTCTTGGCGTATCTTCCTCAATACTCGAGGAATCAAGGGTATGGGAGGAAACGCGTAAAGCAACTGGCCGCACCAGGTTATTTGAAACGCGTCCCCCAACGCTCCCTGCATCGGATACTGGAGGCTGCAGAATAACGGACAATGCGCGTTCTCCAGAGTGGCAAACAGATCTACCCGAGGAAACCCCCACCTTTGGAAGATCAAACGGGCTTGATCTGGATGGAGACGCCACTCGTGGTCTGCCGAGAATTGGCGACTGAGACCGTCCGCACGTACATTCAAGACCCCGGCCAGATGATTTGCTACCAAGCAAATCTGATGGTCCTTTGCCCAGGACCATAGTCAAAGAGCTTCTCTGCAGAGAAGGTAGGACCCTACTCCTCCCTGTTTGTTTATGTACCACATCGTGGTAGTATTGTCCGTCAGGACCTGTACCGACTGACCACGAAGGGAAGGGAGGAAGGCCTTGAGAGCCAGACGTACAGCCCGTAACTCGAACAGATTGATATGAAACATCTGCTCCTCTGGAGACCAAATGCCTTTGATCTCCAGATCCCCCAGATGAGCTCCCCACCCTAGAGTGGAAGCATCCGTTATGACCGTGGCCACTGGTGGCGACTGCGCGAACGGCTTTCCTTGTGAAAGATTGTTGCTCGCAATCCACCACTTCAAGTCCACAGCAGCATCTCTGGAGATCTTGACAGCACCTTCTAGATCTCCTTTGTGTTGAGACCACTGCCTTCGGAGGCACCACTGAAGAGCCCTCATGTGCCAGCGAGCATGCGTGACCAACAGAATGCAGGAGGCAAACAGACCGAACAGACGAAGGACCTTGAGGACTGGAACTACCGCTCCATTTCGAAACATTGGAACCAATTCCTGAATATCTTGAATCCGCTGAGGCGGAGGAAAGGCTCGACTCAATGTTGTATCCAGTACTGCCCCTATGAACAGGAGGCGCTGAGAGGGCTCCAGGTGAGATTTGGGCTTGTTCACCGAAAAACCCAGGTCGAACAACAACTGAGTCGTTGACTGCAGATGATGCGACACAAGCTCCAGCGACTTGGCTTTGATCAACCAGTCGTCCAAGTAAGGGAATACTGCTATCCCCTTCCTTCTGAGCTCTGCCGCAACCACCAACATCACCTTCGTGAAGACTCGAGGTGCTGAAGTAAGACCAAACGGAAGGACCGCAAACTGATAGTGCTGCGATCCCACCATAAACCGGAGATACTTCCTGTGTGACTTGAGTATCGGGATATGAAAGTAAGCATCCTGCAAGTCGACAGACACCATCCAATCTTCCTTGTTCAATGCCAAAAGCACCTGAGCTAGGGTCAGCATCTTGAACTTTTCCTGTTTGAGGAACCAATTCAAGATCCTCAGGTCCAGGATTGGTCTCAACCGACCATCCTTCTTGGGAATCAGGAAATACCTTGAGTAACAACCTCGACCCCTTTCCTGCTCTGGGACCAACTCTACCGCGCCCTTTGAAAGGAGGACTTGTACCTCCTGTTCTAGCAACAGGAGGTGTTCTTCTGAACAATAAGATGGGCGGGGCGGGATGAGGGGCGGGAACTCCCGAAAGGGAAGGGTGTAGCCTTTTCCCACAATACTGAGAACCCAAGTGTCCGTTGTAATAGTCTTCCACTTGGGAGAAAATGCTGTAATCTTCCCCCTACAGGAGAGGAGTGAGTGGGAAATGGTGGAAGCCTAAGGCTGCTTTCCCTGCTGCACCCCTCCAGAGGACGAGGAAGAGGCAGAGTGCTGCTGAGAGGCTCCTCTGGTGCGGGCCCTCCCTCTCCCTCTAAAAGATCTATAGGGATGGGAAGAGGCAGGTTGCTGGAATCTCCCCAGAAAGGAAGAGGAGGAAGAGCCACGCCCAAATCCCCGAAACCTCCTGAAAATCCTGGACGAGGCAGAGGAAGAAGGAGCTTGGAGTCCTAACGATTTGGCTGTGGCCCTGCTCTCCTTAAAACGTTCCAAGGCCGAATCTGCCTTGGCGCCAAACAGCTTGTCCCCATCAAAAGGGAGATCCAATAGGGTTGACTGCACATCCGCAGAAAACCCCGAATTACGGAGCCAGGCCTGTCTCCTTGCCACCACAGTCGTGCCCATTGCTCTGGCCACCGAGTCGGTGGTGTCCAGCACAGACTGAATAATCTGGGTCGCGGCAGCCTGGGCATCTGAAACAACATCCAAAAGACCCTGGGGAAGCTCCGTAAATGATGAGGAAATGTCATCCATAAGAGCATGAATATATCTCCCCAGGATACAAGTTGCGTTGGTGGCCTTCAACGCCAGACTGCAGGACGAAAAGATTTTCTTGGACTGCGCATCCAGTTTCTTCGAGTCCCTGTCCCCAGGCACCGTCGGGAAAGAACCAGGCGCTGATTTGGATGAACAGGAGGCCTGCACCACCAAGCTCTCCGGTGTAGGGTGTCTAGAAAGAAAGCCAGGGTCAGTTGGTGCAGCTCGATACCTCCTGGCTACGGCTCTATGAACCGCTGGGGAAGATACTGGTCTCTTCCACACCTCTAGCACCGGATCCAGCAAAGCGTCATTAAACGGCAATAGAGGCTCTGCCGCAGCTGAGGCCGGATGAAGCACCTCTGTCAGAAGGTTCTGTTTTGTCTCTGCCACCGGCAAAGGCAGGTCCAGAAAACTAGCTGCCTTCCGTACCACTGCGTGAAAGGAAGCAGCCTCCTCCGTGTATTCCCCTGGAGACGAAAGATCCCACTCAGGGGAAGTGTCCAGCCCACTGGCTGTATCTAGACCATGCAGTCCATCACCCGAGTCCTCTAGTTCTCCTTCTTCCAGGACTCGTTGGTACTCCTGCTCCTCTAATAAACGGAGAGCACGTCTCCTCGAATGAAGCCTCTGCTCGATACGCGGAGTCGACAATGCCTCCGCCGAAGCCGAAGATCGGCGCCGATCTTCAGAAGCCACCGACGCCGCGTCCGGCGCCACAGGTAACTTCGGCGCCGATGAAAGAGCACTCGGAGCGGATGGACCCACCGGAGTCACAGGACGAAATCCCGACGACGGAATGGAAATCTCCGGGACCAATCCCTCCGAAGTCACCGGAGTGGCCACCGGCGGCGACACCGGCGCCGAGCCCACGTTCCCAAAAGGGAGAAAGGGCATAAAGGGTGCCGGCCGTAGAGGCGCAGGATCACCCAATGAAAAGGCCAAAGGGCCAGCCGGAGCACCCCCTGGAGCCATCTGTTGGAAGATGGTATACATCGCATTTAGGAATGCGGTACTATCGGCTCCAGGGGTGGGAAAAGCCGGATACTGGGGTGCCTGTATCGAAGGCGACCCCGACGCCGGCCTCGACGTCTGCGATGCCGGAGACAACACCAGAGGTTGCACCACTTCAATCACCGACGCCTGTCCAGGTGAAGTCAGTGACGCCGGAGAGGGCAACGGCGTCGATGGATGCGGCGTGACCGTGGGACTGACCTCCCAAGTCCTCCGGCACCGATCCGAAGACCTGGAACGAGTCTCCTTGCTTGAATGGCGCCGTGATTCTCTACGGCGCCGGGAGTCTCGATGACGCCGATGCCTTGGCGAAGAAGACTTCTTATGATGTTTTTCTTTCTTCGACTTCGCCATAAACAACTTCGCCTCACGTTCCTTGAGGGCCTTTGGATTCATGTGCTGGCATGAATCGCAAGTCGAGACGTCGTGGTCAGAGCTTAAACACCAAAGGCAGTCGGAGTGAGGATCCGTAACTGACATCTTGCCCCCACACTCACGACAAGGCTTAAAACCCGACTTTCTCTGCGACATTATTACTGCAGCGAAGGACTACGCAGCAAAAAATACACTGTAACCACGAAAGTAACAGTTGCTCCCTCGAAGATAACCGTTTCGAATGCACGGAAAAAGGGAACTGACGTCAGCACGTCGTCGAGGACCTCTTATTGCCTGTATGACGTCAGACGGCGTCGCGTGGGCTAGAGTGACGTCCTCGTCGATGTGCAGAGACTAGGAAGAAGATTTCCGTCGAATGCTGGCGCCATGGGAGTATTCATTCATTAGGTGAGGAATCCACAGGTAGTTGTATCCATCAGAAAGACTTCTCTTTTTCACTTGGACGCTCTGTGCGCCGAAAATTTTGACGCACAGCTTGTTCCGCTGCGAGAAAAACGCCGCACACCGACGCTGAACGACGCGACGCTCTTGGGACGATCGGAAACCCGACGCACGGCTTCGCAAGGACAACGCCGCCCGACCTCTAGAGGAGAAATCGACGCGACGCCTGCCGTGAGATCGTAATTTTGACGCGCAGCCCCGCAGAACGACGCGCAGCCGGAAAACAAGCAGGAAAATCCACGCACAGACCCGGGACATCTGGTAATCCCCGCGACCCACAGAAAGAGACTGTCCGCGCGCCGAAAAACGACGCACGACTTCCCCGAGTGGAAAATAACGACGCAAGTCCATGTGTGCTGGGGAGAAATCGACGCACACACCCTTTTTCCACGCACCTCTTCCTTTGTGGCCCTCTGAGGAGATTTTTCCACTCCAAACCAGGTACTTGTGCTTGAAAGTGACTTTGTTTATATTCTAAAGACTTAAGACACTTTATATTACTTTTCAGTGATATCTCTACAATTTCCCATTGCAACTTTATTCTTTTGACCTACAATTATCCTGATAAATATTCTATATTTTTCTAAACACTGTGTGGTGTATTTTTGTGGTGCTATATGGTGGTATTGTATGATTTATTGCACAAATACTTTACACATTGCCTTCTAAGTTAAGCCTGACTGCTCGTGCCAAGCTACCAGAGGGTGGGCACAGGATAATCTTGGATTGTGTGTGACTTACCCTGACTAGAGTGAGGGCTTTTGCTTGGACAGGGGGTAACCTGACTGCCAACCAAAAACCCAATTTCTAACATTGGTGATCAGCGGTGAGGATAGGACTTGTATTTGTGCACTGACATACAGTAGCTAAGTATTTCACTACCTACCCACAGTTGAAGTTAGGCGGCCAGACAGCTAGTGTGGCTAAATCCACCCCACCCTCAGAAACTAGAGTAGCTTCAGTGTGGACCCTGATTTGCTCTGGGCACACTGTTGATCCCACTTGGAGACTAGCCATACCAGTGTTACCTGGATGGGAGTTTGGAGTGGAATCTTTCTTGGGACAGGCCTTGTCTCCAGTTTGGTGTCCATGCTGTTTACAGCTATGACACCAGGCCTTTTTGGGATCAAAGTTTTTACCCTTGTACCCATTGTTTTGTGAAGAGGCTCTGGGCCCACCCTCCTGTGTAGGTTTTTGGGGGCCTGTAGAAGACTCTTTACTATTTTTAGTTTTGGTTGTCTCATCACTCTTCCCCTGGGGAGTCTTTGTGACCCCTTTCTTTTGGTCACCCCCTGTTGAAGTCTTGGACACCCTTGTCTTGACCCAATGGTCCGCCTTCTTTCCCAATTCTTGGGGAGAAATTGGTCCTAGGTCTACCAGATGCTGATGCAGTTTATCATTGAAACAATTACTTAACAGGTGTTCTTTCACAAATAAATTGTACAGCCCATCATAATTACTTACACCACTGCCTTGAATCCAACCATCTAGTGTTTTCACTGAGTAGTCAACAAAGTCAACCCAGGTCTGGCTCGAGGATTTTTGAGCCCCCCTGAACCTAATCCTGTACTCCTCAGTGGAGAATCCAAAGCCCTCAATCAGGGTACCCTTCATGAGGTCATAAGATTCTGCATCTGGTCCAGAGAGTGTGAGGAGTCTATCCCTACACTTTCCTGTGAACATTTCCCAAAGGAGAGCACCCCAGTGAGATCTGTTCACTTTTCTGGTTACACAAGCCCTCTCAAAAGCTGTGAACCATTTGGTGATGTCATCACCATCTTCATATTTAGTTACAATCCCTTTAGGGATTTTCAACATGTCAGGAGAATCTCTGACCCTATTTATGTTGCTGCCACCATTGATGGGTCCTAGGCCCATCTCTTGTCTTTCCCTCTCTATGGCTAGGATCTGTCTTTCCAAAGCCAATCTTTTGGCCATCCTGGCTAACTGGATGTCCTCTTCACTGGGGCTATCCTCAGTGATTTCAGAGGTGTTGGTCTCTCCTGTGAGGGAACCAGCATCTCTGACTATTATTTTTGGAGTCAGGGTTTGAGGGACCCTGTTCTCCTTAGATAGGACTGGTAGGGGGGAATTGTCCTCCAAGTCACTATCCTCTTCCTCTGAGTTGCCACCCTCAGAGGGGTTGGCCTTTTCAAACTCTGCCAAAAGCTCCTGGAGCTGTATTTTGGTAGGTTTGGGGCCCATTGTTATTTTCTTTATTTTACAGAGTGACCTTAGCTCCCTCATCTTAAGATGGAGGTAAGGTGTGGTGTCGAGTTCCACCACAGTCACATCTGTGCTAGACATTTTGCTTCTAAAAGTTGGAATACTTTTTAAGAATCTACAACTGGTTCTAGAATCTAATTCAAACTTTTACAAACTTTTAAACTCTAAAAGAAATGCTAAACAGGGACTTAACACACAAGGCCCTAGCAGGACTTTTAAGAATTTAGAAAAATTTCAAATTGCAAAAATGAATTTCTAATGACAATTTTGGAATTTGTCGTGTGATCAGGTATTGGCTGAGTAGTCCAGCAAATGCAAAGTCTTGTATCCCACCGCTGCCACCAATGTAGGAAGTTGGCTCTGTATGTGCTATTTCAAAGTAAGGAATAGCATGCACAGGGTCCAAGGGTTCCCCTTAGAGGTAAAATAGTGGTAAAAAGAGATAATACTAATGCTCTATTTTGTGGTAGTGTGGTCGAGCAGTAGGCTTATCCAAGGAGTAGTGTTAAGCATTTGTTGTACATACACATAGACAATAAATGAGGTACACACACTCAGAGACAAATCCAGCCAATAGGTTTTTGTATAGAAAAATATCTTTTCTTAGTTTATTTTAAGAACCACAGGTTCAAATTCTACATGTAATATCTCATTCGAAAGGTATTGCAGGTAAGTACTTTAGGAACTTCAAATCATCAAAATTGCATGTATACTTTTCCAGTTATTCACAAAGAGCTGTTTTAAAAGTGGACACTTAGTGCAATTTTCACAGTTCCTAGGAGAGGTAAGTATTTGTTAGGTTAACCAGGTAAGTAAGACACTTACAGGGCTTAGTTCTTGGTCCAAGGTAGCCCACCGTTGGGGGTTCAGAGCAACCCCAAAGTCACCACACCAGCAGCTCAGGGCCGGTCAGGTGCAGAGTTCAAAGTGGTGCCCAAAACACATAGGCTAGAATGGAGAGAAGGGGGTGCCCCGGTCTGCTTGCAGGTAAGTACCCGCGTCTTCGGAGGGCAGACCAGGGGGGTTTTGTAGGGCACCGGGGGGGACACAAGTCCACACAGAAATTTCACCCTCAGCAGCGCGGGGGCGGCCGGGTGCAGTGTAGGAACAGGCGTCGGGTTCGCAATGTTAGTCTATGAGAGATCTCGGGATCTCTTCAGCGCTGCAGGCAGGCAAGGGGGGGATTCCTCGGGGAAACCTCCACTTGGGTAAGGGAGAGGGACTCCTGGGGGTCACTTCTCCAGTGAAAGTCCGGTCCTTCAGGTCCTGGGGGCTGCGGGTGCAGGGTCTCTCCCAGGCGTCGGGACTTTAGGTTCAAAGAGTCGCGGTCAGGGGAAACCTCGGGATTCCCTCTGCAGGCGGCGCTGTGGGGGCTCAGGGGGGACAGGTTTTGGTACTCACAGTATCAGAGTAGTCCTGGGGTCCCTCCTGAGGTGTTGGATCGCCACCAGCCGAGTCGGGGTCGCCGGCTGCAGTGTTGCAAGTCTCACGCTTCTTGCGGGGAGCTTGCAGGGTTCTTTAAAGCTGCTGGAAACAAAGTTGCAGCTTTTCTTGGAGCAGGTCCGCTGTCCTCGGGAGTTTCTTGTCTTTTCGAAGCAGGGGCAGTCCTCAGAGGATGTCGAGGTCGCTGGTCCCTTTGGAAGGCGTCGCTGGAGCAGGATCTTTGGAAGGCAGGAGACAGGCCGGTGAGTTTCTGGAGCCAAGGCAGTTGTCGTCTTCTGGTCTTCCGCTGCAGGGGTTTTCAGCTGGGCAGTCCTTCTTCTTGTAGTTGCAGGAATCTAATTTTCTAGGGTTCAGGGTAGCCCTTAAATACTAAATTTAAGGGCGTGTTTAGGTCTGGGGGGTTAGTAGCCAATGGCTACTAGCCCTGAGGGTGGGTACACCCTCTTTGTGCCTCCTCCCAAGGGGAGGGGGTCACAATCCTAACCCTATTGGGGGAATCCTCCGTCTGCAAGATGGAGGATTTCTAAAAGTTAGAATCACCTCAGCTCAAGACACCTTAGGGGCTGTCCTGACTGGCCAGTGACTCCTCCTTGTTTTTCTCATTATTTTCTCCGGCCTTGCCGCCAAAAGTGGGGCCTGGCCGGAGGGGGCGGGCAACTCCACTAGCTGGAGTGTCCTGCTGGGTTGGCACAAAGGAGGTGAGCCTTTGAGGCTCACCGCCAGGTGTGACAATTCCTGCCTGGGAGAGGTGTTAGCATCTCCACCCAGTGCAGGCTTTGTTACTGGCCTCAGAGTGACAAAGGCACTCTCCCCATGGGGCCAGCAACATGTCTCGGTTCGTGGCAGGCTGCTAAAACTAGTCAGCCTACACAGATAGTCGGTTAAGTTTCAGGGGGCACCTCTAAGGTGCCCTCTGTGGTGTATTTTACAATAAAATGTACACTGGCATCAGTGTGCATTTATTGTGCTGAGAAGTTTGATACCAAACTTCCCAGTTTTCAGTGTAGCCATTATGGTGCTGTGGAGTTCGTGTTTGACAGACTCCCAGACCATATACTCTTATGGCTACCCTGCACTTACAATGTCTAAGGTTTTGTTTAGACACTGTAGGGGTACCATGCTCATGCACTGGTACCCTCACCTATGGTATAGTGCACCCTGCCTTAGGGCTGTAAGGCCTGCTAGAGGGGTGTCTTACCTATACTGCATAGGCAGTGAGAGGCTGGCATGGCACCCTGAGGGGAGTGCCATGTCGACTTACTCGTTTTGTCCTCACTAGCACACACAAGCTGGTAGCAGTGTGTCTGTGCTGAGTGAGAGGTCTCCAGGGTGGCATAAGACATGCTGCAGCCCTTAGAGACCTTCCTTGGCATCAGGGCCCTTGGTACTAGAAGTACCAGTTACAAGGGACTTATCTGGATGCCAGGGTCTGCCAATTGTGGATACAAAAGTACAGGTTAGGGAAAGAACACTGGTGCTGGGGCCTGGTTAGCAGGCCTCAGCACACTTTCAATTGTAAACATAGCATCAGCAAAGGCAAAAAGTCAGGGGGCAACCATGCCAAGGAGGCATTTCCTTACAAAGGTCAACTTGGTTTTTATCTCTTTTTGCAAATCCGTTTTTTTCCTGACAATTTTCAAAAACTAAATCCTCACTCAACATGTCTCTGACTGGGTCTCAGACAGGGGACTTTGACCTAGTCCAGTTGGATACATATACGGTCAAACAACTAAGAGGATTCTGCAGGGCAATGAGGGTACCCACCCAAGGGGCCTCCAGAAAGGAGGACTTTCAAGTGGCGCTGAGGGCCTGGGCAGAAGCCCATTTTGAGGATGATGAGGAAGAGGAGCCAGAAAATGGCCCCTCAGAGGAATTTTCACTATCAGTGGATGGTGTTACCACTGCAATTGTGCCCCCTTCCAGACCAGGAAGCAGTGTCTCTGTGCAAAGCCTGACCGCAGAGGAAAGGAGAGAAGAAAGGGAGTTCCAATTGCAAATGGCAAAACTGAAAATTGAGGCTCAACAGGAGGAGAGAAGGGCAGAAAGAGAAGCCAAGCAAGCTGAGGCTGAAAGAGCAGCCAAACAAATTGAAGCTGAAACAGAAGCCAAACTAGCTGAAGCTGAGAGACCAACCAAACAGGTGGAGGCTGAGAGAGCTTTGGCTGAAAATAAACTATTGTTGGCTCATGAACTGAGTCTCAAGGAGCTGGAGATCAAGGCGAGACAGTCTGAATCCAGCAATAATGGTGGCAGCATACTGAAAGGACCTGCTGGAGAAAAGAAGGTTTGTATACCCAAAAATGTGGTGCCCAGTTTTGTGGTGGGAGATGACATAGATAAATGGTTAGCTGCTTATGAAGTTGCACTAAGGGCTCATGAGGTTCCTGAAGGGCAATGGGGGGTAGTTATGTGGGGTTATGTACCGCCATTGGGGAGGGATACACTCCTCACATTGGATCAACCTGATCAAAACACATACCCACTTCAGAAAGCCACTTTACTTGCCAAGTTTTGGCTGACCCCTGAGGGATACCGTCAGAAGTTCAGGGACAGCACCAAACAAACCACACAAACATGGGTAGATTTCTTTGACTTCTCCAGTAAGGCACTGAATGGATGGGTGCGGGGCAACAAAGTAGCTGATTATAAAGGTTTATATGACTTGATTCTGAGAGAGCATATGCTTAATACTACTTATACAGAGTTGCGCCAGCACTTAGTGGATAGTAAGCTGACTGATCCCAGGAAGCTTGCTGAGGAGGCAGACCTCTGGGTTAGCACCAGAGTGTCTGAGAAGGTACCTGGGGGGGACTCCCACAAAGGTGGTCAGGGTTCCCAACAGAAGAAAGAGGGGGGAGATAAACTTGCAGATAAGGAACTCTCCAAAGGCCCCCAAAAGAATTCCCAGGGAGGGGGTGGCAACCCTTCCTTTTCCAGATTTGGGAAAAAGCCAGGGACATATGGCAAGTCAGGGAAATCTAACCCCAATACATGGAGTGTTACCAGTATGGTCACTATAAAGGCGATCCCCAGTGCCCCAAGAGGGCACCGTCCACTACCGGACAGGCACCTGGGTTGACTAGTGTAGCGCTCAGGGGGGAGATGGACCCAGATAGCTTTGGGGAACAGGTAGAGATTTCCCTAGTGTCCCTGGGAGAAGGAGAAATGGTGCCCAAGGCCCACATGCCCAAAAATACTTCCAAGTACCGGCAGTGGGTCACCATTGATGGGCAGAAGGTGGAGGCTCTACGTGACACAGGAGCCAGTATGACTACTATCAAGAGTCAGCTGGTGTCAACAGAACAGATAGTCCCTAATACATTCCACCAGGTCATAGTCGCTGACAATCGCGATAGTCACCTACCGGTGGCTCTGGTTCCCTTTGAGTGGGGGGGGGGGTCTCTGGTACTCTGAAAGTAGCTGTGAGTCCTGCCATGCCTGTAGATTGTCTGTTAGGCAACGATCTTGAGCATACTGCTTGGAAAGAAGTGGAGCTCAAGTCTCACCTGGAAATGTTAGGGTTACCTGAGTGGGTCTGCATGTCCACACGGTCCATGGCTGACCGAGAGGGAAGTCAAGGGCGTCTGGAGCCTGGAACGATGGCCCAGAGAGCTGCCAAGAGGAGGGACAAGGGGCGCGGGAAACCGGCCCCAGAAGTTCCCGCAGTGGCTGACGGGGCTCCTGAGGAGGAGGCTCCCGAGCCAACTGGGGAAGACATTGCCACCCTAGGTGACTTACCTGAGCTTGCTGGCTGGCAAGTTGAGGGTGAACCCACCAGGGAGGAGTTCTGCAAGGCGCAGAATGAATGTCCCACTCTGGAAGGTCTGAGGAAACAAGCCTCAAACCAGGCGGCAGGTGACGCCTCTGGCGATCACCACCTATATTGGGAGAATGATCTCCTCTACAGTGAGCTTAAGGTTCCGGCCTTTGGGGCAGCACGTACACTGGTGGTCCCCCAATGTTACCGAACCTTCCTACTGGGTCTGGCTCATGACATTCCCCTGGCAGGACATTTGGGGCAAGGCAAGACCTTTAACAGGCTTGTCACCCACTTTTATTGGCCCAAAATGAGGACACACTCAGATAAGTTCTGCAGATCTTGTCCTACCTGCCAGGCCAGTGGTAAAGCAGGAAAAAGGGTTAAAACCCCCCTGATTCCACTTCCTGTCATTGGCACCCCCTTTGAAAGGGTGGGCATCGACATTGTTGGTCCCTTGGATCCCAAAACTGCCTTAGGCAACAGGTTCATCCTGGTTTTGGTGGACCATGCCACCCGTTACCCAGAGGCAATCCCTCTGAGGACCGTAACTGCACCGGTGGTGACCAGAACTCTGATGGGGATATTTACCCGTGTGGGATTCCCCAAGGAGATAGTGTCTGACAGAGGCACTAACTTCATGTCTGCATACATGAAGTCTCTGTGGGATGCGTGTGGTGTAACCTACAAGTTCACCACACCCTATCACCCCCAGTCTAATGGTCTTGTGGAGAGATTCAACAAGAGCCTGAAAGGCATGATTGGTGGCCTCCCTGAGGCCATGAGGCGTAAGTGGGACGTCCTCTTACCATGCCTTCTCTTTGCTTACAGAGAGGTCCCCCAAAGGGGGGTAGGGTTCAGTCCCTTTGAGCTTCTCTATGGGTACCCTGTCAGGGGACCCTTAAGCATTGTAAAGGAGGGATTGGAGAAAGCTCCAAAGGCACCCCCTCAGGACGTGGTCAGCTACATGTTGGCCCTCCACAACCAGATGACCCGCTTCTGGAAAGAGGCCCAAAGTAACCTTGAGGCCAGTCAAGAGGTAATGAAACACTGGTATGACCAGAAGGCCACCTTGGTAGAGTTTCAACCTGGAGACAAAGTGTGGGTAATGGAGCCAGTAGAGCCCAGAGCTCTCCAGGACCGCTGGTCTGGCCCATTTGAAATAAAGGAGCGGAAAGGGGAGGCCACTTACCTGGACCTCCAAACCCCTAGGAATCCCCTAAGGGTGCTCCATGTGAACCGACTAAAGGCTCATTTTGAGAGGTCGGAGATCAACATGCTTCTGGTCACAGATGAAGGAATGGAAGAGGAGAGTGAACCTCTCCCCGACCTCCTCTCTGCCCAAGAAGGTGATGGGTCAGTAAGCAGGGTCATTCTTTCTGACTCCCTGACTCTAAACCAGAAAGGAGACTGCTATGAGCTGTTGGAGCAGTTCTCCCCCCTGTTCTCCCTTACTCCTGGACTGACCCACCTCTGTGTTCATGATATTGACACCGGTGACAGTCTCTCTGTGAAGAACAAAATTTACAGGCTGTCGGATAAGGTGAAGGCCAGCATCAAGGAGGAGGTCTCCAAGATGTTGACTCTAGGGGTTATCAAGAAATCCAGTAGTCCCTGGGCCAGCCCAGTGGTGTTGGTCCCTAAGGCTACTGCCCCAGGTGCGAAGCCAGAACTCCGGTTCTGTATGGACTACCGGGGTCTCAACTCAGTCACACGGACTGATGCTCACCCCATCCCCGAGCTGATGAGCTCGTTGACAGGCTAGGCGCTGCCAAGTTCCTGAGTACGTTTGATCTTACTTCAGGGTACTGGCAGATCGCCCTGACTGAGGGGGCTAAAGAAAGATCTGCATTTTCAACCCCTAATGGCCATTACCAGTTCCGGGTGATGCCGTTTGGATTGAAAAATGCCCCCGCCACCTTCCAACGGTTGGTTAACGGGGTCCTAGCTGGCAAGGATGCCTTCTGTGCAGCCTACCTGGATGACATAGCTGTCTACAGTTCCAGCTGGGAGGAACACCTGCTTCACCTCAAGGAGGTGCTTCAGGCCCTGCAACAGGCAGGCCTGACCATCAAGGCTAGTAAGTGCCAGATTGGGCAGGGTTCCGTGGTGTACTTGGGACACCTAGTGGGTGGTGGCAAGGTGCAGCCACTCCAGGCCAAGATTGAAACTATCAAGGCCTGGAAACCACCTAGAACGCAGACGGAGGTGAGAGCCTTTTTAGGCCTCACAGGATACTACCGTAGATTTGTCAAGGGCTATGGTACCATTGTGTCACCCTTGACAGAACTCACTTCCAAGAAACAACCTAGGTTGGTGAATTGGACAGAGGCTTGTCAGAAAGCCTTTGACGCCCTGAAGGAAGCCATGTGCACGGCCCCTGTGCTCAAGGCCCCTGACTACTCCCAGGAATTTATCGTGCAGACAGACGCTTCAGAGCATGGCATAGGGGCAGTTCTAGCACAGCTAAATGAGGAGGGCCTAGACCAACCAGTAGTCTTTATTAGCAGAAGGCTATTACCACGGGAACAGAGGTGGAGTGCTATTGAGAGAGAAGCTTTTGCTGTGGTCTGGGCACTGAAGAAGCTAAGACCCTACCTGTTTGGGACTCACTTCCGGGTTCAGACAGACCACAGGCCCCTCAGATGGCTCATGCAGATGAGGGGTGAGAATCCAAAACTCTTGAGGAGGTCCATTTCCCTACAGGGGATGGACTTTACGGTGGAACATCGCCCAGGGGTTCACCACGCCAATGCTGATGGTCTCTCCAGATACTTCCGCCTTAGCGATGAGAGCTCCCAGGAGGTCGGGTAGCTCTCCCCACTTTCAGCTGGGGGGGACACATGTTAGACCTGACAGCCTTAGGGTAGTCACCCCTAACTTTTTGCCTGCCTTCCTCCACTTTTTGGACACTGTTTTTGCTGGCTTTTAGACTCTGCGCACTTTACCACTGCTAGCCAGTGCTAAAGTGCATATGCTCTCTCCCTTAAAACATGGTAACCTGGAATCATACCTGATTGGACTATTAATTTACTTATAAGTCCCTAGTAAGGTGCACTCCCTGGGCATAGGGCTGGTAGATTAAATGCTACTAGTGGGCCTGCAGCACTGGTTGTGCCACCCACTTAAGTAGCCCCTTTTCCTTGTCTCAGGCCTGCCATTGCAAGGCCTGTGTGTGCAGTTTCACTGTCACCTCGACTTGGCATGTAAAAGTACTTGCCAAGCCTAAACCTCCCCTTTCTCCACATATAAGTCACCTCTAATGTGTGCCCTAGGTAACCCCTAGAGCAGGGTGCTGTGTGGGTGAAAGGCAGGACATGTACCTGTGTAGTTTACCTTTCCTGGTAGTGTAAAACTCCTGAATTCGTTTTTGCACTACTGTGAGGCCTGCTCCCTTCATAGGTTAACATTGGGGCTGCCCTCATACAGTATTGAAGTGGTAGCTGCTGATCTGAAAGGAGTAGGAAGGTCATATTTAGTATGGCCAGAATGGTAATATAAAATGCTGCTGACTGGTGAATTTGGATTTAATATTACTATTCTAGAAATGCCACTTTTAGAAAGTGAGCATTTCTTTGCACTTAAATCTTTCTGTGCCTTACAATCCACGTCTGGCTGGGCTTAGTTGACAGCTCCTTGTGCATCCACTCAGACACACCCCAAACACAGGGTACTCAGCCTCACTTGCATACATCTGCATTTTGAATGGGTCTTCCTGGGCTGGGAGGGTGGAGGGCCTGCTCTCACACAAAGGACTGCCACACCCCCTACTGGGACCCTGGCAGACAGGATTGAACTGAAAGGGGACCTGGTGCACTTCTTAGCCACTCTTTGAAGTCTCCCCCACTTCAAAGGCACATTTGGGTATAAAACAGGGCCTCTAACCTACCTCATCAGACACTTGCTGGAGAAGAAACCTGAACCAGAAACTACATCCTGCCAAGAAGAACTGCCTGGCTGCTCAAAGGACTCACCTGTCTGCTTTCTACAAAGGACTGCTGCCTTGCTGTTGGCCTGCTGCCTTGCTGAACTCTTGTCTGGCTGTGAAAGTGCTCTCCAAGGGCTTGGATAGAGCTTGCCTCCTGTTCCCTGAAGTCTCAGGACCAAATAGACTTCTCTTTTTCACTTGGACGCTCCGTGCGCCGAAAATTTCGACGCACAGCTTGTTCCGCGGCGAGAAAAACGCCGCACACCGACGCTGATCGACGCGACGCTCTTGGGACGATCGGAAACCCGACGCACGGCTTCGCAAGGACAACGCCCGACCGCTAGAGGAGAAATCGACGCGACGCCTGCCGTGAGATCGTAATTTTGACGCGCAGCCCCGCAGAACGACGCGCAGCCGGAAAACAAGCAGGAAAATCCACGCACAGACCCGGGACATCTGGTAATCCCCGCGACCCACAGAAAGAGACTGTCCGCGCGCCGGAAAAGGACGCACGACTTCCCCGCGTGGAAAATAACGATGCAAGTCCGTGTGTGCTGGGGAGAAATCGACGCACACACCCTTTTTCCACGCACCTCTTCCTTTGTGGCCCTCTGAGGAGATTTTTCCACTCCAAACCAGGTACTTGTGCTTGAAAGAGACTTTGTTTATATTCTAAAGACTTAAGACACTTTATATTATTTTTCAGTGATATCTCTACAATTTCCCATTGCAACTTTATTCTTTTGACCTACAATTATCCTGATAAATATTCTATATTTTTCTAAACACTGTGTGGTGTATTTTTGTGGTGCTATATGGTGGTATTGTATGATTTATTGCACAAATACTTTACACATTGCCTTCTAAGTTAAGCCTGACTGCTTGTGCCAAGCTACCAGAGGGTGGGCACAGGATAATCTTGGATTGTGTGTGACTTACCCTGACTAGAGTGAGGGCTTTTGCTTGGACAGGGGGTAACCTCACTGCCAACCAAAAACCCCATTTCTAACAATGCTATATCCAAAGAGTGGTTAAAACAGTTAAAACATGCGCAATGGAAGTGGCAAACATTCTAAAAAGGAATGTGATATATTCAAGGCCTGTTTACAATAATGTTTATAGACAGATCTGAAATGCTGATGCCACAGTCGTTCTAGATGTTTGCACTGTCTGCTAATACTCAAAGGGCCATATGTATCATTCTCTACAATAGCGATTACCTAATTGTGATTTTTAGTGAATCGCAATTATTAATCGCTATTGGAATGTATGAAACTCCAGGAGTTTCATACTGCGATTCGCAAGGGCTCGCAATACTGACCTACATCATTAGTATTCATGAGGTAGGTCGCAATTTGCTAGCCAATGCAAATGGCTACAATCACAGGGATGGTGGCCCTCTGGGCTCAGCAGACCACCATGTCTGTGATTGCTTTTTTAATAAAGCAATCTATTTTTTTTAAATGCAGCCCATTTTCCTTAAAGGAAAACGGGATGCGTTTAAAAATGAAAAATGAAAAGTTTCACTGCCTGCTCTTAAAAAAGGTTTTCACATGCATTCACAAGGGAGAAGGGGTCCCTTGGGGGCCCCTTCCCCTTTGCGAATGGGTTACCACCTACTTGAAGTAGGTTGTAACTGCGATTGTTTTGTGACCGCGTTCATGGTCACAAAACAATCCTACATACCTCTGCGATTCAGTATTAGGAAGGGCTGCCCTTGACACGCCCCTTCCTAATACCGAATTGGCATCTAGTCGCAAATCCAATTTGCGATTCGGTAACAAGTTACCGAATCCCCAATTGAACTTGTTACATAACAAAACACACCTCCTGCAACCAACTTTTAAACTGCAAGGTATCATCATCCAAATCACCTGACAAGGGGAGTTGAAAGCGCCTCAATATGGAATACATTTTGGTTACCTTTACTTTACTCCAGAGTTTTACTTCAGGGGTCCCTGGGCGGCATACCAAATTATCTGTGAGCATGTCTCCCAAGAAAAAGGGACCAGACAAGGTCTGACCTTGGTAAAGGCACAAAAGGGTTGAGATACTAGGAGATGTTGGAGGAGATGAAGTCAAGCATATGATCACTTTCTTATGTGTCTTATTTAACATGTTGGAATAAAATTAAAGCCTGACAGATTTCTACCAAAGTCCACCCAGAACTATCAGTATGCACATCCACATGTATGTTTCTGCTGTTGGAGCAATGGGAAAAGAGGGAGAAGATCTGTCTTCAGGATGCTATGTGGTCTCTCAATGCCTATGATTGCTTGTTTCTCAACTACATTTATACCTTGTGTTCATGAGAAATGTATTGTAAGTGTTATGAATATAAGGGCTCCTGTAGGTGAAAAAAGAGAAGAAAGAAGGCATATGCTTGGCCTGTTAAAATGCTATGTGAAGGGACTAGTTCAGGAGAAATTGGTCAGACCTCATGCATTTATCACTGAGGACCAAAACCGCTTCCAAAACCAAGTGGAATGGGGTGGTGTCTCTATGCCACAATTAAACACCTCCCCCTTCCTATGCTCACCATCATTGACATTTGGACATGCTGACTCCATGCCTCTGTATGCTTGGAGACATTCAAGCGTGAGTCCAGCCGAACTATGAAACTTCCACTTCTGCCCAAGGCCCCCTTCTTTGAGTGTATTCCTACAGACCACAATAACTGTGTAGAAATATTATGTCAGGGTTCTTATGCAGATTTGTAGAGAGCACTATCACCCGAGAGGGTATCCTGACACGAAGCAGGTGTGAACCTAGCCAAATCCAGGGCCTAGTGGGACTACTCGAAAAGCCAGGTCTTCAGCTTCTTCTAGAGTTCAATAAGTAACAATGCTTGACCGCCTAAACTGATTTTAAATATACGTGGAATGTGCAGTAGAAGTAGTCTGGATGAGTGGAGATGTCTGGAGGGTTTGTGAAAGTAGATGAGGTTGTTGAGGTATTATGGGCCAGTCTTATGTAGTGCCTTGAAATTGTGGGGGAGAAGTTGCATATGTGCTAGTTTGTGTATGAACAGCCAGTGGAACTCCTTCAGGTGTGCTGTGATTTGAGTGAGGCGTGGCAGGTTGAAAGAGATTCTGGCTGCCGAGTTCTGAATGGTCCACAGCCTTCTGGTGAGTTTTTTGTTGATCTCGGCATAGAGGGTGTTCCAGTAGTCCAGCTTGCTTGTGACCAGGGCATGTGGGACGGTTCACTGGGTGGTGATTGGGAGCTATTTTGCGGCATTGACTTGGGTGGTCATGTTGAGTTCGCTGTCAATGGTGATCCTGATTTTCTAGGTGTGAGTTGGGGGTGTGGGTGTCAGCCCAGGCTCTGTTGCAACTGGAGTCCCACGGTGAAATTCTCTTCCCGAAGATAACAAGTTTGGCCTTGTACATGTTCAGCTTCAGACAGTTTTCTTTGATCCTGTGGGCAATTTCAGATATGCAGGCATTGAACTTGATCAGGGTACAGGGCGTCTTCTCCGTGAGGGAGAGAATGAGTTGCATGCCGTCGGTGTAGGAAAGGATGCTGATGTTGTGAGAGATGAAAATGCTGGCTAGAGGGATCATGTATGTGCTGAAGAGGATTTGGCACAGGGAGGATCCTTTCAGAACTCCTCAGAAAAAGTTGTGGATGTCCGAGGAGTATGGTGCCAGGCTGACTGGGTCTTTCCTGTCCTGAAGGAGCAGATCCATCAGAGTGTGTGTCCTTGGATTCAGATTTTGTGTAGATGTTGTATGAGGATGGGATGGGAGGCATCCAGGAGGATATGGGCCACCATGTCTCCTCTATCCAGGGTCATGTGGCTGGCATCCTCTGAGGAAGATGTGGTGGGGAAGGAATCTGATGGGGCAGTTGAGTGGATGGACTCATGGTGACAGTAGTTTCTGCTGAGGTAAAGACAGGTCATGTGGTTAATAATGGTTCTCTGGATAAGATTGGCAGGTTTTTGGCAAAGTCTTTCGGGTCTGGATGCGGGTTGAAGTTGCTGTAAATGGCATGATTTTGTTGCTGAAGAATTGAGAGAAACTGCTGCAGAGTTCCTATGAGGGGGTGATGAAGTAAGAGGCAGCCGATGGTGAAGTGAAATCCTTTACAATGGTGAAGATTTCTTTGGCTCTTTTGGTTCTTGCATCATTGTAGTCCACCAGAGCAGCACATTTTGTGGTCTGCATCATTTGGTGGTAGCGTCTCGGGGCTGATTTGAAACTGCTTGTCTGGATTGTCTGGGCTCATTTTCTATTTGCACTCCAGTTACTTGCTGAGGCGTTTCATCAGTTTGAGTATCTCCTTGTACCAACTGACCAACTGATTGAGGGGGGCCAGGCAGTTGATATGGAGATGACCCAATTGTTGATTTTCTTCGTGACTTTGGGGAAGCTGTTGCTGTATTGGAGTCTGTGGTCATTAAGCAGTGATCTAGTCCTTGTCAGAGATGCAGTTCCAGTTTCGACAGGCTGACCTGAAGGTGTTGCACATGTGTTGGATTGGGACAGGGATGCTGCATTTGACAAGGCATGGCCGGCCTAGGAGACTGGTATGGGCTCATTGACTCTCGTGTTGTCAGAGGCGTAAAAATAGGGTCCCGAAAGTGTCCAGTGATATGGGTAGGTCACTTTCCTCGTTTGGTGAGGCCCAGACTTCCAAGGTTTTATGATGAATACTTTTGAGTTAGGGTCAGCATGGTCTTCCAGATGGAACTTCAAGTCTCTGAGTAGGATGGAATTGCTAATGTTGAGGGTGAGTGGTGCAACAGAGTCTGTGATGGTGCTGATGAAGTTGGGCATGGTCTGTAGATGAGAGTGCTGTTTAAGGTGAAATTGGCTGTGACATGAAACTTTAATGACAAATGTTCCATGTTGGAGGATGACGTGTCTGTGGCGATGGTGCAGCTGATGCCGTTCTTGTGTTTGATGGTGATTCCACCTTGGACATGTGAATTCTGTCTTTCCTGGCAATCTTTTCATGGGTGGGACGGAGGGCAGGCTGTCACAATGTCAGCCACCAATGCGGGGTTCAGCTAATTTTCTGTGAGGAAAGGAATAAGCTCCCAAATCTCTGTGGTGCGTTTGGTGAGTGAGCCGGTGTTAAGGAGCATGTCTATGAGTGTTGAGTGTTGTGTGGGTGGTTGAAGGATTGTGTCAATCTGAAAGAGTGAGATGTTGGGTCCTGTCAGTGTGGGTGTAACGAGTGTGGGAAAATTCTTGAAAACTTGTAGAAAGAGCAAGAGAATACTCCCTTGGTGTTGTGTGGTCCGGCAGGGCAGCAGTGTGTGAAGGGGCAGCCGGGTTTGAAGGAGTGAAGGGTTGTTAGAAACTGAGTCTCTAGTTGGCAGAGGTATACACCTTTGTCCAAGTAGGGACCACAATCCTAGTCAAGGTAAGTCACACACAATCCAAATTATCCTGTGCCCACCCTCTGGTAGCTTGGCACTGAGCAATCAAGCTTAACTTAGAAGACAATGTGTAAAGTATTTGTGCAATAAATCATGCAATAACACAGTGACAACACCACAAAAATACACCACACAGGTTTAGAAAAATATAAAATATTTATCTGAGTAAATTAAGGTAAAACGATCAAGATTTGATAAGCACAAGTTGAAATATCACTTTTGCAATGATAAGAAGAATCTTAAGTCTTACGAAATCAACAAATGTCTCTTGTGTGCGCAAAGTACTTGGTACCCGTCAAAGTTACACGCACGAAGACCGCAGAGGAGGAGATGCATGGAAAAAGGAAGGTGTGTGTCGGATTTCCGGACGCGCACAGACGATGTGCTGATTCTTCCTACACTGCAAGGACTTTGCGTTGATTTCTGGGTCACAGTCTTGGATTCTTACTGCGATGCGGGGTATTTGACATCCAGGGACAAATCCTGGGCGTGCAGGACAAAGTCACAGGTGCTGCGCTGATCCGGTGTGGCGATGCGTCAAAGTTTCTGCTGCATGACGGGCACTGCATCGATTCCTCATGCAGGAAGTCAGGCTGCATCATTCCGGCTTTGCGATGTGTTGATCTGGTATGGCTTTGCTTGGAAGTTCCGGTCGCAACACAGGAGCTGCGACGATCTCCACTTGGGGAGCCGGGCTGTGTTGTTCCAGTTCGGCAATTCTTTCACCGCCGGGTAGGCTGTTCATCGATTCCGGCAGGCTGTGCATCAATTGTCGCCGCACAAAAAGTTACCTTGAAGAGAAGAAGTCTTTTTGGATCTGAGACTTCAGGAACAGTAGGCAAGCTCAATCCAAGCCCTTGGAGTGCACTTCTCAGCAGAGCCACAGGCCAGCAAGGCAGAAGGGCAGCAGCAAGGCAGCAGTACTTCACAGCAAAGCAGTCCAGGTGAGTCCTTTGGGCAGCCAGGCAGCTCCTCTTGGCAGGTTGCAGGATCTAGTTCAGAGTGTCTGAGTTGGTGAGGTCAGGGACCCAGTTTATATACCCAAAAGTGCCTTTGAAGTGGGGGAGACTTCACAGAGTAGTTTTGAAGTGCACAAGGTCTCCTTTCAGCACAGGTCTGTCTGCCAAGGTCCCAGTAGGGTGTTTGGTAGTCCATTGTGTGAGAACAAGCCCCAAGCCCTTGAAATGTAAGTGTCAGGCACCTCTACCCTTCCAGCACAGAAAGACCCATTCAGTATGTAGATGAGTGCAGGTGTGACTGAGCATCCTGTGTTTGTGATTGTCTGGGTGAAAATGCACAAGGGAGCTGTCAACCGGCTCAGCCCAGACGTGGGTTGGAGACAGACTGTAAGGCACAGATGGATTTTAAGTGCAGAGAAATGCTCACTTTCTAAAAGTGGCATTCTAAAATAGTAATATAAAATCCAACCTCACCAATAAGCAGGATTTTCTATTACCATTTTGGCCATGCTAAACATGACCGGTTTACCTCTTTCTGATCAGAATCTACCACTCAAGCAGTGTAGCAGGGTAGCCCTGATATTAGCCTATGAAAGGAGCAGGACTCACAGTAGTAAACAACGAATTTAGGAGTTTTCCACTCCCAGGACATATAAAACACACCTGTACATGTCCTGCATTTTACCTACACAACACCCTGCCCTATGGGTTACCTAGGGACTACCTTAGGGGTAACTTATATGTAGAAAAAGGGGAGTTTAAGGCTTGACAATTACTTTTAAATGCCAAGTCGAAGTGGCAGTGTAACTGCACACAAAGGCCTTGCAATAACAGGACTGAGACGTGGTTAAAGGGCTACTGATGTGGGTGGCACAACCAGTGATGCAGGCCCACTGGTAGCATTCAATTTACAGGCCCTGGCACATGTAGTGCACTTTACGAGGGACTTACAAGTAAATTAAATATGCCAATTGGGTATGAGCCAATGTTACCATGCTTTACGGAGAGAGCATATGCACTTTAGCACTGATTAGCAGTGATAAAGTACGCAGAGTCCTAAAGCCAGCAAAAATGAGGTCAGAAAAAGAGAAGGAGGAAGGCAAAACGTTTGGGGGTGACCCTGCAGAGAGGCCATTTCCAACAAGGATCACAGCAGAGTTGCAGTGGAAGGATTCCTGGCATTAGGCGCATCCAGGTGTGGACAGGCACAGACGGGTTTGTCTTTGGTATGCTTTTACTTCATTCAGAAATCTGCCATCCTGAGGAAGTACCTTCACAAATCACTCCCTCATATGTTTAATGTAGAAGACCTCAATCAAGCCACTATGTTTGCTGAGTTTTCAGCTGCATTTTAGGATTCCATGGATAAGATAAAGAAGTAGCTAAAACACTGAGTAGCACCCCCTGAAATCTGTAAAATAGCTCACATTGAAGTAGGCCTTTAAGCTGGCCATATACAAGTCTCTCAATGCCTTGTTGTATCGGGTGATATTCTAAATGGTCTCAAGTATGTCATAATTATTGTGCTGCTGAAGAAACCTGAAGTAGATCTGGAGATTACAGTAAACTGTTGATCAATCTCAAGTTTCCAATCCCTAGCTTCAATTCTGGAACCAATCGTGACAGCCTAAAGATCAGTATAAGCAGACTTGAATGTTAGTGTCAAATTCAGCAACACTGAGTGTGGTTTCTACCCACATTGAGGGAGCAAGACCTCCCCCATTAATATCACTCAACAACTTATTTCCTGAGACCAGAGCCAAAGAAAAAGAAACCATGACAATAGTTTTTCAACTTTTCGGTTCTAGATACCCCCTTCTAGTCTCATTTGACATGTTCGGCTTATTACCATTGTTTTATAACTGGATATCAGTGCTGAGATCTTCACTGGTCTCTCTGCAACCACCTTGAGAAGTACTGTGAAGTAGCTTTAATTGCCTACCTTGGTTCAAGTGCTCTTTCAATGCACCCAGCAAGTTAAATTAGGGTCATTCCTTTAACAGTCCTCCCACATCTACAGATGTTTTTCCCAAGGGTCTGCCTTGTGCATGATAGACTTCAAAGCCTACATGATCCCCCTCACAGGCATTATAAGTAGCCTTAACAAAGCTATCATATCCAGCCTAAGGAGATCCAGATACATATTAAAATCTCTGACGAAATTGAGAACAGCTGGCAGATAATGCACTAACTCCTGCATATCCAGTAACAGATAGCATCTAGAAACTTTACCATAGGATGCTACTAATTTAAGTCATGTGATTGGCTGGTCAAGACAAAGCTTTTCTGTGCAGTGTGGTACAAATGTATTGGTCAGAAATCTTTTTACTCCGTCACACCGATTTTGCTTATCTTTCATTTGCAGGAGGAGGGGTGGGGCTTGCAAGTTTTTTTTTTACCTCCACCTTTCTTCTCCAGCACAGCAACTGTTGCGTTCAAAAGGTGTCAGATGGGCTGCTTTTTGTTTCCCGTGTGAGACTTTTTACCAAACTTGTGATCTTTTTGCCACCCACCGGTTGCCCACATGTGTTTTCAATCAACAGCCACCACTTTGAGTAAGTGGATTCTTATATTGGTGGCTACAACTTATGAGACAGAAGGAGTTGAGCTAACACTATTGGTCAATCTTCAGCAAATGTATATGTAATCTTCATTACGCACAGTTTCTTCTACCTGCCTTAGCCATTTCATCAATCCCGCCTCCTTTCTGGCAGATGCGTGGAGGTTTGCGACCACCATTGAGTCACAGCAGCCAATAGAACAGGAGTTCGATAGGGAAATATACTCCTTATGAGCCTCACCATGTGGGGTGCAATCAAAATGAGACAGAGATGATGGGCTGAAAAAATTGAAAATGACAAAAGCAGACTTTGCAGGTCAAGACTGTAAAGTTGTGGGTCCTAGGCCCACATGATAGATAATAATGACACAGAAACGGAGGGTAAGTGTACTCAGAACTTGCCACGAGCAAGTGCACACTGGCTCTTTTATTTGCAGGGTCACCTGACCAGTGAGGCCTGTGGTGGAAGGGGGTGAGGTGGGTCTTAAGGTCCAGCCCTAAGGGAGTGGCTGGTGTGACAAACACTAAAATGTGTTCAGTAGGACACTACAAAGACATCCTTCCACGAGTACAGACTGGAACAGGGAGAAGCCTCCATGACACCAAATTAAGGCATTGTCTGTTGACACAACTGCATTGATGAAATGAATTATGGGAAGAGCGCCTGAACATTGAACTCTGATATAAGTTAGTGCTGCTGGCGGGAACGAGCAGAAAACAGAACTTTACGGCAGCTTTTGTGAAGATAGGCTGTCTTCTGGTATTAGGAAGCAGAGCTGCAGCTACACACAGAGTGGGATTTTGCAAGGATTTAAATATTCCACTGAAATGTTTTTCAGCTACATTAAACTCCAACTTAATAGAAGAGTGGCAAAAAAGCAATAACTTCCAGTGTGCAATGAAGTACTTGCACTAAACAGCCTTCACGAATGAATAGATGCCGCAGCTTCACTTCTGTGCGCAGCCAGCCATGGGAAGCGTTTACTGCTTCATATCCCGCCACGCACTGGAAACTCAAATAACTATGTTAAAAATTATACGCTTGGAAGATGAGTTATTTAAAATAGTAATAGTTCAGTAAAGTGTGAGATTCCACAGCTCTTTAAAAGCTAACCAGTGAGGCAGCAGACTCCCTGGAAGCGAAAAGGGACGACTCTACGTTAAAATGCGTGATACTTGTTTACTATTATTTAATATTAGGATCACACGTGTTCTTTAGTGCTACTTTGAGCGTTAACAGGAGTCCTCGCGCTTGTCTTTCTCACGTGTGCTGTAGTTTAAATGTGACCACTTTTCTTTGCAAATGTTACTGGCAGGTACACGCGTTATACGTTTGATCTTGAGGACGGAACATATTTAGGCCCATATTTATACTTTTTGACGCTAAACTGCGCTAACGCAGTTTAGCGTCAAAAAGTTTTGCGCCGGCTAACGCCATTCTGAAGCGCCATGCGGGCGCCGTATTTATTGAATGGCGTTAGCCGGCGCAAGCAGACCGGCGCTGCCTGGTGTGCGCGAGAAAAACCACGTACACCAGGCAGCGCCGGCGTAGGGGGAAAATGGCGCATGGGCGTCTTAAAATGGGGCAAGTCAGGTTACGTCGAAAAAATCGTCGTAACCCGACTTGCGCCATTTATTTTCGACGCCCATCCCCCATCAACATGACTCCTATCATTGTAAAGATAGGAGTCATGCCCCCTTGCCCAATGGCCATGCCCAGGGGACTTCTGTCCCCTGGGCATGGTCATTGGGCATAGTGGCATGTAGGGGGGCACAAATCAGGCCCCCCTATGCCAAAAAAAATTATTAAAAAAAAATAAATAAATACTTACCTGAATGTCCCTGGGGTGGGTCCCTCCAGCCTTGGGTGTCCTCCTGGGGTGGGCAAGGGTGGCAGGGGGGGTCCCTGGGGGCAGGGGAGGGCACTCTGGGCTCATTTTGAGCCCACTTGTCCCTTAACGCCATGCCTGACCCAGGCGTTAAAAAGCGGCGCAAATGCGCCGTTTTTAGCCACGCCCACTCCCGGGCGTCTCTTTTGCCCGGGAGTATAAATACCACGTAAAGGCCTGGGAGTCATTTTTTAGACGGGAACGCCTCCCTTGCATATCATTAACGCAAGGAAGGGGTTCACGCTAAAAAATGACGCACATTCCGGGAACTTTGGCGCTACACGCCTCTAACGCCATAGTATAAATATGGCGTTAGTTGGCGTTAGTTTAGCGTCGAATTTGCGTCGAAAAAAACGACGCAAATTCGGCGCAACCAGAGTATAAATACGGCCCTTAATGCTTTAATTACTTACTCATAATTCCACTTCATCACAACTTTATGAGGAGATCATCTCCTCCGACAGACACGTATTCACGAACCGTGTATCTCGGGTGCCTTAAAGTAAAAAAAAAAAACCTCCCCTATAAAGGAGCTGCCCACGAATCCCTCTTCAGATTTGTGTCAAGCTATCCCAAAAAGTCCTGGTCCGCAGACTGCCCTCTTTAAAGGGAGGGTGGAGGGCGATGGATGACTGTATTGAGGAAGAATTATCGGTAAATAATTAAAGCATTATCACCTCGTTATCTTCCTCATTACAGTTATAACTTTATGAGGAGCACCAAACCTTGGAAGGTAGTCTGGGCCGCCTATCGGTCTTCAAACCATGATAGGAAAAAGAAAACATAAGATCAGGGACAGCTCCTCCATGAGGGCGGAGTAGCATCGCACCCCCATCCCTGCAAGCAACGGCAGCTGCAAAACCTTTAAAAGGAAATGATGATAAACTGTGTTTATTATCGTTTCCTAGTAAAGGGGTGGGGTTGCAGGGGTGACAAATGTGAGGGGGAGTGCTGAGCGCATGTGTGTTTGGCCAGCTGTCTCGGGCCATCCAAACACACATGTGCAGAGGACTCTCATTTTGCCTGGGAGCACCCTGGCTTTGAGCAGTGTCAGGATTGGCTGCAGGGCAGGCTGGGAGCCTGTGCCTGCCTGCAGCCATCAGAGGTGCGGGACGCTGTGCGGCATGCCAGGTTTTAAGGTAAGTTTATTTTCTTTTCTTTTTTATTTTGATTAATATTTTTCCCCCAACACCTTCCTGCGCCCCCACCCGCCGCCCGCCCCTTTTAACACTGTGAGACGCTACTGCATAAGATTCTTCATAACTACAAAATGTGACAGACTTAACTAAATGCCCCAACTCCCCTTGCAGGGCTAATGAGTGTACTTTGGAACAAAATGCACTATAATCCAAATCCCCAGATTGGATACGATAGTGTTTAACAAATGTAGACCGAGAGGCCCAAGTAGCTGCCATGCAAACCTCTGCCTAAGAAGCAGGCATACCCTGGGTAGTCCTCCCCTACACTCCCCCAAGACAGGGCACTCCTTTATCACTATATGCCAGAGCAACGGAAGATCTCACCAATTGATTGAACTCAGGGCTTCAAACCTTTCCTGAAAGGACCACAAAACACAAACAAAAACTCCAATTGTCGGAAAGCTGAAACTCTCTTGATGTAATTAAGAAATGCCCTTTTGACATCTCTACTCTCTATTTAAAGGCCTGGAAATGAGCACCCCTTGACTGTTCAGATGTGACGTTGTCATTACAGTGTCTGTCTTTATCATTATTAGCATGCATCTGTAGAGAAACACCCAACACAGCTTGTCTGTGTGTTTAACATTCTTTGTATTTCGAGGAATGTCTCATCATCTGAGATGACTATTTGCCTGGATTTCTTGAGAGCCTAATTTTGATCCTCATCCATGTAAACTTGCATCCATCATGACTACTTTGGATTGGACTAAACTCAAAGATGACCCTGGGTGAAAAGGATCTAGTCACCAGTTTAGCTCCTGAACTATGCTTTGTGACATAGGAAGAAGAGTGTCCAATTTCATCAATAGAAGATTCCATCAACCTAGTAGGTATGAAACAACCAATCCTAGAAGAAATGTCATATAAAGAATGATAAACACTATTGCTGCAAAATCTTCCTGAATCTGCAGCCAACATCTTGCTTTTGACCATTTCCAGTTCTGTAACAAGGAGATATGAATCTGGATGTTCAGTTTGCTTGTTTTGGGAAGGAAAGCCATTCCCATGTCTATTTGAAACCTCACTATGATGAATTCGGTATCCTGTGAGGGAATCAGATTTGACATCTTCCAGTTTATTCGAAAAACGTGACTCAGCAATAGGGTGATCACTTCTTGAAGATAGACTGCTGTCTGATGAATTGATGGTGAATGAATCATCCAGTCACCTAAGTAAAGGTGAACATTTATACCTCAGTTGTGCAGCACAGCCATTAATAGTGTTAAGTATTTTGTGATCCCACATGGCACTGATGATGATTGTGAAATGGAAATAGTTTTTTTGTATCATTCTGGATCAGGAAGTGAACATGTATGCATCCTGCAAATCCAGCTTCACCATAAACTCCCCTTGTAGAACTATAGATATTAATCTGCGAAGACGGTCAATATTCATTGACATGAGTCATGGAGACACACAATGATTAATTTCAGATCCAATACCAGACGTTGCACCCCCAAATGATGACTTCTCCACTAGAAAAAGAATTGAGTATGCTCACATCTCTGAGCTTCCTTTGAAACTGGAAGGTACGAAAGGGGAGATATGTTTTTCTCATTCTATGTGATAAGCATATAGCTGAAAACACCTACTCTGGAGGCTTTGAACAGAAGGTTGTACTGCAGCATTGCCTGATTATGCCCAGTACACAAATATCAATCATAATTTGAACCAGGTTGAAAATGCCTACTTCTTTTTGCCTGCTTATGAGCATCTCAAGAAGAAGATGAATTGAACTTCCATTTTTAAGGAAAATCACATTTGCCGGTTTCAAAAAATTTAGTACCCATAAAATCAAGCAGCACCCCAAAAAGCTCAAGTCCTGAAAAAAGAATCTTGAGCAAACCCGCCTTCTCTGCAATTTCTGCCTTCTAATCCCCTAACCAGATTTGCCTTCTGGTAAGCACTGAACATCAGATACCATAGCTGATATCCTGAGACCATCACAGAACAAATCCAAATAAAATCTAGCTTAAAATTCCATGTCAGAGCAGTTCTCTCGTTCTTGCAAAGCTTCAGCTAGTCAGTTGAAATAATTTCTAAGTGATTGCGCAATATATCAAGCGTAGATTTCTGAATGCAAAGTCAGATTGAGGGCAGAGTAAGTCTTCTTTAGCACCGACTCTTTTTCCTTGTCAACAACATCCAAAAAAGTAGAGTTTTCTGGACTAATAGAATTCTTTCCTGAAAAATTCGCTAGAACAGCGTCTAGCTAAACATTACGTGGAATTACAGATTCTGCATTCTCCAGCATTTGCATCTTCTGCATAACTCTTGAATTGCCAGTTGATCTCAATCCTTCCACTCTCACAGAATCAGGGCTATAATTTTGTCATGAAGAGGAAGAGCTGGGCTTAAAGATCCCCCACATTTTGGAAAATGGCCTTCAGGTTCATTCTCTACTATCTCCAGTGGAGGAAAACCCTGATTATATTTTGTATGTGATAAAATCTGTTGCATCTCTTCTTCCCTTATATATTTCCTCTTTTACACTCTTTTACACTTGGAGCTCTAACTTACCCCTTCCAGCATGGCTATATGGTCCCTTGCATTTACCCATGTCACATTACGAAATAAGATCCAACCCATGTTCCACTCTGAATTTTTGTTCTGGGTGCTTCCTAGAAGCTCTGTGCCCACCTTCAGGCAGAGAGCAGGAGGAGGGACTTTGACTGCTCTTACCTGCACTGTGCTGCAGCCTGCTCACACCTGTTTTGAATTCCAATCACCCTGTGTGGCTGTGGGCTGGAAGAAGGATTTAAGCCGAGCTTCTACTCTCTGAACTTGAGCTTAAACTGCTGCTGCTGGATGATCCTGCTTTCTTCTCCATTTGTCTGCACTCTTGAATCCTTGAAACCTTGGGAGGAGTTCCTGGTTCATGCTACTGCTTTTGCAGTGGCCTGTTTTCCTGTGGCTGACCTGAGCATCATTTTGTTATGTGTTTTTATTGTTTCTCTGTCTCATCTTCCTTTCTAGCCTGATATCCAAATTCCTTTATTTTCCCTGTTAGGCTTCTGACCGCATACTCGCTGAAATGGCAGCAGCTCCCTTTATTTCCTTGTTCTGAATCTCTATTCTATCCTTGTTTCGAATTCCGGTGTTTATCTCATCAGGGCATAACATGTTCCAGTGCCTGTTGGGTACATCCTCGAGCTCCTTGCTCTGAATCCTAGTTCCAGTTCCCTGTACCAATGGGGCATTACTTATTCCAGTGCTTATTGGGTACAGCCAGCCCTTGATTCCTGTTCTTTATCTCTGAAGCCCTGTTCGTAACTTCTTGTCCTTTTTTTCTCCTTGTGTGATTGCTGTCTTGTCTGCCCTGTATTCTGGTTATTCTTCCACTCTGGTTTTCTGTTCCATTCCAGTTTCAGTCCACTGTCTATTGCAGTCCCTATACATTTACAGTGTGACCTCAGGCTTGGTCTCCATTCCGATCAGTTAAAAGAAAGACTTCTGTTGTTGCGCCCAGGTTCTTTAAAGTCGTACCTGTCTCAGTGTTGTCAGTCTCAGTTCACCTTGCACTGAGTACTACAGTCTCTATACAGTACGCCCCACTATGATGTCGCTGTATGACTGTTGCTAAGAGTAATCTGCTGGGATCAGCCCAAAGGGCTTTCTCTAAGCTACCAAGAGACCTATTGTCAATATACCAGTACACCCCTTACTTTGATCAATACTGTTACAGGTATTGGCTCTATGAATTTCTCACACTCCCCTACAGAGGTTAGAAGGCAGATACACAGACCTGGGTTAAATACTAGGGTAAATTCAGTCATACAGAAAGGTGCTAAGTCCACAATCAGAGATACTGAGTTGAAGGACTCACTAGACCACCACTTCTGACTGAAGAGAAAGATCATTGATCCTTTAGGCACCACTATGACATCACTGTATGACTGTTGTGAAGAGTAATCTGCTGGTGTCAGTCCAAATGGCTTTCTCTAAGCTACCAAGAGCCCTCTTGTTCATATACCAGTGTACCCCTTACTTTGATCATACTTTGTTCTTAGCTATCTTTTGTCCTCTGTTATTTAGTATCCTTCGTTATACTTTGTGTAGCCTGGTATTACCTTGCCTTGTCTTCTTGCTAAGTGTTACCTCTTTAATCACTCGGCCTGCCTTCATCCACCGACATACTTTCAATGAGTGACAATATCAGCTCCTTTCCAGATTGACAATACGAGTCCCTAATCCTCAGGAACACCAACCCAGAACTCAGTGCACCAACCACCCCATGGCCGGTAATGTGCGTCTGCCACCCAGTGGTACCACTGGGTGTCGACCTACCCCAAAGTGTCTGCCTCACTGCTGGTAGCGTAACTGAAGAAGCGAGCTATCACTAGCTTCCTGATTCCCTAAAAGAAAGGTAAGTAGGAAATCTCACAGAAATTCCACCTGCAGCACAGGAAATAAATTGTGAAGTCCCCTGGATTTCACCAGTTTTGTCAGAGACAGATAAACGAAAACAGGAAGAGAGATAAGTGGACAGTCTGTTAATAATGGAGGGGTTTGTTTGCTTTACAGCAGGAAAGAGACAGGGGACCTTTGAATAAGGGTCTGTAGGAGAATATGACCTCCTCATGAAGTTATGATTTAACAAGGAAGATAGCAAGTAGGTAATAATTTCTTTACATTGATTTGTGTTGCACCATCAGGCTTCAATGGCGTCAGAGCACTCTAAATAAATGAAATGCACTGGCAAACCTCTAGGTCTCGACTTTTGCTTTGCCAGTGTTTTGTGGTGAAGCTAGCAGTTAGATAAAGTCAGCATCAGCTCAAAGAAAAAAATATTATTGGTGCTGATGTAAAGCACCGGAAATAAAAAAGTGCATAATGTATAAGTATACATGTGTCGGGGGCGGAGCTTGCCAGGCCTGAAGATGGCTGCCTCTTAGGTGAGCTCCTTCATCTGCAAATAATCCTGCATAGTCCTGGTGCTGTTTGAATCAAGAAGAAACAGGGTAGGTGATGGAATGGCTTGCAGCACATCTGCTGCCACAAACGCAAGGATAGAGTGCATACCTGCTCAATGGAGTGGCATACATCAAGCCACACTGCCGGCAACAATATGTTGCCCATGCCATTGGCTTGAGCCCTACGGAGGGAGGAAATGAGGTAGTGGCAAAACAGACTTGCAGGCGGCGGGAGGAGGTGCTGTTGTGCAATGCTGTCCCTGATTGCAGCGCAGTGGATGCTGCTGCCAGTGTGGGGGCCAGGGCAGTGTAATAGGCAGGTGCATTTGGCCTGAGACAAGCAGGGGCTGTGCCTGACAGATGTGCCCAGAGTTGAGAAACACGCTGCTTTGCGGCGATTGAGGGTGCTGGATCATATGGTTGGCAACGCCGGGCTTGGAGTGCACCAAGCACCCCCAGTGATGGCATTTCAAAAGCTCCGGTGACAGACTGCAAGGAGCAGAGCGATCTGGTCAGCCTGCGGGATGCTTGAACTCGGGCTTCTGGGTGTGGTTTGAAGCACGGCTCACCTGGAGATTCGGGAGGTGAGAGATATGCCGGCCTTCCAAATAAGTTACTTGAGGTCAGTGACTGTGATAGATTGAACATGTGGAGGCATAACTGACTGCGCGTTGCCATGAGCTTGGATGGCTCCTCACATTGATGTGCAGTGTGTTGATAGAAGCATCCCATGGTAGACCAAGGGAGAATACCCCTAAGGCCTCATACACCCTGACCGGTGAAGCAGCAGAATGTGAAAGCAGTGGAGGAAAGGTGCGGAACAACAAAAGGGGTCACTATAGACTTTGTGTTGGTGCATTTTGGACAATGGGCAAACCTGATAATTCATAACCCAAGCTACAATTTGACTTGCTTAAAACGGTCAAGGGCTGGGAGGAAGGGCCCTCCATGGAGGGTGCAATGGCTAACTCTGGACAGCAGGAGATTGGCAGTGACCTGCAGCTCATACTGACAGAGATGCAGCATAGTCTCACCAAAATCAAAGCAAAAATTGATGCTCTCACTCTTCGGATGGACAGGATGTCAGAGCACCTGGAGAAGCACACCAACTGCCTGGATATGGTGGAAAAATGGGTTTCTGAGATTGAAGATGAACAGGTGGCTACTTCGGTGTCTCATAAAAAAATTGGAGGAAGTACTACTAGCTGTGAAGGCTAAGGCTGAGGCCCTTGAGGCAAGATCTCAGTGTAGTAACCTTCAGATCTTGGGAGCAGCTGAGTCTACCAATACAGGGAGCATGGATACATTTGTGGAGCAACTTCTGATGGACTTTATGGGGTGAGGGAATTTTCAGAGATCTTTGTGGTTGAACGGGCTCATTTGTCTCTTGCGCCTTGACAGGTGCCTGTGGCATAGCCACCACCAATAACAGCGAGGATGCTGAATTATAGAAAATGAGATGCGGCGCTTGGTAGAGCCTGCAAAATGAAGGTTCTGTGTCATGAAGGTGCAGAGATCTCAATTTACCCAGACTTCATACAGCAGGTTCACGAGGCATGGAGACAATTAACAGCAGTGAAAAAGAAGTCACAATAGCTCCACATTGACTACAGCATGCTCTATACAGCTTAACTGAAGGTGATGATTGATGGAAAGCCTAAAATATTTGGCAACCCTAAGCAATTGCAGTTGTTCCTTAAGCAACAGGCTTCTTCTATGACACAGAAAGTGGTCCCCCCCGGATAGACGAGGAGGAAACTACAGAGCTACAGGGCTGTGATAAACAGAACTAGTGTCTTTGCCACACACCTATTCAGACCACTTGCCTGTGTGCTGGAGCTGACATTAAATGCTCAGAACTACTGAGGCTTCACCTGAAGGTTTCTAACATGCTCCCTACTTGACGCAGTATTCTGAAAGGAACTTGTGCAGGTGATTGATGAATTCTTGACCAAAAATGTGGGCTCAGTAGCGAGGTTTGATACTGTCTGAGAAGCTTTTTAAGTATACGTTAGGGGAATCACTATCTCCAAGCATGCAGGGGTGCTAAGATCACTCAGGACCATACTGCAACATTAGAGTGCACGCATGGAGAGACTGGTGAGAGAGGTAATTTGGGGAAGATCAAAACTAAAATAGAGGAATATCAAGAGTTTGCAAATAGTGAAATTAAACATTTGAGTAAACACACAACTGCTAGGGTTTATGGTGAGGCAAGTGACCGGTTGCAACAGTTGCAGCACTTTTAAGTCCCAGACGGGAACATACCATGATTTTAAATATTAAGCCTATGCACCGGTTTCAGATCAATAATTTTGCTGCAAATGTTGCAGTGATATTATCAATAATGTTATAGTAGAAAATGCAATTACTGATATTATATGTGGGATAATTAGCAGTGCATGCCGAGGGTGCGCATTATAGTTTCTTGAAAAAAATAAAATAAATACCTGCTGAATTTCTATGGTTTTATGTGTGTAAGTTATGATCCTAACTATATCGTCCCTGTAACCTTTTTTGTTTTTTTAGGTAATTTCTTAGGTTTTTTAAATGCTAATTCCTAACTATAATGTGCCTGTAACTTTTGTTTTTTTCAGTGAATTTCTGTTTATTTGAACCAGTGGTGGGCCTGAGGCCACGACCTGAGGTCAACCCCCTGACAACATCCAACCTCACGTCACGGCAAGGAGAAGGCACAGGAACAAAAAGGGGAAAAGCAAGGAAGGAGTAGTGAAAACTAGGGAAAAGCAAGGAGAAGGCACGCCAAAAGGAGGGGAAAAGCAAAGAGGAAAACAGTGAAAACTAGGGAAAAGCAAGGAGAAGGCACACAAAAATTGAGTAAAAAAACAAGGAGAAAGCAGTGAAAATGAGGGAAAAACAAGGAGAAGGCACAGAAAAAACGAGGGAAATGCAAAGGAGAAAGCAGTGAAAATGAGGGAAAAGCTAGAAGAGGGCACACAGAAAAACTGGAGAAAAAACAAAAAGAAAGCAGTAAAAACGAGGGAAAAGCAAGGAGAAGGCACTCAAAAAGACGTGGCAAAAGCAAGGAGAAAGCAGTGAAAAGCATGGAGAAGGCACACAAAAAACAGGGGGAAAAGCAAGGCGAAAGCAGTGAAAATGAGAGAAAAGTAAGAAGGTACACAAAAAAGGAGGGAAAAGCAAGGAGAAATCGGTGAAAATTAGGAAAAAGCAAGGAGAGGGTACACAAAAAAATGGGGGAAGAAGCAGTGAAAATGAGAGAATGGACCACCACCTCCCTGGAGCAAAATACTATCTGTATGTGGGCGGGGCGGTGTGCCCCCCTGCAACCCTGGGGACTGCCAACTCCCCAGAGCTAAATACATTCAGAATACGGGGGGAGGGGCAGCCCTTCTCGCAGCCCTGGAGGACCGCCACCTTCTTGGGGCAAAAAACAGTCTGTATGTGGGTGGCACCTACCTCCCCGAGGCTCTTTAAGTTGGAGGTGGCTGTGCAGTCCCTCTTGAGGAGCCATAGATGGCCCTGGAGGTTGCCAGCCCCACCAGGGCCAGCTCCTACTATGTCCCTGGGTGCCCACCCCTGGGACATAGCTGTTTGCTCTGTCTTGGCAGGAGCTTTGACAGCTCTGGCAATTCACTGAAAAAGACAAAGGTTACAGGGACATTATAGTTCGGAAATAGAAAAAAAACCCATAGAAATTCACTTAAAAAACAAAGGTTACAAGGACGGTATAGTTAGGCTCACATGTTAAACATACAAAACCATAGAAAATCACAGGTTATAGTTATAGTTATCTCAAGTAGCTATAACTCGTGCCCCAGGATAGCTATAACTTGTACACTCAACATGCCCTGCCAATTACCCCACAAATTACGGCACTCATGCATCTTTGATGACATAATTGATAATAACAATGTAATATTTGCAGTAAAATGTTTGACAAAAAAGTGCTTCATGGGTGCATGAGTTATACTTACCTTGGGGCAAATTTGCCACGAATTTGCGATGGGGTCGCAAATCTGTGGCAAAAATGTAAAGAAGAAAACAAGCACAGGTTCCTTGGCTTGTTTTAATGATGCCCCTGGGTGGGCCAGGTCCCAGGGCATGTTAAAATAAAGGAGTGGGATGCACTTTCCCCGCTTTTACTGCCCCAGGGATCGCCACCTCCTCAGGGCTTAATTTGCATTGTATGCAGAGAAGTCGTGTTGCCCTCCTGCAGCCCCAGGGACGCCACGTCCTTGGGGCTAAAGAACTTATGTATACAGGAGGCCATGTGGCCCCCAACAGCCCCAAGGACTACCACCTCCCTGGGGCAAAATAATTGAAATAATGTATGTGGGGAATCACGTTGCCCCCTGCAGCCTCAGGGACCACCACCTCCCCGGGGTTAAAGAAATTATGAATGCGGGGCATATGCGGGTGCAGCCCCAGGGACCTCCACCTCCCTGGGGATATTCATTTAAATTAAAGTGGGGCTAAGTGCCCCCCACATCCCTGGAAACTGTGAGCTCCCTAGGGTTGAATTTAAATAATGAAGGGGGTCTGTCACGCACCCCAGGCCCTTGGGACCATCACCTCCTCGGGGCTACTTCACATTAGAGGGGGGTCTCACAGCCCCTCCTCAAGAAGTCATAGATGGCTCTGGGGGCCACCACCCTGGACTCCTGCTATGTCTCAGTGTGCCCATACTCGGGACATAGCTGTTTGCTTTGACGTGGTTGGAGCTTTGACAGTTCCTGCTAAGTCAGAGCAAACACTTCGCTAGCAGCAAGTGAGAGCTGTTAACCAGCTCTCACTTGCTGCATGTGGAGGTTTCCTCTGTTTCCCTGCCAGCAGGAAAACAGAGGAAACCATTGCTCTCACAGAGAGGGAGCTGCATGTTTAGCAAAGCCATATAAATTCACCTGTTTGAGTTATCTCAAGTAGCTATTACTTGTGCTCTAAGGCAACTATAACTCGCACCCTCGCCATGCACTGATAATTACCCACAAATTACGGCACCCATTACATCTTTGTTAACATCATTGATAATATCAATCTAATATTTACAGTAAATATTTTGGCGAAAGAACTGTGAATGAAGGGGGCACGAGTTATTGTTACTTGAGATAACTCTAACAGGTGAATTTATATGGTTTTGTTAGTTTAAAATGTGAGCCTAACTAGCTCCCCTGTAACCTTTTTTTAAGTATCTATATATGCGTACCTACCTGTAAAACCTTTACAATGAACATGCCTTTACCATTCATTCTTTTACAACAAAATTTGTTGTACTTTACATGCATGGTAAAGGCATATTCATTGTAAAGGGATGCATGGTAATGATATGCATGATAATGTTGCATGCGTGGTTAAGCCTGCATGGCAATGGCATGCAAGGGTCAGTCTCCATTGTAAAGGCTGTTTCCTCTTCTGCACTAACCATAATTTCCATTGCAAAATGTATCCCTTCAGTTTGTTCCTTTCTAAATGAAATGTTTTAAGTTTTACAAGTTTGACTCAATCAAGATGGTTTCAGGTGTGCCATACTTTTGTCATAAGTAAGACTGTTAGCAGTCTAGTTGTTCTTTAGAACACTCTCTGAGGCTGCAGTAGAACACACAGGAATCAACTGACAGCCTGCTCCTGTTGAAAGTACGTTTTACTGAGAATGTCGGACTTCATTGTCATAATACAGAGATAGTGTGAATGTACAGAAAATATGCTCTCATTTTAGCTTCTAAGGCACCTTCCATAACCTCTGTGGGAAAATTATGAGGGAAATGGCTGTCGTGGCTCAATTGGTCAGGTATGGAGTGCCGGGGTGAACTTCATCTCCAGGCCTTGGGGTACTGTGCAAGGCTAGAAGCATCTCCTTGCCCGGTGATGTGATTTACCACCTACTTTGAGTAAGCTGCACTCCAACCTTTTCTGTCTGCATTGAGCGCGCTCCCACATTAATTGGTCACACCGCTGTCCAGCCCCAACCACCTGAGGAACCTTGGACACACCGCTATGTGGTTCCACGCGGCTCTCAAGTAAGCCAGACTAGTGTCCCAGCACTAGTGTCCTGGTCCCCCAATAACAGCCACCTTACTTGTGTGGTGCAGAGTGGGTGTTGCACTTTTGGCACTCTTTGCCAGCTCCTAAACACATCATGCCTGTGTGAGATGCGCCTGACTCCAAGATGGCCATCATCAAGACGCTTCTCCTCTAACAGGGTGAATTTAAACATTCTGACTCATGCAGACCTTACTGCGGCCTCAACGCTTCATCAGACTCCGGACACCACTTTCAACCTGAGGTATGTGCTCACCTATCCATGGAGCTATCCACGCTCTTCATGCAGCCTGCACGAGAATATTCTGAGGTGAGGACTGGCCTTAAAATGCCGGTTGTTGGGCCTCTTACAAACTTCTGAAATTGTACTGGTCTCTGTGGTCTTTTAATGCTGGTGCTCTGCTTTCTCAGCTGATTCAGGGGGAACCCTACCAGGTATCCATTTTCTATTAATATGACTGGTAATTATTTAAGCATTCATCTGGAACACTACAACATGCCCAACCTTAAAATGGTGGATGGGAAACGCCACCTCTAACCCAATTCTTAGAGTGCCAGTTGTCTGGTCGCCAACCTAAGTGATTTCCGAGGGATTACTGAGGTTTTACCTCCTCCGTTTCATCACGTGACCTGAAGCTGCCACGGATTTGGCCCGTTTGCTCGATCAGAGTGCACTTCGCTAGGATGTGAATGTGTGATCCTTAACCCAGGAAAGGTTGCTTAGGTCAATACCTATGACTTCCCAACTGGTATCAGCCCCTAACATGTTGTCGACACTTGCTGCCACCAGTTACCCTGCAACGCCCATTTTCAAATCCGGCACAAATGCTTTCAAAATAAAATACCCCCCGAATCTTTCCAAATACGCAATGAAAAACATGAAAGGTAGGACCTGGAGGGACTTCACAGAAAACCTCTTTGCATTGCAACACCACTGCCAATGCCAGGGCTCCCTTAAACCTTAAAACTGACCTCCTCTTCTTCACACACAACACTGACCTTTGGATCAGATCCTTATGCAGTTTTCTCCCATTCCCTTCTCTCTCTAACATCCCCTTTGGATGCAAACTCAAATGCTGCTCCTCCTTTGACCTCTTGGTCATCCTTCCTATATCCATTTACAACAATGGGAAGATCATGTTCGAAGCCAACAACACAATCCTGGACACAATTGACTTAATTTAATTTATCTAACCCTAAGACCCTCCTACAATCCTCCATGATCCCCCTCTCCATCCACCCATAACACCTCCCACCCACTCTCTCCTTCCTGTCCACCCAGACACCTCCTCTTACCCCGGACTCTTCTACAATCCGTTATGCCTCCCCACAACCCATAGCTCACCACCAATTCCAGACCTTGAACATCCCTCCCACAAACCATCTTGCCACCATTCCTCTCCAATCTTCCACAAACCATTATCTCCCACTCCGGCTGCTGTCACCATCCCTCTTTCATCACCACAGTCAGCCCATATCTCCCCCCTTCCTCCCTTTCTTGTTTGCCTCCTGCCCCAACATATCCAAACACAGGACATCAACAACCAGGACCTCCCGACTCTTACACCTCAAACCCTCAGAGTCCATTCCTGACAGTTCACCCCAATCCTCCAACAATTACTGAACACAACTGCCCTCTTTTCAACAAGCTTCTTTCCTCGTTCTCACACCTCTCTCGAAGAATGGACATTCACACTTTGGCTCTGTTCCAGCTTAGTGACTATCTGTCTTCCCGTCATTCTTATCCTCATCACCCCCTGCAGACTCTCCCCCCACACCTTTCCAGCATACTGAGAGACAGCCACCCACCCAGACCCAAACAGACACAACCTCCCCTTGACAACTCAGACCTACTCCATCTCCTAAAGTGTTACCCAACTTCACATTCTGCTACCCCTTCCTCCTATCTTCCCACTACCCCCTCCTCCTGTCTTCCTGTAGGGGGCTGCCAGATTTACACTATCCTCGCTGACCGCATTAAAACTGACACACACTAATTCAGTGAACATCATCCCCTCGTTACTTGATACAAATCCCAATTTCCCTCCCAGGTCAGCCAAGTCAGAAGGGCAACAGCTTCTCCCTGAAATGCATGCTACAAAATTGTCAAGCTGCAGCCAATCACTGTCTTGTGTTATCAGGCTTGATCGTGAACCATAATCTTGATATCCTGATCCTCACTGAAACATGGCTCAATGTCTCATCTAACCATGGTCTTGACCTTCTTCTTTCTCTCAACTACTCGATTTTGCACCGCAACTGGGAAGATAGACACGTTGGAGGTCTCACTGACATTCACCAAAACTCTCTGAGATGTTGAACCCTCCCAAGGACTCACTTTCAGTCGTTCGAAAGCTTATCGGTGGAACTGTCCACATCCACTACCTCTAACCTCATATTGAATGTGATTTACCACTCCTTGGGTCAAAACAACACCTTCATCAAGGAATGCACAGATTTGTTCACCTCTCGACTTATCAGGTCTGACAACGATATCTTCCTTGGTGACATTAACATTCACTGGGGAGATGTGGGAAGCTGTTTTGTGGACACTTTTACCTCTTTTCTCAATGTCTATGATTTCTAACAATACTGCCATTAACCACAAAGGCATCATTCTGGATCTGATAATCTCTAATTTCCCCTAACTAAAGACATATAACCCCATCCCGGTTGACTGTCCGATCACATGCAGATCCTGTTATCTCTAAAAGACTTTTACACCAAAACATATGGGCAGCCCAAGAAAGACAAAATATGGCTTAGAGACACATCCAACCATGACACAGAAGCCGTGGCCATCATGGCCTTTCCCACCCTAATTGCGATCACACCTCATCTTGACATCAACAAGACCACTAAAAAGTCCAACTCCTGCATGGAATTCCTTAATGATAAATGTGCACCCCTGAAGTGCAAATTATCCAAACCAAAAACCTCAAGGCCCTGGTTTTCTAAAGAGCTTTATGAAGAGCAAAAGCTTATCAGGAAATATGAGAAAGAATGGAGAAAAGTACAATTCTTTCTTAGTATGACTATGCTTCACAAAGCGAGAAAACAATACAAAGACCAAATCCTCAGAGCCAAATCCTCCCATATTAGAGCCCTCATGAATTCTGCAAAGAATAGACTGAAGCACCTGTTTGAGGTTATTGCACAGTCCACAAACCCCTCTATCGCTTCTAAGCCATCCGTGGCCCTTTGCAACTAATTTGTAGATTTCTTTGATAAAAAAGTTAGAGGCATCCATATTTCGCTTTCCATCAACAACTTGCTTGAAACGGTTGAGTCTTTACCATCTAAGTGCTACAATCATTGTCATCTTTCTCTCCAGTCTCGGAGCAGGACCTACAAGAACTATCTCTGAAGTAAAACCCTCAAACCATCATCGGTTCACTATTCTAGGCTCTATCAGCAAATTTTTTGCCACCCACCTACTCCCCAGATGGACCACCGAAGTTAACTGCTCTCTCAATCAGGGCTTCTTCCCTGAACGACTAAAAATGGGTCAAAACACTCTGCTCTTACAAAAAAAACAACCTTGTGATCCAGAGAACCTGAACAACTATGGCCCGGTCTTCACACTCCCATTTTTAGGGAAAGTCATTGAAAGTTCTGTAGCATCTGAACTAGCCTCACAAATCCAAACAAACAACCTCCTAGACACTCAAATCAGGTTTCTGCCAGGGTCACAGTACAGAAACTGTGCAATCCTGCAAACAGTTGATGACTCCCTGAGAATCCTCGACTCCGGCAATTCCTGCCTCTTAGTCCTCCTGGATTTATCCACCACATTCGACACTGTCAGCCATCATGAGCTCCTTCATATTCTTGAACTATGCATGGTATGTGGAGGAACAGTCCTCAAATGGTTTTCCTCTTACCTATCCAACTGTTCCCAAATTGGGAAAACGGGCAACTCGTTCTTGAAACCAGTCAGTGGTCACCAAGGTGTTCCACAAGGTTCGATCCTCTCCCCAACCCTCTTCAACCTCTACCTAGAACGACTATGTGTGATTATCAGAAACTCTGTGACTCTCTTCCACCTCTATGCCGACGATGCCCAAATATATTTTAAAATCTTATCCCGCGATGACGTTACCCTGCTTTCAAATACACTCTTAAAAATTTGAAACTGATGTCCAGCCACCATTTAAAACTCAACCCAACCAAAGCAGAATTTCTTTTGATCGCACCTCCGAAAGCAAAAAAGCCTGTACAAGAATGGATGGCCAACTTTCCCACCTCTCGAGGCTGCCCCGCCATTGCCACAAGTGCCAGATCGCTCGGCATCACCCTTGGTAATGGTCTCAATTTTCAAAGCTGCAGAGGACCAGCTGGCCAACAGCGCATGACACCAACTTAGGCAGCTTTGTGGCATCAGACAACTGATCCCAGAACAAGACCTCAAAACAGTGCTGCAGTCTCTCGCTCTCTCTAGTCTAGACTATGGACTTGCCCTTCTCTCTTTCTCTCAGGCATTCCCAAAGCTCACCTAGTCCCACTGAGAACAACACTACACTACATGCTACAGCCCGTTTCATCTTAGGTCTCAAGAAATTCAGCCACATTTCTACTGCCATGCTAACCCTCCAATGGCTCCCTATTGAAGCGCGGGCCCAATTCAAAATTGCTTGCATTACACACAGAGCACTGTACTCATCCTCACCCTACTATCTAAACGGGAAACAGAAAGTTTCCGGAGCAAATAGGGGGCTCCAGAAATGCCCAATCCCTGCACTTGGAACCCATCACGTTCAGGCGAGAGTGATACATGAACCAGCCTTTCTCTGGTAGGGCCACCAGAATTTGGAACTCTCTTCCTCCCTCACTCCGTCTAACCAGCTACCTAGTAACCTTCAAAAAGGACCTCAAGCTCCGTCTATATGACAGACATCTTGGTTAATTGACTCTCAACCAGACTTTTTTACTTTCACCACTCCACCCTGATCTACCTTCGTTTAACTGTTCATGTCCTCTGCCCTATTGTTGTAACTCTCCCTTGCATACTCCTGTATACATACACTGCTATAAATGTCCGACGTCAATTACTGTTAATGTTACCCGATGTAACCCTGTAACCCTGTAACCCTGTATCCTGTGTGTTGTAAAGTGCTCTGATGCCTTCACGCCATGTCTGCGCTATATAAAATTGTAAAAATAAAATAAATAAATAAAACAGTTTTCTCTCGAACAATGATTCATGAAATCCCAGCAGAAGGCATTCAAAGAGTAAATTCACCTTAGCAACAAATAATTTACATTGTGACTAAAATTTACTATCACCCATTACATGTTCTTTATGTGACCCTCAACACCTGCCATTCATTACAATGCATTTCAGTGGGGTGCTATCATGCATATTGCTCCCAAGATGGATGCCATCACTTTCTGGTTGAAATGCTGGCAGCCAATCAGATCTCACAATGAGATCTGTGCTTAGTTTCCACCCAGATATACAATATGGATTTCCTTGAATATCGTGAAAACTACTGATTGGATTTACACCAAATAACTAAAAGCACGCTTTCCCGGCCAAGAACTACTGTTCTGCCATATTTGGTGTAATTCCGTCCAGCAGTTTGGTTGTAGTCATGTTCAAAATCCCTATATGATTTAAAAAGGAAAACACACTTTTTTGACACCACTTTTTCTTGGCCCCCACTTGACGGATCACCCGAAAACTTACGATATGCAACTAGACCCTTGAGCACACTTAAAAAAAAAAGTCATACAGATTCATCAAACGGCGCTAAAGATATAGCCAAGATACTGCCCCTCCCACCTGCCTAACATGGTCAGGTGACTGCCGCCTGTCCCTGCCACTTTCACCCTGCCTGTCCCAATTCCATGCCCCTATCCCCTCCCTCCTGTCCTCCATGGTCCATTTTGCTGCCACTCCCTTCTGTCCTCCATGCTCTGTTGTGCTGCAACTGTCCCTCCTGCCTACTCCAAGTGGTCTGTTGTGAAGCTCCTTCCCCGCCTCTCTTGCCTGTGTCTAGCCCCTACCATCCCTTCTGTACTCCATGGACCTACGTGCACGTCCCTAACCCCTCTCTCTTCCCAATCATGGCTGTTGTGCAGCCACTAACCTTTCCACTTGCCATTCATGGCCTTCTGTGTTGCCACAGCTCCTCCAACCTGCCCTGTGTGGTCAGCTTTCTGTCCCTGACCCCTCTCCCACCTTCCCCCCATTGTTGGTATGTATGCCATTATAGTCTCACTGTTGTCTTACATGGTGTGCCAGAGTACCCATCCTACCTTCCCTTAATGGTCAGCTTGCTGTTCCAGCCTGCCCCCTTGCCTCCTGCCCTGCGTGGTCCATGTGCAGGTCCCTATCCCATCCCTCCTGCCTTGTCTGGTGTGCTGTTGTGCCCCTGCCCCCTCCCTCCTGCCTTACATGGTCTGTTATGCTGTAACTGTTCCTCCTGTCTGTTCAGTATGGTCAGGTTGCTAACCTTGCCTCTTTCCCCTCTGCTCTCTGTTGTCCATGTGCATGGCCCTGTCCCTTCCCTATTGCTTTCCATGGTCCGTTGTGCTGCACTGCCGTCCCACTTGCTCTGTGTGGTGTATTGTGCTGCTGCAACCCCTGATGCCTGCCCTTTAAAGTCAGTTTGGGTCCCCTGCCCATCTTCCTCTGCCTTCTGTTATCTGAGTCCTTGTACCTGCCCCATTCCTTTTGCCCTCAGTGATCCAATGTACCATACTTGAAACATTTTGAACTTAGTAAGAGGGAGGTTTTGAAAAAAACCTACGGAATTGATTTTCCCCATTGACTTACATTGAAAAATAGGAGATTTTAGGCAGGAGACATTTAAAATAAAGGCCCTTTGGGCTTAAAAACATCAGGAGTCTCCTGTCTGACTTGAATCTGTTGACATGTATGGTTGTACTACGACTACCTCTTTCGTCTGCCTTCAGTAGTCTGGTATATTGCGACAGCCTCACTTGCCTGTCCTGCATGGTTGGTTTATTGCTCCACCCTCCTTTCCTCAGCCCTCCATGTGCTGCCACTGCCCCACCGGCCTGCCCACCCGTCTTCCCTCCTGCCTGCCCAGTGTGGTCAACTTGTTGCCTCTGCACCCTCCTTCCTGTCCTCAATTATCAAAGTCCATGCCCCTGCCATCTGCCTCCCACTGTATGCCAATGAGCAACTAGATTGCTAACATTCTATACTTCATCTTGATGTAATCAAAACTGTAATACCTAAAGCATTTACTATAGAAAATATAAAAATGAGAGGGTGTTATTCCCATAGAAATTAGGGTTAGTGCTCTAAAAAACTAAAATGAGGACATATTTTCTGAGTTCTCAAATAGTGACAAAGCACTTTTGAATTATTTGCTATCTTGATCTTTTTTTGTCCAGTTGATTACTTGATTATGGGGGTTATTCCAACTTTGGAGGAGTGTTAATCCGTCCCAAAAGTGACGGTAAAGTGACGGATATACCACCAGCCGTATTACGAGTTCCATAGGATATAATGGACTCGTAATACGGCTGGTGGTAAATCCGTCACTTTTCCGTCACTTTTGGGACGGGTTAACACCTCCTCCAAAGTTGGAATAACCCCCTATATGTTGCACTTAGGGGAGAGAATGTGGTGTTATGGCTAGAGCTGCACACTTTGCAACCGGGGAACTGGGGAACCAGGTTTGCGTTTCAGCGTCTTCTCGACATCCTGTGATTCTGGGCGAATCACTTAATTTCCCCATGCCTAAGAACCAAAAGTAATGTGTTCTTGTGTAATGTAACTGATGCCCATGTAAAGCACTCCAATACCTTTGGGTCAAAACAAAACAAGTAAGGCCCATATTTACAAGGAGCTTGCGCCCCCACTACATCACTTTTTTTGGTGCAGCTGGGGGGATTCTTTGGTCCATATTTACAAAGTGACTAATTCGGAGAAATGCGTCACTTTTCTCTCACCTGCATAATTTCTTACCTGCGCTACAACCCACTGTATCAGGTTAAATTAATCATATGCACAGTAGGTGTGCCCCCTTAAAATGCCACACAGGACTGACACATCCATATTTGCAAGGTTTTAGGAAAGTGACATGTCATTGGCAAATTTTCTACACCTGCTTAATCCAGGTGTACAAATGACGCATTGGCTACCCAATAGTAATCTGACCAGCTGAAGCCTCTTTGCACACTGGAAAATGACTGTATTTCACTTGCCCTCTAATAGTAGTGGGTCCACACGTCATTCATGGTGTCATTTAAAACTGATGTAGCACCTCTAAATGTTGATGCATCACTGAATTTGTGTCAGTTCTGAGGCCAACGTAAGCGATGTGCCACCTTTTGGGTGGAATTTTTATGCCAAATTTCCCACAATGCATCAGAATTTCTGACCCACCTTGGGTCCTTGCACCATGGTGACCCATATTGTCACTATGGTGCATCCATGACATCAAACGGATTCCTGTGCATCGCAACTGTTTTTGTCATATCGCTTCAGCAACACAGCGATGCATAATTTCTTCTAAATATGGCCCTAAGTATTTTGCACACTTGTGTCATTGGACTATACTTGGGTTATATTTGAGTGATATCTGTACTACATTTGGGCTCTTTTTTCTTGGGTGGCCATCTTGGGAGATGTCTTTGTTATGAAGCTCCCTAATCTCCTTTACTGCAATATCATTAGTAGAAAATACTTTCATTTTTCCTCTTCGATTCCATCAAGATGGCAGACAGATGTGCCACACTTTTGGCATAAATTCAGAATATCCATGTTTCAGTCTACAAGTCTGAATGTTTTAATGAAATACAGGAGGAAGATATTTGATAACTCAATTAAAACATGTCCTATTTTTTCTTTTTAAAGCACTAACCATAATTTCCAAGACAAAATAAAGCCCCTCATTCTGTTGCTTTCTAACGTAAATATTTTAAGTTTTAGCAGTTTGATCAAATCAAGAAGGCTTCAGTTGTGCCACACTTTTGTTATAAGCAAAACTATTAGTGCTCTAGTTTTCTTTAGAGCACTCTGAAAGGCTGCAGTAGTACGCAGGAAAATTAACTGACAAGCTGCTCCTGTTCAAGTACAACAGATATTTGAGAACTCACTGAAAAAATGTGTCCTAATTTTTCTTTTTTTCTTTCTACAGCACTAACCATAATTCTTTGACAAAATGATCCCCCTCAATTTGTTCCCTTTTAAATTAAATGCATTACGTTTTATGAGTTTGATTCAATCAAGATAGCTTCAGATGTGCCACATGTTTTTCATAAGTAAAACTATTACTGTTCTTTCGAACACTCTGAGTGGCTGCAGTAGAACACAAGAGAATTAACTGACAGGCTGCTTCTGCTGGAAGTACGTTTTACTGAGAATGTCAGACTTCATTCTCTTATGGCTGAGAAAGACTGTACAAATTTACAGAAAATATGCTCTCATTTTAGCTTCTGCAACACCTTCCATAACATCTATGGGAAAATCATGAGAAAATAGTTTTCTCTCAAACATGATTCATGAAATCCCAGCAGAAGTCTTTTTCACAGGGTAAAATCACCTCAGCAAGAAATAATTTATATTGTAACAAAAATCTGTTATCACCCTTTGTATGTTCTCCTTTTTGTGACCCTCAAAACCTGCCATTCATTGCAATGAATTTCAAAGGGGTGCTATCATATATATTACTCCCAAGATGGCTGTCATCACTTTCTGGTTGAAGTGCTGGCAGACAATCAGATCTTAACATGTGAACTATGCCTAAGCTCTGCCCAGATATGCAAATTTGGATTTCCTTTAATATCTCAATAAGTACTGAATGGATTTACACCAAATAGCAAAATGCATGCTTTCTGGACTTTCTGCCATAGTTGGTGTATTTCTGTCCAGCGGTTCAGCTGTAGTTGTGTTCAAAATCCCTATGGGAATAAAAATGGGAAATGCATTTATTTTGACTCCCCCTTTTTATAGGTCCCCGCTTGACGGATCACCCTGAAATTTTCCATGTACAACAAGACCCTTTGGCACACTGTTTTTGGGGAATTTCATACAGATTCATCAAACAGCGGCAAAGATATAGCTAAGTCAAAAAATCTTTTTTTTCTACTATATATATATATATATATATATATATATATATATATATATATATATATATATATAACTTCTATATATATATATAGTTTTAGATGGGACCAACTTTCATCAAGCAGTGCCCAAGAAAAAAAGGGGTTCTCAAAACACTTTTTCCCCATGCACTGTCTCGGGGGATATTGCAGTTTTTAGACATGGCTACAGCCCAAACCACTGAATGGAATTACACTGAATTTGACAGAAAGCTAGATCTTGGTCTACAAAGAGCCCTTTTTATTTATTTGTTGTAAATCTGTTCAGTTGTTTTGGCATAATCAAAGAAAATAAAATAGAGATATCTAGGGACACAGATCCTTCATGGATCCACCTGTGGAGGATCCGTATATCTAGGGGAAAAGCAAGGATCTGATTGGCTGGCCACAACTTGAAAGGAAAGTTGTGGCTGCCATTTTGTTTGTTGCTTGGGCCGGGGAAGAGAAAAATGCTTGGGCCAGGGAAGTGAAAAATAAAGTGTAAAAACGCATAAGTGTTTAGGATACAGGTATCCTGACCCCATAGGAAAGATGGAGGGGTCCCTGAGGGACCCTGATTGGCAAGAAATTGCCCAATTTTGTTTTTTAGCCGTTTTGCGGATCTACAGGCATGCCACAGCACTCAGCATGGCCCCTCAGTCTAACTTCATGAGAGATCCTTGGATCCAAAGCAAAATACAAAAAAATACACCCACTCACATACCACCCCTCACTGCGCACTGCCAGAAACTGCGCAGGGCATGGGGTTGGGTGCATGCACCGAGATTTATTGCCGGGCCTAGCCAGTTGATTTAACCTATGCTAAATAGTTTTAAAAATAAATAAATACAAATTCATTGAAAAAAGTGAAGGTTACAGCTATGTTATAGTTAAGTTGACCTTTTACCCACACAAAACCATAGACATTCAGCAGTTATAGTGACGGTAAAGTAACTTTAAGCCATAAGATATAGGCGGTCATTACAACATTGGCAGTAGAATCCACGTACCGCCATGTAGAAGACCGCCAACACACCGCCGCGGCTGCGGAAATCCACCACAGCTATTATGACCCACAGCTCGGAATCCGCCAAAATTCAGACACCCACACAAGTCCGCCACACCAAAGGTCAGTGATAAACTGGCGAAAACAAAACCTCCACCGTCACGCCAACAGAAATACGCCCACACTATCACGACCCACGAATCCACTCGGCGGTCTTTCATCTGCGGTATTCCATTGGCGGTACACACCGCCACGCTCAAAATACACACACACATACAAAACACAGCCACATTGGACAATTCGAAATACACACACCTGACACACATACACACACCACTCCCACACACCCAATACAATATAAAACACACACCCACATCACCCACAAACCCTTACAACAACAAATCATGAACGAAGGCCAGAGAGAGACACCACCATCAACAACACTAGCATCCACAGGCACACAACACCATCACCCACATAACTTCCACGCACCGCACACTACACACCACTACATATCAGCACACTTATCACCCTACACACCACCCCACACATCACTTACACCAACCCATGGCATGGCAAAGGCACCCTAGGTTCTCGGAGGAGGAGCTCAGGGTCATGGTGGAGGAAATCGTCCAGGTAGAGCCACAGCTATTCGGAGCACAGGTGCAGCACACCTCCATTGCAAGGAAGATGGAGCTATGGTGAAGAATAGTGGACAGGGTCAACGCAGTGGGACAGCACCCAAGAAATCGAGAGGACATCAGGAAGAGGTGGAACGACCTACGGGCGAAGGTGCGTTCCGTGGTTTCAAGACACCACCTGGCGGTTCAGCGGACTGGCGGCGGACCCCCACCTCCTCCCCCACAACTAACAACATGGGAGCAGCAGGTCTTGGCGATTCTGCATCCTGAGGGCCTCGCAGGAGTAGTTGGAGGAACTCTGGTAAGGCAAATCTTAACTATTACATCCCCCACCCTACCTGCATGCCATCACATACCCCCACCCTCACCCCCATCACTCTAACTCCTCACAAATGTCCCAACATCAGAAACCACACATCCTAACACCAAGCCCTGCATGCAACACCAAAGAATGGACACCCATCACCAAAGCATGGCCACTGCACATACCCAAACACCCCCCTAAACCATCATCACACAAGGTCCCACACAGGAATGCAAGCACTGGGGTACACGGTCACCCACCCATGCACACCATGACACACACAGGTGTAATAACCATCCTTTTATACCCCTGCAGGACCCCTACCCAACGTCACCGGACAGGAGGGTCCACACATGTCCACACCACCAACAGAAGAGGCCCACAGTGATGACAGCACCTCTGTCCAACTGGATCTAGATGACCAGCCCGGCCCATCGGGGACCTCAGGACAGTCAGTTCCCCACACCCAGTCACAGGCCACCACAGAGCTTCCCCCCTCTGGAAACACCAGCACAGCACCCACCCAGAGGGCCCATACCTCCGTCCCCAGGACACATCAATCAGCTGTGTGTCCACCACTAACCCAGGCTAACCCACCACCCCAACAACAACAGGGACCTGGGGGCAGTGGTAGTGGGCACACGGTCCAGGGGACGGAGGCCCAGGAACACAGGGGAACTGGGAGGGCTGCTGTGCGACAGGGGGGGGACAGGCCCAGGGAACCCACTCTCCACGAGGCCCTCTCCTCCATCATGGGAGCCTACCACCACTCCCAGGAGACGATGGCAACGGTACTGGCCAAGTTTCAGGAGACCCAGCGCCTGCAGGCGGAACAGTATATGGGCTTCAGGGAGGAACTCAGAACCATCAAATCCACCCTGGGCACCATCGTAGGGGTGCTGAAGGAAGTACTCAACACCAGGAGGGACACTGTGGCACTTCAAGGGGCCCCTGACACTAGCCTGGATGATGAACTGCCCACGACCTCCGCCGGCGCTAGTGGACAGGAGGCACCGCCACAGGACCACCACACCAGCACCCCACCCCCTCCAGAGGAAGAACCACCTTGCAAACGGTCCCTGAGATCCAGGACAAAGACAGAGAATGATGCCAAGACCCCCGCCAAGAAATGAGACCACCCTGATTGTAATCCTACTGTCCCACTTTGTCACCCTGTCCATCCTTAAACTGCCCCAGCTCCACTTCCTATGCCCATATGGGCAATGCACCTGTGAGACTAATAGACTGGACTCTGCCACGGACATTCCTCCGCCATCATGCCTCACCATTTTACAACCCCCTCCAATATTGAGCACTTAAATAAACACCCTTAAAGCACAAAACAATCTGGAGTCTGTCTGTGATTTCGGAATACTGTATTAGCAATAACTGTGGCAAAAAGCTTTTTCATTGGTAATGTGAACATACCTATGTCACACAGCTCTAGTCCATGAGGAATCAAAGCAGATGTCACACAGTGGGACCCACATCTGTGAAATCGTAAGGGAAAGTGACAACTCAGTGACCATACACTGGGTGAAAATGACAGACAGTAGAGAGGCAGTAGTGTTTAAGTACATGTAGTAGGCAGGTCTGTATTCTTACCTGTGTGTCACTGGAAATATTGCTGGATCACTGAGTCCCTGTTGACCATGTCTTCTTCCTCTGCTTCCTCATCTTCACTGTCCACAGGCTCCACAGCTGCCACAACACTGCCATCTGGACCATCATCCTGCAGAAAAGGCACCTGTCATCGCAAAGCCAAGTTGTGAAGCATACAGCAGGCCACGATGATCTGGCACACCTTCTTTGGTGAGTAGAATAGGGATCCACCTGTCATATGGAGGCACCTGAACCTGGCCTTCAGGAGACCGAAGGTCCGCTCGATCACCCTCCTAGTTCGCCCATGGGCCTCAATGTAGTGTTCCTCTGTCCTTGTCCTGGGATTCCTCACTGGGGTCAGTAGCCATGACAGGTTGGGGTACCCAGAGTCACCTGCAAATGGCGAGGGACAACTGTTAGACACACACTAACCTGGAGGGATATCCCCAGACCCAAACAACCATTCCCACTGACTAGCTTCCAGGTGCTCACCTAATAGCCACACACGGTGCCTCTGGAGTTGACCCATCACATAAGGGATGCTGCTATTCCGCAGGATGTAGGCGTCATGCACTGAGCCAGGGAACATGGCATTCACATGGGAGATGTACTGGTCTGCCAAACATACCATCTGTACATTCATGGAATGGTAACTCTTCCGGTTTCTGTACACCTTTTCACTCCTGTGGGGGGGACCAAAGCCACATGTGTCCCATCAATGGCACCTATGATGTTGGGGATATGTCCCAGGGCATAGAAATCACCTTTCACTGTAGGCAAATCCTCCACCTGAGGGAAAACGATGTAGCTCTGCATGTGTTTCAGCAGGGCAGACAACACTCTGAACATCACGTTGGAAGACATAGGCTGGGCCATCCCTGATGCTATGGCCACTGTTGTTTGAAATGACCCACTTGCAAGGAAATGGAGCACTAACAGCACCTGCACTTGAGGGGGGATTCCTGTGGGATGGCGGATAGCTGTCATCAGGTCTGGCTCCAACTGGGTACACAGTTCCTGGATTGTGGCACGGTCAAGCCTGTATGTGATTATCACATGTCTTTCCTCCATTGTCCACCGGTCCACCAACGGTCAGTACACCGGAGGATGGCGCCATCTCCTCACATGTCCCAGCAGACAGTGCCTATGAAGGACATCAGAGAGCACAGAGTCAAACAACTCAGAGGTACGTACCCACAGCTTACACAGAACACCATTCATAATCTAAAAAGTGGCCTGTATGTGTGTTGAGTCTAGGCCTAGGTATGTGTGACGCAGTTGAAAATGAAGCCATGTGGGCCCCTGAAATGGCAGCTGCCTGACCTCTAAAGTGGGTCAATGGGATGTGAGGTAACTGCGCTGGTGTTGTACACCGTCGCGGTAGGCGGTCGAGGATCGCGGCGCAATGCTGCATTGGTTAACATGGGACCCTATGGTTCCCAGGAACCAATGACGATGTACGCTGGCGGTGACGGTACGCACCGCCGTGGACGTGACCGCCATTTTCTATCTGTTCAATCACTCGATACCTGATCTTCGACAGGAGAGGACCTACACTGCAAGTGCTGCTGTGACCTCGGTCTGGAAGAGACAATGGCTAGAGTGTCTGGGGAAAGGGCCCCTGCCTTCACATCGGAGGAGTTGGAGAAACTCGCGGACGGGGTCCTCTCCCAGTACACGCTACTCTACGGTCCTCCAGACAAACAGGTAAGTACACTGGGAGCATGCTATATGGGCTATGCCAGTGTGGAGAGGGGTGGATGTAAGAAGGAAGGGGGAGAGTGCAGTGTGCATCAAATGACGGTGAGTGCATGTGCCACATGGCAAGGGTAGAGATGGGGGCTAATCATGTAGGTCAGTGCCCACCATAAAAAACATATTTGGCGTGCCATCGCCAAGGACGTCCGGACCCTGGGGGTCTACCACAGACGGAGCACCCACTACCGTAAAAGATGGGAGGACATTCGCCGATGGAGCAAGAAGACGGCGAAGGCTCAGCTGGGGATGGCCTCCCAACGTGGGGGGGGTGCCCGTCGCACCATGACCCCCCTGATGTTCAGGATCCTGGCGGTGGCGTACCAGGAGTTGGATGGGCGCTTGAGGATATCACAGCAGCCACAAGGGGGTGAGTACACTCGCATTCTGCTGATTTTGCGCGCAGTGGTGGTGTCTGGGTGGGGGAGGTGGGATGTGGGTTTCCCTAGGCCATGGCGAGTTCCGTAGGCAGGTCCCTCCATAAGGCAGGCCATGTGGCACCCCACCGCACCTCTGTAGAGTGCCAACTACACCTAGTCATGCCCCTGTGTCATCCATGTGTGCAGATGTCGTCCATAGCCTAGTAGGCCATTTCCCAGGAATTGAACAGTGGAGCCCAAGAGCACGGCGTAGTGCAGGGGGCTTTTGTGTCTGTCGTGTCCGCCAACGGTAGCGGTAATGCATGCACCCAACATGTCTTTCTTCTGTCGTCCCCCCTTTTTGTGGTATCCCTGTTCTTGTGTGCATTAGCATCATCAGGCGGAGGAGCAGTGGCACCGGAGCACAAGGGTGCTGCATCCCATATGGCCATGGAGGGCCACACTACGGAATCGGACTTCACCAGTGGGACGGAGGGTGAAGGGAGCTCCACGGCGGGGACAGGAGCTGAGACCAGTGACACGGACTCGTCCTCTGATGGGAGCTCCCTTGTGGTGGCGGCACCATCTGTGCCCCCTGCATCTACAGGTACAGCCGCCACCCCCACTTCCAGCACCGCCCTCACAGCAGCCCCTCAGCCTTCGTCCCGTGCCCGCTCACCTGGGAGGGTGGGCATCACCTTCGCCCCAGGCACCTCAGGCCCTGCCCCAGTCACTCCTGCTGCCCTCAGTGAGGAGGCCATTGACCTCCTCAGGTCCCTCACTGTTGGGCAGTCTACCATTTTGAATGCCATCCAGGGTGTAGAAAGGCAGTTGCAACAAACAAATGCATTAATGGAGGGCATTCATTCTGGTCAGGCGGCACTTCAGCGAGCTTTTCAGACTCTGGCCTCAGCACTGATGGCAGCCATTGTCCCTGTCTCTAGCCTCCCCCCTCCAACTTCCTCCACCCAGACCCAATCCCCTGTACCTCAGCCTATCCCAAGCACACCTACAGACCAGCATGCACACACGTCGACACACAAGGGAAGCTCAGGCAAACATAAGCACCACACATCCCACAGGCACTCACGCAAGCATCACACACATGCAGACACACCAACATCCACCGCCTCCACTGTGTCCCCCTCCTCGTCTCCCTCCTCCCTTCCAGTCTCGTCTACACTCACACCTGCATGCACTACCTCTACAGCCACTACTACCATCACCAGCACACCCACCACCACACCCCGCTCACGTGCAGTCACCACCCCCACTACCATTCACACATCCCCTGTGTCCTCTCCCAGTGTGTCTGTGACAGCCCCTCCCAAGATACACAAACACAGTCACACACACACCCAACAGCCATCCACCTCACAACAGCCTCCAGTGCATGCACCTTCACCCAAAGTCAGCAAACGAATACCTTCTACAACCACAACCTCTCCCTCCACTCCTAAAACCCCTCCAGCTACCCGTCCCAGTGTGTCCAAAAAACTTTTCCTGTCCAACCTTGACCTCTTTCCCACACCTCCCCTACCGCGTCCGTCTCTTAGGTCCCAAAATAGCAACTCAGCCACAACATCTCCTGGACCAGTGGTGCCTGTAGTCACTGGAATCTGGAGTGCACCGGCCACCAGGGCAGCCAGTGTGGCACGGAGCCACAGCACAGACAGTCCCCCACCTGTGAAGCATCAGAAGTTGGCCAGTGCCCAGCAGGAGAGGGGGAAGACTCTAGCCACCAAAATCGCTCCCAGGGGTACAGGTGGGAGTGTGGAGTCAGCTGCGACTCCTTCCAAGGTGGGGAAGGGGCACAAGAAAGTCAGCAAGTCTGGGAAGAGCAGCACGGCGGAGAAGACTGCCATCATCCCAGCTGCCCAGGAGGCCACCGCCAGCACCAGCCCAGCTGGGCCATTTAGGACTGCCAGCAGCTGAGTCACTGCAATGGAGACCGCCACTCCAAGCACCGTTGAACAGGGCACCGCCGTCTCAAGAACCGCTGAACAGGGCACTGCCACCTCAAGAACCGCTGAACAGGGCACCGCCGTCTCAAGCACCGCTGAACAGGGCACCGCCGCCTCAAGAACCGCTGAACAGGGCACTGCCGCTCCAAGCACCGCTGAACAGGGCACCGCCGTCTCAAGAACCGCTGAAAAGGGCACCGCCGCCTCAAGAACTGCTGAACAGGGCACCGCCGCCTCAAGCACCGCTGAACAGGGCACCGCCGCCTCAAGAATCTCTGAACAGGGCACCGCCGCCTCAAGAACCGCTGAAAAGGGCACCGCCGTCTCATGCACCGCTGAACAGGGCACCACCGCCTCAAGCACCGCTGGCCCATGAGCGCCAAGGGCACTGACGCTACTGAGTCCGTCACGGGCAGAATGAAGCACTCTGGGCACCATGCCCCCTCCAGAACCAGTGGAGAGATCCATCCACTACCTCTGTCCTTCGCAGGATGAGGCACTCTGGGCACCATGCCCCCTCCAGAACCAGTGGAGACTGTTATCCACTTGAGAGACTGTGGCTTTGCACTCCCCAGGATGGAACAGTGGGCAACCCACCCACTGTAGAGACTTGAGAGACTGTGGCTTTGCACTCCCCAGGATTGAACAGTGGGCAACCCACCCACTGTAGAGACTTGAGAGACTGTGGCTTTGCACTCCCCAGGATTGAACAGTGGGCAACCCACCCACTGTAGGGACTTGAGAGACTGTGGCTTTGCACTCCACAGGATGGAACAGTGGGCAACCCACCCACTGTATAGACTTGAGAGACTGTGGCTTTGCTCTCCCCAGGATGGAACAGTGGGCAACCCACCCACTGTATAGACTTGAAAGATTGTGGCTTTGCACTCCCCAGGATTGAACAGTGGGCATGTGGCCCCCTCGTGGATTTGGCATTGTGCACTCAACCGGCTGAGGTGCCCCCCCTTTCCCTCCCCTGAGGTGCCTGTTTTGTTGCTGAAGTGTTCTCTCCGTCATGGTCGGGGATCTTGTGTGGGCCCAGTGTTCCACGGACTTAATTGGAGCACTACCTGGACTACTATGCTTGGTATATATTTTGTACATGGTGTATATATATATTTTTGCCTACTTGATTTTAATATATTACAATGGTTACACTCATTTTCTATTGTCTTTGCATTCTTCCGGGGGGGTTGGTGGGTGTGACTGTGATGTATCAATATGCATTAGTGTGTGTGTTGTAGTGGGTGAGGGTGGGGGTGGGGGTGTTGTGTGTGTGTGTCCCTGTTTTTTCCCTCCCCCCTCCCTTGTGTCATAGGTGCAGTACTCACTGTGGTCTTCGCCGCCGGCGTTCGTGCTCCTGGTAGAGGAGCAGGAAGACTATCGCAGGGAGAATTTGGAGTTCTGGGTCAATGGTGTCCTCGTTCCTCGTGGGGTGTGTAGAGATGAACGTTTTCCCTTCAGAATCTTGTTTCGCCGTGTTTTTATCTGCGGTGAATCCGCCCCGGAAAAGGTGGCAGATTGGTGGGTTGTAATAGTGTGGGCGATACATTGTCTCCCGTCTGTCTGTTGGTGGTGACCGCCGCGCTGTTTGTTTGTACCGCCGTGGCGGTCGGAGTGTTATAGTGGCTGTCTTTGTTGGTGGTTTCCGCCACGGTCGTAATTGCAAAAATCTTACCGCTGGCCTGTTGGCGGTCTTACCGCCGCTTTAACACCGTCCGCCAGGGTTGTAATGACCACCATAGTTTCTTAACATAAGTATAACTATAACTGCTGAATTTCTTTGGTTTTGTGTGGGTAAAACTTCAACGTAACTGCAACGTCCCTGTAACATTCGGCTTTTTCAGTGAAAAAGGTTAGAGGAACGTTATAGTTAGGCTCACATTTTAAACATACAAAACCATAGAAATTCACCTGTTCTAGTTGTAGTTATTTTGAGTAACTATAACATGTGCCCTAGGGTAACTATAACTCTTGCCCTCGCCATGCACTGCTAATTACCCGATATGTTACGGCCCTCATGACTTCTTTTATAACATCATTAATAATGTCACTGTAACATGTGTTGTATTATTCATTAAAAAAACAGTGCATGCCGGGGGCACGAGTTATAGTTACTTGAAGTAACTCTAACAGGTAAATTTCCATGGTTTTGTATGTTTAAAATGTGAGCCTAAATATAGCGTCCCTGTAACCTTTAGTTACAATAATTATTTTGTGAGCTAACCTAACAGGAGAATTAATATATGTGAATAAGTATGGGATAATTTTTAAACAACATTTTTTCAGAACAGCAGTACTTTCTAGAGTCTCACACCGCTGTACCACTGTATCCCATAATTTTTTTTAAAAGCATTTACACATCTCAAAACGTTTAACTGTACATAGGCAACTATAGCAACCCCAGTCCCATCACAATTACAATTTAAAAGCTTTTTCTAACTCACCATTTTACAGTGTAATTGAAATCACAGTGAAAGTGCTATGTAAAACAACATGGCTGCCATGAGGGATTGAGAAGTCTTCATTAGCCAATCAGATTATTCCTTAACATCACTTTGTTCCAAGTTTATTCTGGGGTACCACCACGGCCAAAGACATAGGTAAAAAAAATACCTTGAAACTGAACTTTCACTTCCTTTACTTGGTGCCAACACCCAAAAGAATCATCTACACCTCGTACTATGTAATATTGTTAAGCTTCACAAACTTCCAACTGATGGTTCTCACCCTGAACAAAATACAAAAGTGTATGGAAAATGCATTGAAAATGAATCCTGTTTTCTGACCCTCCTTTTACTTTGCACCCCCTTGACCAAACCCTGCAAAACTTTCAGCACTCCATAAGTGAAATACGGTCTGGAAATTTTAGCACACAATCGTCAAATGGGTGCAAAGTTATTAAGGGACAAAAATCTGAAGTATATGTATATGTATATATATTACCTAACGGCGCTTGCCAGTTGGTAATTGTAGTTACAACCTGGTTTCTGTAGAAAAAGCCTTTTTTGACTTGCTTCTATCTTTGGTACCATTTGATGAATCTTAACAACATTTTCCAAAAAAGAGTTCTCTAGAATCTTGTTGTGCATGGAAAGTTTTGGGGTTATCCATCAAGCTGGAGCTGAGAAAAAGGAGAGGTCAAAAAGTACCCCATTAGATGCCTCCTGTCCGAGCCACTGGATGGAATTACACCAAATTTGGTAGAGAGGTATCCTTTTGTCCAAATGTTGTTGGTGTAAATCCATTCAGTAGTTTAAGAGAAATGTAAGGAAAACCAAATTTGTGTATCTAAGATCGCAACAAATTTGCGAATACTGCAAATCTTGTGCAGAGATCTGATTGACTTCCATCACTTCAACAAGGAAGTGTTGGCAGGCATTTTGAGACTTGTCTATGGCCGAGACAAAAAAAATGAAAAAAAATGGGGCGGGGTACAGTTATTCTAACCCCCTAGGCTTGGTCCAGAGGTCCCCCAAGGAACCAACCCGCAGGCTAATGAGCATTTTGTTCACAATTCACAGGGAAAAATTAGAATATTTTTGATTTTTGTCGTGTTTAAAAAAAAAAGTGTGGTCTCCTGTGTTGCTTTTATTTTTGCCCCCTGGGTGGGCCTAGTCCGGGGGCATAATATTTTGATGGGGGCGCACAGGACCCCCCTCCTAGGGCTTACTAAAGACTGCCAACTCCCTGGGCTATGAATATAAAGTACTCCAGTATACGCTATTCTACTTTATACTATTCCATTGTGTGCCACTACAGTGATCGCCACTCCACCGTACACTATTCCTTTCTACGTAACCCCACTACACTCTATAGTATTCCACTGTATGCCACTGTAGGAGGCTGGCCTGGCTTGTAGTGGGTACCAAGGGATACTTACACTCTGTACCAGGTCCAGTTATCTCTTATTAGTGTAGAAGAGGTGTTTCTAGCAGCTTAGGCTGATAGAAGGTAGCTATAGCAGAGCAGCTTAGGCTGAACTAGGAGACATGCAAAGCTCCTACTATACCACTGGTGTCATATGCACAATATCATAAGAAAACACAATACACAGATATACTAAAAATAAAGGTACTTTATTTTTATGACAATATGCCAAAAGTATCTCAGTGAGTACCCTCAGTATGAGGATGCCAAATATACACAAGATATATGTACACAATACCAAAAATATGCAGTAATAGCAAAAGGAAGTAATGCAAGCAATGTAAAGTTACAGTAGATTGCAATAGGAGCACATAGGTATAGGGGCAACACAAACCATATGCTCCAAAAGTGGAATGCGAACCACGAATGGACCCCAAACCTATGTGAGCTTGTAGAGGGTCGCTGGGACTGTAAGAAAGCAGTGAGGGTTAGTAAAATAGTCCACCCCAAGACCCTGAAAACTAGGTGTAAAGTGCACCTATAACCCCCAGAGAGCACAGAAGTCGTGATAGGGGGTTTCTGCAAGGAAGACCAACACTAGCAAAGCAACAACAGTGGATTTCCGGACCTGAGTACCTGTGGAACAAGGGGACCAAGTCCAAGAGTCACGACAATGTCGAGAGTGGGCAGATGCCCAGGAAATGCCAGCTGAGGGTGCAAAGAAGCTGCCAGTGGATGGTAGAAGCTGTGGATTCTGAAAGAACGAAGAGGGCTAGAAACTTCCCCTTTGGAGGATGGATGTCCCACGTCGTGAAGAAGCTTGCAGAGGTGTTCACACACAGAAAGACTGCAAACAAGCCTTGCTAGCTGCAACGGTCGCGGTTAGGGTTTTTGGATGCTGCTGTGGCCCAGGAGGGACCAGGATGTTGCCACTTGGGTGTGGAGACAGAGGGGAGCGCCCAGCAAGTCAGGGAGCCCTCTCAGAAGCAGGCAGCACCTGCAGAAGTACCGGAACAGGCACTTGGAAGAGGAGTGAACCAGAGTCCACCCGAAGACACAAAAGGGAGTCCCACGACGCCAGAGGACAACTCAGAAGGTTGTGCACTGCAGGTTAGAGTGTTGGGGACCCAGGATTGGCTGTGCACGAAGGAAATCCTGGAAGAGTGCACAGGAGCCGGAGCAGCTGCAAATCATGCGGTACCCAGCAATGCAGTCTAACGTGGGGAGACAAGGACTTACCTCCACCAAACTTGGACTGAAGAGTCACTGGACTGTGGGAGTCACTTGGACAGAGTTGCTGAGTTCCAGGGACCACGCTCGTCGTGCTGAGAGGGGACCCAGAGGACCAGTGATGCAGTCTTTTGTTGCCTGCGGTTGCAGGGGGAAGATTCCGTCGACCCACGGGAGATTTCTTCAGAGCTACTGGTGCAAGAAGGAGGCAGGCTACCCCCAGAGCATGCACCACCAGGAAACAGTCGAGAAGGCGGCAGGATGAGCGATACAAGGTTGCAGTAGTCGTCTTTGCTACTTTGTTGCGGTTTTGCAGGCGTCCTGAGCAGTCAGCGGTCGATCCTTTGGCAGAAGGTGAAGAGAGAGATGCAGAGGAACACTGGTGAGCCCTTGCATTCGGTATCTGAAGAATTCCCCAAAGCAGAGAACCTAAATAGCCAGAAAAGGAGGTTTGGCTACCTAGGAAGGAGGGTAGGCTAGTAACACAGGTAGGAGCCTATCAGAAGGAGTCTCTGATGTCACCTGCTGGCCCTAGCCATTCAGAGCAGTCCAGTGTGCCAGCACACCTCTGACTCCAAGATGGCAGAGGTCTGGGGCACGCTGGAGGAGCTCTGGGCACCTCCCCTGAAAGGTGCAGGTCAGGGGAGTGGTCACTCCCCTTTCCTTTGTCCAATTTCGCGCCAGAGCAGGGCTGGGGGATCCCTGAACCTGTGTAGACTGGCTTATGCAGAGATGGGCACCATCTGTGCCCATCAAAGCATTTCCAGAGGCTGGGGGAGGCCTTTTTCCAAAGGGAGAGGGTGTAACAGCCTCTCTCTGAGGAAGTCCTTTGTTCTTTATTCCTGGGCAAGGCCTGGCTGGACCCCAGGAGGGCAGAAACCTGACTGAGGTGTTGGCAGCAGCAGCAGCTGCAGTGAAACCCCGGGAAAGGCAGCTTGGCAGTACCCGGGTCTGTGCTAGAGACTCAGGGGATCATTGAATTGTCTCCCCAATGCCAGAATGGCATTGGGGTGACAATTCAATGATCTTAGACATGTTACATGGCCCTGTTCCGAGTTACCATTGTGACGCTATACATAGGTAGTGACCTATGTATAGTGCACGCTTGAAATGGTGTCCCCGCACTCACAAAGTGTGGGGAATTTGCCCTGAACGATGTGGGGGCACCTTGGCTAGTGCCAGGGTGCCCACACACTAAGTAACTTAGCACCCAACCTTCACCAGGTGAAGGTTAGACATATAGGTGACTTATAAATTACTTAAGTGCAGTGGTAAATGGCTGTGAAATAACGTGGACGTTATTTCACTCAGGCTGCAGTGGCAGGCCTGTGTAAGAATTGTCAGAGATCCCTATGGGTGGCAAAAGAAATGCTGCAGCCCATAGGGATCTCCTGGAACCCCAATACCCTGGGTACCTCAGTACCATATACTAGGGAATTATTAGGGTGTTCTAGTATGCCAATGTGAATTGGTGAAATTGGTCACTAGCCTGTTAGTGACAATTTAGAAAGCAGAGAGAGCATTACCACTGAGGTTCTGGTTAGCAGAGCCTCAGTGAGACAGTTAGTTATCACACAGGGAACACATACAGGGCACACTTATGAGCACTGGGGCCCTGGACACATACACTAAAACAACATATATACAGTGAAATATGGGGGTAACATGCCAGGCAAGATGGTACTTTCCTACACAACCCCCCCCCCCAAACGAAGGACAATAAGACTAGCCATGACCTGATGAGTCTTCATTGTCTAAGTGGAAATATCTGAAGAGTCCATCTGCATTGGAGTGGGTACTCCCAGGTCTATGTTCCACTGTATAGTCCATTCCCTGTAGAGATATGGACCACCTCAACAATTTAGGGGTTTCACCTTTCATTTGTTTTAGCCAAAGTAGAGGTTTGTGGGCTGTCTGAACAATGAAGTGAGTGCCAAACAGGTATGGCCTCAACTTCTTCAGTGCCCAGACCACAGCAAATGCCTCCCTCTCTATGGCAGACCAACGCTTTTCTCTAGGGGTCAACCTCCTGCTGATAAAAGCAACAGGTTGATCCTGGCCCTCAGAATTGAGTTGTGATAAGACTGCCCCTACCCCTAATTCAGATGCATCAGTTTGAACAATGAATTTCTTGGAGTAACATGGGCTTTTTAGGACAGGTGCAGTGCACATGGCCTGTTTCAGCTCCTCAAAAGCTTTCTGACAGCTAGCTGTCCACAATACCTTTTTAGGCATTTTCTTGGAAGTGAGATCATTAAGTGGGGCTGCAATGGAGCCATAATTCTTAATAAATCTCCTGTAATACCCAGTGAGGCCTAGGAAGGCTCTCACCTGGGTCTGTGTTGTAGGGGGAACCCAATCTATGATAGTTTGGATTTTCCCCTGAAGTGGTGCAATCTGTTCTCCACCTACTAGGTGTCCCAGATAAACCACTTTCCCCTGCCCTATCTGGCACTTTGAAGCCTTGATAGTGAGGCCTGCCTTTTGCAGGGCCTCCAAAACTTTCCACAGGTGGACCAGGTGATCATCCCAGGTGGAGCTAAAGACAGCTATATCATCTAGATATGCTGCACTAAAAGCCTCCAACCCTTGCAGGACTGTATTCACCAACCTCTGAAAACTGGCAGGTGCATTTTTCAAACCAAAGGGCATTACTGTGAATTGGTAGTGCCCTCCAATAGTCGAAAATGCAGTTTTTGCTGTAGCATCCTCTGATAACTTGATCTGCCAATACCCTGCAGTCAAATCAAAGGTGCTTAGATACTTGGCAGATGCCAGTGTATCTATGAGCTCATCTGCCCTGGGTATAGGGTGAGCATCAGTTTTAGTTACCTGGTTGAGACCTCTGTAATCTACACAAAACCTCATCTCTCTCTTCCCATCTTTTGAGTGAGGTTTTGGTACAAGCACCACAGGAGAGGCCCATGGGCTTTCAGAATGTTCAACCACTCCCAGTTCAAGCATTTTCTGAACTTCTTGTTTTATGCAGTCCCTGACATGGTCAGGCTGCCTATAGATCTTACTTTTGACAGGCATGCTGTTTCCAGTATCTATAGTGTGCTCACACCAAAGAGTGGTGCCTGGCACAGTAGAAAAGAGTTCAGAAAACTGACCTAGGAGATTTATGCAGTTGTCTTTCTGCTCAGCAGTAAGACAGTCTGCCAAAACTACACCTTCCACTAGAGCATCCTGTTCTGTGGAAGAGAAGAGATCAGGGAGAGGGTCACTCTCTTCTTCCTGTCCTTCATCTGTTGCCATGAGCAGGGTGAGATCAGCCCTGTCATAGTAGGGTTTTAGGCGATTGACATGGAGCACCCTAAGAGGACTCCTGGCAGTGCCCATGTCAACCAAATAGGTGACCTCTCCCTTCTTTTCAACAATGAGATGGGGTCCACTCCATTTGTCTTGGAGTGCTCTTGGGGCCACAGGCTCCAATACCCACACCTTCTGTCCTGGTTTGTACTGAATCAGAACAGCCTTCTGGTCATGCCATTGCTTTTGGAGCGCTTGGCTGGCCTGAAGGTTTTTACTGGCCTTTTTCATGTACTCAGCCATTCTGGATCTTAGGCCGAGTACATAGTCCACTATGTCTTGCTTAGGAGCTTTTAAAGGTTGTTCCCAACCCTCCTTCACAAGTGTTAGAGGACCTCTTACAGGGTGCCCAAATAGGAGTTCAAAGGGGCTGAAACCCACTCCTTTCTGGGGTACCTCCCTGTAAGCAAAAAGGAGGCAAGGTAACAGGACATCCCATCTCCTCCTGAGTTTTTCAGGGAGTCCCATTATCATTCCTTTGAGAGTTTTATTAAACCTCTCTACCAGTCCATTTGTTTGTGGATGATAAGGTGTGGTGAATTTGTATGTTACACCACATTCCTTCCACATGGCCTTCAAGTATGCAGACATAAAGTTGCTACCCCTGTCTGATACAACCTCTTTTGGGAAACCCACCCTGGAAAAGATTCCCAGGAGGGCTTTTGCCACTGCAGGAGCTGTAGTGGTTCTTAGAGGAATAGCTTCAGGATATCTTGTGGCATGGTCCACTACCACCAAGATAAACCTATTGCCTGGAGCAGTAGGAGGGTCAAGGGGGCCAACTATGTCAACCCCTACCCTTTCAAAGGGAACCCCAACCACAGGCAGTGGAATAAGGGGAGCCTTTGTAGTGCCACCAGTCTTGCCACTGGCTTGGCAGGTCACACAGGACTTACAACAGTCTTTTGTGTCCTCTGACATCCTAGGCCAGTGAAACAGGGGGACAAGTCTTTCCCATGTTTTAATCTGACCCAAATGTCCAGCCAAGGGAATGTCGTGTGCCAGAGTTAGGAGAACTCTCTGTACTGCAGGGGAATGACCAATATCCTGGCTGCTCCAGGTTTTGGGTCCCTTGCCTCTGTGTACAAGAGGTTGTCCTCCCAGGAAACTCTATGTGAGTCACTGACATCCCCATTTTGCTGTTTGACAGCTTGCTGTCTGAGACCCTCTAATGTGGGACAGGATTGCTGTGCCACACTCAGCTCCTCCCTGGCAGACCCCCCTCCACTTAAAAGCTCAGCAGTGTCTGCTGCCAGCTCCTCTGGTGAAGGTTCTGCACAGGGGGGAAATTCTTCTTCCTCAGAAGCTGAATCATCTGTAGAGGGAGGGATAGTGGGTAGGGATTTACCCTTACTAACCCTAGCTTTATGGAGCACTTGGTCCATTGTTCCAGGATCCAAGTCACCCTGTCCTTTTTGCTTTTTGGCCTGAGCCCTTGTCAAAGCAAAAATATGCCCAGGAATGCCCAGCATTGCTGCATGAGCCTCCAACTCCACTTCTGCCCAACCTGATGTCTCTAAATTATTCCCTAGTAGACAGTCTACAGGTAAATCTGAGGCAACCACAACTTTCTTTGGACCAGTAACCCCCCTCAGTTGAGATTCACAACAGCCATGGGGTGGCTAAGAGTGTTGTTATGAGCGTCTGTCACTTGGTAATGGTGACCAAGTAGGTGTTGTTCAGGGTGTACCAGTTTCTCTATTACCATGGTAACACTGGCACCTGTGTCCCTGTAGGCCTGAACCTCAACACCATTGATTAGGGGAAGTTGCTTGTACTTATCCATATTAAGGGGACAAGCAACCAAGGTGGCCAAATCAATGGCACCTTCAGAGACTAGCACAGCCTCTGTGGTCTCCCTAACAAGACCAACCCCAACTAAATTACCAATAGTGAGCCCAGCTACTCCCTTGGATTGGCTATTAGTAGGCTTACTCCCACCACCACTGCTATTACTAGGGGAACTAGAGGTTGCAGTAGGGGTTGTGGTAGTGGGAGGCTTGGTGCTTTTCTTTGGACAACTGGCATCAGTTGTCCAATGGCCTTTTACTTTACATAAATAGCACCATGGTTTCTTTACTTGATTAGAAGAGGATTTGGACCCACCACCCCCACCAGAGTGTTTTTGTGGGCCTGAAGAAGACTCATTTTTAGATTTGTCCCCACCCTTGTCTGAAGACTTACCATCCTTCTTCTTGCCATCCTTCTCACCCCTTGTATGAACTTTTCTGTTCACTCTTGTTCTGACCCATTTGTCTGCCTTCTTTCCCAATTCTTGGGGAGAGGTCAGATCTGAGTCCACTAGATATTGGTGTAACAAATCAGACACACAGTTATTCAGAATATGCTCTCTCAAGATTACATTGTACAGGCTTTCATAGTCAGAAACTTTACTGCCATGTAACCACCCCTCCAAGGCCTTCACTGAATAGTCAACAAAGTCTACCCAGTCTTGTGAGGACTCTTTTCTGGTTTCTCTGAACTTAATCCTGTATTGTTCAGTGGTTAAGCCAAATCCATCCAAGAGTGCACTCTTCAAAACTGTAAAATTATTGGCATCACTTTCCTTCACAGTAAGGAGCCTATCCCTACCCTTTCCACTTAAAGATAGCCATAGGATAGCAGCCCACTGCCTTTGAGGGACCCCCTGTACCATACAGGCCCTCTCAAGTGCAGCAAACCACTTGTTAATGTCATCCCCCTCCTTGTAAGGGGGAACTATCTTGTGCAGATTCCTAGAATCATGCTCTTTCACATGATTGCTATCAGGAATACTGCTGCTGCCACCATGGGGTCCAAACCCCAACCTCTGTCTCTCTTTTTCTAAGTCTAGGGATTCCCTGTCTAGAGCCAGCTGTTGCTGTTTAAGCTTCAGCCTGGTCTCTTCCAGTCTCAACTTATTGAGTTCCCTTTCTAACATCTTGTCATCAGGATGGGTGGGTTGGGAACGTTTTGACACAGAAGAAAAATTTGAATGAGCAGAGGGAGAAATGTCCCTAACAGTTGGCACCCTAACAACCTGGCCTCCAGGCACAAAAACATCCCTACTGTGATGGGAGCTTCTAGTGCTACCAGCATTGCTAGGTTGTCTGCTAAGGGGCAGATTAAGAAGGGAACCCTGCAACACTCCCACTGGGGGCTCCCCAGAGTCAGAGTGTGAGCTATCTCCTAACTTCTCAATTGAACTGTCAGCTAAGGCCTTATCATTCTCAATGAGCATGTTAGACAATAATACTCTAGAAGGGTTCTTTCCTACTACTAAACCTCTATCAATACAGAGACTCCTTAGGCTCTTAAAGTTAAGGTGGTCATAAGTTGTATTGGCCACATTAAGAGGAGTTCCCACACCAGACATTATAGAAGAAGGTTTAGAGACAGATAAAAGAGAGAAAAAGTTTCAGGACTTTTTAAAGAACAGGAAAAAAACTTTTTCAAACTTTTTTGAAACTTTTTGAAAGTTTAGGAGTACTTTTCAGCACTTAGCAGATAGTGTAAGAGAAGAAAAGCTAAACTTTTTGGTTAGGTGTACATACACTGAACTTGTTTTGTATATTATTCTCTTATGAAAAGTACACAATGACAAAGTGGTAAGTAGTTGCAAGTACTTATCCCACCGCTGCACAACCAATGTAGGAGGCTGGCCTGGCTTGTAGTGGGTACCAAGGGGTACTTACACTCTGTACCAGGTCCAGTTATCCCTTATTAGTGTAGAAGAGGTGTTTCTAGCAGCTTAGGCTGATAGAAGGTAGCTGTAGCAGAGCAGCTTAGGCTGAACTAGGAGACATGCAAAGCTCCTATTATACCACTGGTGTCATATGCACAATATCATAAGAAAACACAAAACACAGAAATATGCAGTAATAGCAAAAGGAAGTAATGCAAGCAATGTAAAGTTACAGTAGATTGCAATATGAGCACATAGGTATAGGGGCAGCAAAAACCATATACTCCAAAAGTGGAATGCGAACCACAAATGGACCCCAAACCTATGTGAGCTTGTAGAGGGTCGCTGGGACTGTAAGAAAGCAGTGAGGGTTAGAAAAATAGCCCACCCCAAGACTCTGAAAAGTAGGTGTAAAGTGCACCTATAACCCCCAGAGAGCACAGAAGTCGTGATAGGGGGTTTCTGCAAGGAAGACCAACACCAGCAAAGCAACAACAGTGGATTTCCGGACCTGAGTACCTGTGGAACAAGGGGACCAAGTCCAAGAGTCGCGACAATGTCGAGAGTGGGCAGATGCCCAGGAAATGCCAGCTGGGGGTGCAAAGAAGCTGCCACTGGATGGTAGAAGCTGTGGATTCTGCAACAACGAAGAGGTCTAAAAACGTCCCCTTTGGAAGATGGATGTCCCACGTCGTGAAGAAGCTTGCAGAGGTGTTCCCACAAAGAAAGACCGCAACAAGCCTTGCTAGCTGCAAGGGTCGCTGTTATGGTTTTTGGATGTTGCTGTGGCCCAGGAGGGACCAGGATGTCGCCACTTGGATGAGAAGACAGAGGGGGGCGCCCAGCAAGTCAGGGAGCCCTCTCAGAAGCAGGCAGCACCCTCAGAAGTACCGGAACAGGCACTTGGAAGAGGAGTGAACCGGAGTCCACCCGAAGACACAAAAGGGAGTCCCACGACGCCGGAGGACAACTCAAAAGGTTGTGCACTGCAGGTTAGAGTGTTGGGGACCCAGGATTGGCTGTGCACGAAGGAAATCCTGGAAGAGTGCACAGGAGCCAGAGCAGCTGCAAATCATGCGGTACCCAGCAATGCAGTCTAGCGTGGGGAGGCAAGGACTTACCTCCACCAAACTTGGACTGAAGAGTCACTGGACTGTGGGAGTCACTTGGACAGAGTTGCTGAGTTCCAGGGACCACGCTCGTCGTGCTGAGAGGGGACCCAGAGGACCAGTGATGCAGTCTTTTGTTGCCTGCGGTTGCAGGGGGAAGATTCCGTCGACCCATGGGAGATTTCTTCAGAGCTCCTGGTGCAAGAAGGAGGCAGGCTACCCCCAGAGCATGCACCACCAGGAAACAGTCGAGAAGGCGGCAGGATGAGAGATACAAGGTTGCAGTAGTCGTCTTTGCTACTTTGTTGCAGTTTTGCAGGCGTCCTGAGCAGTCAGCGGTCAATCCTTTGGCAGAAGGTGAAGCGAGAGATGCAGAGGAACTCTGGTGAGCTCTTGCATTCGGTATCTGAAGAATTCCCCAAAGCAGAGAACCTAAATAGCCAGAAAAGGAGGTTTGGCTACCTAGGAAGGAGGGTAGGCTAGTAACACAGGTAAGAGCCTATCAGAAGGAGTCTCTGACATCACCTGCTGGCCCTGGCCACTCAGAGCAGTCTGAATCCAAGATGGCAGAGGTCTAGGGCATGCTGGAGGAGCTCTGGGCACCTCCCCTGGGAGGTGCAGGTCAGGGGAGTGGTCACTCCCCTTTCCTTTGTCCAGTTGCGCGCCAGAGCAGGGCTGGGGTATCCCTGAACCAGTGTAGACTGGCTTATGCAGAGATGGGCAGCATTTCCAGAGGCTGGGGGAGGCTACTCCTCCCCAGCCCTGACACATTTTTCCAAAGGGAGAGGGTGTAACACCCTCTCTCTGAGGAAGTCCTTTGTTCTGCCTTCCTGGGCCAGGCCTGGCTGGACCCCAGGAGGGCAGAAACCTGTCTGAGGTGTTGGCAGCAGCAGCAGCTGCAGTGAAACCCCGGGAAAGGCAGTTTGGCAGTACCCGGGTCTGTGCTAGAGACTCGGGGGATAATGGAATTGTCTCCCCAGTGCCAGAATGGCATTGGGGTGACAATTCCATGATCTTAGACATGTTACATGGCCATGTTCGGAGTTACCATTGTGACGCTATACATAGGTAGTGACCTATGTATAGTGCACGTGTGAAATGGTGTCCCCGCACTCACAAAGTTCGGGGAATTTGCCCTGAACGATGTGGGGGCACCTTGGCTAGTGCCAGGGTGCCCACACACTAAGTAACTTAGCACCCAACCTTCACCAGGTGAAGGTTAGACATATAGGTGACTTATAAGTTACTTAAGTGCAGTGGTAAATGGCTGTGAAATAACGTGGACGTTATTTCACTCAGGCTGCAGTGGCAGGCCTGTGTAAGAATTGTCAGAGATCCCTATGGGTGGCAAAAGAAATGCTGCAGCCCATAGGGATCTCCTGGAACCCCAATACCCTGGGTACCTAAGTACCATATACTAGGGAATTATAAGGGTGTTCCAGTATGCCAATGTGAATTGGTGAAATTGGTCACTAGCCTGTTAGTGACAATTTAGAAAGCAGAGAGAGCATAACCACTGAGGTTCTGGTTAGCAGAGCCTCAGTGAGACAGTTAGTCATCACACAGGGAACACATACAGGGCACACTTATGAGCACTGGGGCCCTGGCTGGCAGGGTCCCAGTGACACATACACTAAAACAACATCGGGGTCATTCTGACCTCGGCGGTAAAAGTCGCATACCGCCGGCCAGAAGGCCGCCATAACACCGCCGCGGCCGCGGTAAACCGCCACGGTCATTCTGACCCGCAACTGGCAAACCGCCAAAAACCCGACATCCTCAAAAATCCGCCACACCAAAGGTCAGCGAAAAAAAGGCGCTGACCAAACCTCCACCGTCACGCCAACAGAAATACGCCCATACCATTCCGACCCACAAATCCATGCGGCGGTCTTTCAAACGCGGTATTCCACTGGCGGTACACACCGCTGCGGTCAAAATACACACACCCATAGAAAACTCAGCCACATTGGTCAGTTCGAAATACACACACCTGATACACATACTAACACCACTCCCACACACGCAACACAATATAAAACACACACCCACATCACCCACAAGACCCTACGACCCGAAATCATTGACGAAGGCTAGAGAGAGAGCACAGAATAGAGAATCCCACAACACAGAGGCACAGAACACCATCACCCACACAGAATCCACGCACCAAACACCACACACCACCACACGCACCACACTCATCACCACAAACACCACCCCACACCTCAACCACACCACCCCATGGCACCCCAAAGACACCCCAGGTTCAGTGACGCCGAACTCAGGGTCATGGTGGAGGAAATAGTCCGTGTAGAGCCCCAGCTCTTCGGGGCACAGGTGCAGCACACCACCATTGCTAGGAAGATGGAGCTATGGCAAAGGATAGTGGACAGGGTTAACGCGGTGGGACAGCATCCACGCAATCGGGAGGACATCAGGAAGAGATGGAACGACCTACGGGGGAAGGTGCGTTCCATGGTATCAAGGCACAACATTGCGGTGCAGAAGACTGGCGGCGGACCCCCACCTACTCCCCCAGAATTTACCGCGTGGGAGGAGGAAGTATTGCACATCCTGCATCCTGAGGGCCTCGCAGGAGTAGGCGGAGGAATGGACTCTGGTAAGGCAAATCTTCACTACTGCTTCCCACCCCCACCCCACCTGCATGCCAAATCATATCACCACCCTCACCCCCTCCCCCATCACACCAACCCCTAGCAAAAGGCTCACCATCACAACCCACTCATCCCAAAACCAAGCCCTGCATGCAACCCCAAAGCATGGACACCCATCACCAAAGCATGCCCACTGCACACACACATCACCCCCACAAGCCACCCTCACAAAAGCCCCCACAAGGAAATGCCTGCACATGGGTACACGGACACCCACCCATCACACGAAATGCCACACACAGAAGCAATAACCATAACTTTATACCCCTGCAGGACCCGAACGCCACCACACCGCTACGGAGGGTCCAGAGATGTCCATCCCACCCCCAGAAGAGGCCCCCAGCGATGACAGCAGCTCTGTCTCCCTGGAGCCAGACGACCAGCCCGGCCCATCAGGGACCTCTGGACAGTTGGTTCCCCACAGACAGCCACAGGCTACACCAGACCCAACCCCCTCTGGGAACACCAGCACAGCTCCCACCCAGCGGGCCCATGCCTCTGTCTCCAGGGCACGTAAATCAGCGGTGTGTCCACCACTACAGGGCACCCAGGTTGACCCACCACCCCAACAACAACAGGGACCTGGGGGCAGTGGTAGTGGGCACACCGTCCAGGGGACAGAGGCCCAGGAACACAGGGGAACTGGGAGGGCTGCTGTGCGACAGGGGGGGGACAGGCCCGGGGAACCGACTCTCCAAGAGGCCCTCTCCTCCATCATGGGAGCATACCACCGCTCCCAGGAGACGATGGCGACGGTACTGGCCCGGTTCCAGGAGATCCAGGAACTGCAGGAGGAACGGTACATGGGGTTAAGGGAGGAACTGAGGAACATCGGTTCCGCAATGGGGACCATCGTCGTGGCCCTTACCCAGATCGTCACCACATTGCGGGACCATGTGGCACCCCAAAGGGCCCCTGTCACTAGCCCAGGCCAGGAACAGCCTACCACCTCCGCCGGCGCTAGTGGACAGGAGGACCCCACACAACGACAGGCCACCAGAACCCCACCTCCTACAGAAGAAGAACCACCCCGCAAGCGGAACCTGAGATCTCACAAGAAGACAGAGTAGGATTGCAAGACCCCCGCCAGCCTAAGATACCCCCTGATGTCATCCCACTGTCCCACATTGTCACCCTGTCCAACCTTGAACTGCCCCTGCTCCATCCTTCCACAGGCATATGGACAATGCACCTGTGCGACTGAGAACTGGACTCTGCCATGGACATTACTCCACCCCCACCCATCCCCGCTTCCCAATCATTTACCTATATCTAGCACTTAAAATAAATCACTTATTCCACTTAAATAAACAGGAGTCTGCTTGTATTCTTAATAAATGTATTACACATAACGGTTCAATAATGTCCAGTTACTTTGTGATGACAACATACCAATTTCAATAAGCTTTAGTCCATGGGCAAACAAAGCTGAAGTCAGGCAGTGGGTCATACAGCTCTGAAAAGGGAAGGGAAAGTCACAAATCAGTCAACAGGAACTGGGGGGAAACACAGACAGTGGATACGCATGAGGCCTCAAGTAAACGTAAATTGGGGTGGCTGTTTCTTACCTGTGTGCTACTGAAAGTATTGTTGTATGACTGTATCCCTGTTGTCCGTGTCGTCCCCGTCGTCTTCCTCCTCTTCACTCTCCACAGGCTCCACAGCTGTAACAACACCACCATCTGGACCATCCTCCTGCAGAAAAGGCACCTGGCGTTGCAATGCAAGATTTGGAAGCATACAGCAGGCCACGATGATCTGGCACACCTTCTTTGGTGAGTACATGAGGGATCCCCCTGTCATATGCAGGCACCTAAACCTGGCCTTCAGGACCCCGAAGGTCCTTTCTATGATCCTCCTAGATCGCCCATGGGCCTCATTGTACCGTTCCTCTGCCCTGGTCCGGGGATTCCTCACTGGGGTCAGTAGCCACGACAGGTTGGGGTAACCAGAGTCACCAATTAGCCACACACGGTGTCTCTGTAGCTGTTCCATCACATAAGGGATGCTGCTATTTCGCATGACATACGCGTCATACACTGACCCAGGGAACTTGGCATTTACATGGGAGATGTACTGGTCAGCCAAACAGACCACCTGGACATTCATCGAATGATAACTTTTTCTGTTTCGGTACACCTGCTCACTGTCTTTGGGGGGAACCAAAGCCACATGGGTCCCATCAATGGCACCAATGATGTTGGGGATATGTCCAAGGTCATAGAAATCACCCTTCACTGTAGCCAATTCGCCCACCTCAGGGAAAATAATGTAGCTCCGCATGTATTTCATCAGGGCAGACAACACTCTGGACAAAACCTTAGAAAACATAGGCTGAGACATCCCAGATGATATGGCCACTGTTGCCTGGAAAGACCCACTTGCCAAAAAATTGAGTACTGACAGAACCTGCACCAGAGGGGGAATCCCTGTGGGTTGGCGGATGGGGGACATCAGGTCTGGCTCCAGCTGGGCACATAGTTCATGTATAGTTGCTCTGTCAAGCCGGTATGTAAGTATGATATGTCGTTCTTCCATTGTCGACAGGTCCACCAGCGGTCGGTACACGGGAAGATTCATCCTTCTCCTCGCAAGTCCCAGCAGACGGTGCCTAGGAAGGACAAAATGGAGCACAGAGTCAAGCAACCCACAGGTTAGTTCACACAGCTTGCACAGTACACGAATCGCTATGCATGGAACGGCTTGTATGAGTGGCAATGCAAGGCCTAGGCCTGTGTGACGCAGTAGAAATCATGCCATGTGGGCCCTTGAAATGGCGGCTGCCTGACCTGTGAAGTGTGACAGTGGGATGTGAGGTCACTGCGCTGGCGTGGCACACCGTGGCGGTAGGCGGTCGAAGACCGCGGCGTAAAGCAGCATTGATTAACATTGAACCCTATGGGTCTCAGGAGCCAATGACGATGTGCGCTGGCGGTCGCGGTACGCACCGCCGCGGTACGCACCGCCGCGGGCGTGGCCGCCATTTTCTATCTGATTAATCACTCGAGACCTGATCATCCACAGGAGAGGACCTATACTGCAAGTGCTGCTGTGACCTCGGTCTGGGAGATACAATGGCTGCTGCGACTGGGGAAAGGGCCCCTGCCTTCACTGCCGAAGAATTGGAGAAACTTGTTGATGGGGTCCTCCCCCAGTATGCGCTACTCTACGGTCCTCCAGACCAACAGGTTAGTACACAGGGTGCACGTTGAATGGGCTATGCCTGTGTTGAGTGGGGTGTATGTAAGATGGTGGGGAGGGGAGCGAATGAGGAGTGCAACGCACGAAAGATGAGAGCATGTGCCACATGGCAAGGTTGGGGGGGGGGGGGGCCGCTCACATTGACCAGGCAGAAAACTGATGCGATTTCCTTTACCACCCTGTACATGTCACATAGGTCAGCGCCCATCAGAAGATCGACATTTGGCGTGCCATCGCCAAGGACGTCCGGGCCCTGGGGGTCCACAACAGACGGGGCACCCACTGCCGAAAGAGGTGGGAGGACATCCGCCGCGGGACCAGAAAGACCGCCGAGTCTCTGCTGGGGATGGCCTCCCAACGTAGGAGGGGTGCCAGCCGCCAATTGACCCCCCTGATGTCCCGGATTCTGGCGGTGGCCTACCCCGATTTGGATGGGCGCGTGAGGACATCACAGCAGACACAAGGGGGTGAGTATCAGCACATTCTGCTATCTTTGCGCGCAGTGAAGGTATCAGGGTGGGGGAGGAGGGCTGTGGCTATCTCCAGGCCAGGGCGCATTCTGTAGGCTAGGCCCCTCCGTTAGACACGGCCCTGTGCCCCCGCCCCCCACCTCTGTAGGGTGCCAAGTACAGCTAGCCATAGTCCGGCCCCACCCATGTGTGCATTTGTCGTCCATAGACCCGTAGGCCTAGTCACAATAACTGAGTAGTGTACCCCCATTGCGCGGCCTAGTTCAGGGGGCTTCTGTGTCTGTCCTCTCCGCCAACGGTGTTGCCAATGCATGCACTCAACCTGTCTTCATTTCTCCCCCCCCCCATTTTCTTTGTCTTCCTGTTCATGTGTGCATTAGCATCATCAGGCGGAGGAGAAGTGGCATCGGCGCACGAGGGAGCTGCATCTCACATGGCCCCTGAGGGCCATACAACAGACTCCGAGTACACCAGTGAGACGGAGGGCGAGTGGAGCTCCACAACGGGGACCCGTGGAGACGTCAGCGACACCGACACGTCCTCGGAATGGAGCTCCCTAGCGGTGGCTGCAACATCCGTGCCCACCGCCACAACAGGTACAGCCGCCACCCAGCGCACCAGCCCCGCCCTCCCAGCAGCCCCTCAGCCTTCGCTTCGTGCCCACTCGCCCAGGAAGGCGGGCATCTCCTTCGCCCCAGGCACCTCAGGCCCTGCCCCAGTTACCCCTGCTGCCCTCAGTGAGGAGGTCATTGACCTCCTCAGGACACTCATTGTTGGGCAGTCTACCCTTTTGAATGCCATCCAGGGTGTAGAAAGGGAGGTGCATCGGAGCAATGCATACCTGGAGGGCATTCATTCGGGTCAGGCTGCCCATCAGCGATCGTTCAACTCTCTGGCCTCAGCACTGACGGCAGCCATTGTCCCTGTCTCCAGCCTCCCTCTTCTGACTCCCTCCACCCAGTCCCAGTCTCCTGTTCCTCTGCCTATCCCATCCACACCATCAGACCAGCCTGCACACACCTCTACACCCAAGGCCAGCTCATCCAGACATAAGCACCACAGATCCCACAAGCATTCACCCAAGCAACATCCAGATGCAGACATGCCAACAGTCACTACCACCTCTGTGTCCCCCACCTCCTCATCTCCCTCCTCCCTCCCTGTGACGTCTTCACTCACACCTGCATGCACACCCCCATCAGCCAGTACTTCCATCACCAGCACACCCTCCATTACAGTCCGCACACGTGCAGTCACCACCACCACTGCCATTTACACGTCCCCTGTGTCCTCTCCCAGTGTGTCTGTCACCCCCTCTTCCAAAGCACACAAACGCAGGCAGCCACCCACCCAACAGCCATCCACCTCACGACAGCCTCCGTCACAAGCACCTGCACCCAAAGACAGCACACTTGACTCTCCTACAACCACATCCTCTTCCTCCACTCCCAAACCCACTACAGCTACCCGTCCCTGTCCTTCCCAAGTCGTTTTCCTTTCCAACCTAGAGCTCATTCCAATCCCTGACCCACCCCCTCCATCTGGTAAGAATAAAAAAAGCACCTCAGCCACCACCAGCCCTGCATCTACTGTGACCATAGTGCAGGGCTATTGGAGTCCACCAGTTCCTAGGGCAGGAACATCGGCCAGCAGCAAGGGGACAGCCAGCCCCCCCCCCTGGGAAGAGGACAAAAAAGAAGAAGGCCCGGCGCGACAAGCCTGAGACGGCTGCCACCAAGGACAGTATCATTGCCCCGTCACCTGCCACATCATCCAAGGGAGGCAAGGGCCACAGAGCTCCAGCGAAGGAGGGCAAGGGCAGCAGGGCGGAGAAGTCAGGCAGCAGGCGAGCTGCCCAGGATGGCCCCACCAGCCCCATTCCGGGTGTGACGGACGACACCCACGGGCCCAGGACTCCCTCACAGGAGGGCGCCGCGACCGCAAGTTCGGATGGTGAATGAGCGGGAAGTCTTGCCCAGGTCTGGCTCCCTAGACACACAGGACAAGCACCGCTGAACAGGGCCCCGCCGGGAGGAGCACCGCTGAACAGGGCCCCGCCGGGAGGAGCACCGCTGAACAGGGCCCCCGCCGAGAGGAGCACCGCTGAACAGGGCCCCGCCGGGACAAGAACCGCTGAACGGGCCCTGCCGGGAGGAGCACCGCTGAACAGGGCCCCGATGGGACAAGAACCGCAGAACGGGCCCCGCCGGGAGGAGCACCGCTGAACAGGGCCCCGCCGGGAGGAGCACTGCTGAACAGGGCCCCGCCAGGAGGAGCACCGCTGAACAGGGCCCCGCCGGGACAAGAACCGCTGAACGGGCCCCGCCAGGAGGAGCACCGCTGAACAGGGCCCCGCCGGGACAAGAACCGCTGAACAGGGCCCCGGCGGGACAAGAACCGCACCGCTGGGCCCCGCCGTCTCAAGCACTGCTCCGCTGGGCCCTTCATCTCAAGCCCCGCTCCGCTGGGCCCCACCGTCTCAAGCACCGCTCCGCTGGGCCCTTCATCTCAAGCACCGCACCGCTGGGCCCCGCCGTCTCAAGCACCGCTCTGCTGGGCCCTTCATCTCAAGCATCGCACCGCTGGGCCCTTCATCTCAAGCACTGCTCCGCTGGGCCCCGCCGTCTCAAGCACCGCTCCGCTGGGCCCTTCCTGTCAAGCACCGCTCCGCTGGGCCCTTCATCTCAAGCATCGCACCGCTGGGCCCTTCATCTCAAGTACCGCTCCACTGGGCCCTTCATCTCAAGCACCGCTCCGCTGGGCCCTTCCTGTCAAGCACCGCTCCGCTGGGCCCTTCATCTCAAGCACCGCACCGCTGGGCCCCGCCGTCTCAAGCACCGCTCCGCTGGGCCATTCATCTCTAGCACCGCTCCGCTGGGCCCTTCCTGTCAAGCACCGCTCCGCTGGGCCCTTCATCTCAAGCACCGCACCGCTGGGCCCCGCCGTCTCAAGTACCGCTCCGCTGGGCCCTTCATCTCTAGCACCGCTCCGCTGGGCCCTTCATCTCAAGCACCGCACCGCTGGGCCCCGCCGTCTCAAGCACTGCTCCGCTGGGCCCTTCATCTCTAGCACTGCTCCGCTGGGCACCGCCGTCTCAAGCACCGCTCCGCTGGGCCCTTCATCTCAAGCACCGCTCCGCTGGGCACCGCCGTCTCAAGCACCGCTCCGCTGGGCCCTTCATCTCAAGCACCGCACCGCTGGGCCCTTCCTGTCAAGCACCGCTCCGCTGGGCCCTTCATCTCAAGCACCACATCGCTGGGCCCCGCCGTCTCAAGCACCGCTCCGCTGGGCCCTTCATCTCAAGCACCGCTCCGCTGGGCCCTTCATCTCAAGCACCGCTCCGCTGGGCCCTTCATCTCAAGCACCGCATCGCTGGGCCCCACCGTCTCAAGCACCGCTCCGCTGGGCCCTTCATCTCAAGCACCGCTGGCCCATTGACAGTGCCGGTTCTGTGTCGAGCAGGGCTTCAGGAAGCACTCTGGGCACCATGCCTCCTCCAATAACAGTGGAGTCGGTAATCCATCTGATGGACTGTAGCTTTGCACTCCCCAGGATGGTCCAGTGGGCAAGCCTCCCACTGTAGACACTTGAGAGACTGTGGCTTTGCACTCCCCAGGATGGTCCAGTGGGCAAGCCTCCCACTGTAGGGACTTGTGAGACTGTGGCTTTGCACTCCCCAGGATGGGACAGTGGGCAAGCCTCCCACTGTAGGGACTTGTGAGACTGTGGCTTTGCACTCCCCAGGATGGGACAGTGGGCAAGCCTCCCACTGTAGGGACTTGTTAGACTGTGGCTTTGCACTCCCCAGGATGGGACAGTGGGCATGGAGGCCCCTCGTGGATCTGGCGTCGTAGACTCATGTGGCTGAGGTGCCCCCCCTTCCATTCCCCCTGAGGTGCCTGTAGTTTTATCATCTGATGCTCCTGCAGTGTTCTCTCCAATGGTATCTGGTCTCCTGTGTGGGCTTTGCCCATGTGTTTGTGCACATTGGCCCACGGACTATGGAACTTTGACGGAATGTGCAGGACTTTTTGACCAAGGATATATTGTTGACTATGTTCATTCCTTATTTTTGTATCTTTTATATGGCATATTTGCCATTCCTTCAATGGAGCTATTTATACATATATTTTATAGATCATTTAAATTGTGTCTTTGCATTATTCCGGGGGGTTTGTGTGGTGTCACTCTGACTTGTTGCTCGGCATTGGGGTGTAGGTATTTGTGGTGGGGGGATGGGTGTATGGCGCATGTGTGTGCCCGTAAGCTTTCCTCCTCCCCCCTCGCCTGTGTCGTAGGTGCAGTACTCACCGTTGTCGTCTGCGCCGGCGTTCGTACTCCTGGTAGATGAGCAGGTAGACAATAGCTGGTAGGATGTGTAATTCGGGCTCCATGCTGTCCTCCTTCCTCGTAGAGTGTGTAGAGGTGAGCGTTTTCCCGTTCGTAGTCTGTTTCCGCCGTGTTTTTATTGGCGGGGCTCCCGCCCCGGAAAAGGTGGCGGATTGGTGAGTTGTGATAGGGTGGGCGGTACATTGTCTGCCGCCTGCCTGTTGGCGGTGACCACCGCGCTGTTTGTCGGTCCCGCGTGGCGGTCGGAGTGTTAAAGTGGCGGCCTGTGTTGGCGGTTCCCACCAGGGTTAGAATTCCATTTTTTTGACCGCCGGCCTGTTTGCGGGTTGGCCGCCGCTTTATCACCGACCGCCAGGGTCAGAATGACCCCCCATATATACAGTGAAATATGTGGGTAACATGCCAGGCAAGATGGTACTTTCCTACAGCCACTTAACTATATGCCACTCCACTGTATGGCACTACACAGAATGCTATTGCCCTATATATCACTCAAATGTATGCTATTTCATTGTACCCCATTCCTGTCTTTATAGACACAATTTACTTACCTTCTTGTATATTCTTTAATTGTATTTATTTACTGCCAGTGCCTGTTAGTAAAAAGTTAGCAATACCACACAGATCTTTATTGAAATTACATTGAAAATAGCTCTAAAAAGAACTTTTTTCCTTCTTTTAGTGTTTCCGTATTTCTTGTGAACTTTAGGTCAACTTGACCAAGAAAAAAGGAAACCAAAATGCACCTAATAGGGTGTGAACTAATATCCTGTAAAAAAATTAAAAAAACAAACTAGGGGTTCTGGGTAGGATAACGGTGAGCAACAACCAGCTGCCAGTGAATATCCCCAGCTAATATAACTGCCTCACCTGTGAGTCAGTAAGTTGCTCTCCCTGCATATGGCTCTATGATGTTCTGTACCTGATGAACACGGTTCACAGGGACCTGGGAATCAGCTGTTGAAATGGGCAAGGAGCACAGGAGCAAGACTGCAATGGTGGTTGGCAAATGCAAGAAGTAGAGGCGATAGGAGCAGATTGTTCTTGGTCCAGATCATGCAACTCCAAGTCGTGCCTTAGCTCAGCATGGGCCAAACAGGTGGCATGCATGATGCAGAGGTGCTTATACATTCCTGTGGTGCAGAGGGAATACTGTTGCCCAGTGCCATGAGAAATAACCTTATTGCGCAAGCAACAAGTTACCTGGTGGGCATTAACTTTCTTCTCCTGAGGTGAAAGAAAGAAGAACTGCTATAAAGCAGACTCCTTTAACTTGTGCTGTTGCTCCAATTCCTGCTTCTCCTGAGCGATCTCTTCTTCTTCTCTCTCCAAAGGATCTGAAGCATCTGCAGAAGACTGAAGTCTTTTTTTTTTTTTTTTATCTGTTTATTAACTTTTGTTATATATAATGCAATGTTTACAAACATGATCATGACAGTGCATTGGGCTACAATATTGGCTTTAGTTGTTGCTGTGTACATCTTAATACGTTGATAGATTAATTGCCTTGTCAAATTTCGAATGAGTACAAGTTAATATTTCACTCTGTATTGCAATAACGATTGAAGGGGAGAGTAGAAAAAGAAAAGAAGAAGTCACCTTGAAGAGATATGTCGGGTTCTTTTAGACGTCGGAGTGCCAGTCAGGACAGGGAGAGGGGTCTTCTGGAGAGTAGTGGGGTATTTGATCATTGATCTCATAGTCTAGCAGAGGGAAGCAGTATGGAATATGGGGGGTCTGTGAGGCTCTGTTTTACAGCTGAGTTATGTGTCCTTGTTTTCACGTGTTTTCCATGTCTGGGTAGGTCTCTGTATCGGTATGATTATGCTATTGATCTTATTAGGTAACTATCATGCCGTTCAATTTGGTGTGTGTGTGTCATCTTTCTCTTCCAGCTGTTCTATGAGTGCTTCACACATTTCCATTCCCTTAATCACTACTCCCCTATCGCAGAGTGCGTGTAGCGTTTGTGTCTCCGCCACTGCCCACCTTAGTAAGTCTGACGTCCAATGGCGTACGCTAGGGGCACTTGTCGATTTCCAATGTGTCGCGATAAGTCGCTTTAATATAATGAACGCCAGGTCTGCGCATCTATGTTTCTGCTTATCTTTACTGCGTCTTTTGCGTATTCCCAAAATGCAGGATTCGGGGGTTGGGGATAGGGGCAGCCCAGTCAGGAGCGCGGTCTGCTGAGTTATATCTTGCCATATGTGTAGTAATGGTGAGCAATCCCATGTCATGTGGCAGAAATCGGCTGGTGAATGACCGCATCTTGGACAGTCAGATCCTGCCTGCGGGAACATGCATTGTATTCTGGCTGGTGTTAAGTACATTTGATGTAGGTAGTTGAATTGTGTATAGCGGAAACTGGCATTGCATGATATCTCACGTGTAGTTGTGAGTGCCATGGTCCATGCTTCTGTGCTCAGAGGTGTATGTATTGCCTCTTCCCATTTGATCTTGGCCTGTGATTGTGCTACTTCTGGGTTGGCTTGTAGAGTCTTATAAAACCAAGAGATATCTGACTGTATTCCCGAGCCCTGAAGTAGTTTGTGTAGAACTGGTGATGTTTGTGGTTCTTTATTACTGCTTCTCCATGTACTTCGTATCAACCGCTGCAATGCCCTGTGTACAATAAATTCGCCGCTGGCTAGATTGTGCTTTTCAGCTAGGGTCCCGTATGTGAGGAATTGTCCCTCCGAGAAGAGGTCCCCCATCGTCTGAACACCTTTTGTGTCCCAGGTTGACAGATCTAGTCTGCCGGGTAGTTTATCTACCCCCGGTATGGCCTGTAGTGGTATTTTGGGTGAGTATAGCGGGGCGCGTGTTCCTATGTCTACATATCGGTGCCATATGCGTTCGGCTGTTTTTAGCAATACATTATTGTGTTGGGGGATGACCTCGTGGCCTAGGAGCCACCTAAGTACATCTGAGTGCCCTATATTTGTGCTTAGAGCACTGATTTCTGGGCTGTGTGGATCTTTCAGCCACGTCATGATCCAGTGTCTTTGCGCTGCTGCGTAATATATTTCAAACTGCGGGGCACCCATCCCTCCCCTTTCTAGAGGAAGATAAGCTTCGGCCAGGGCCACATGGTGTTGTTTCCCTCCCCATATCAAGTCGGTCAGTATTCTTGTCAGTTGTGCAAAGAGTGATTTTGGTAGTACTAGTGGCAGTGCAGTGAAGTAGTATAATAGTCTGGGGAGAACTATCATCTTAGCCACTGCGACTCTGCCCATTGGTGATAGTGGTAGGGAGCACCACAAGGGCAGTGAGCTTTTTACTGACCTAATCATTCGTTCTAAGTTTCCTTCTTTTAGATCTGCATCGTCGTGATAGATATGTACGCCTAAATATTTAAAAGTGGTATTTCTCCATTGTAAGCCATTTACTGCATTCGGGTTATCTTGTCAGTTTGGTTGCGGTCTCATTGGAAACAGGCATGATTTTGCCCAGTTCACATGCAGCCCAGATAACTGCCCAAAAGAGTTCAGTAGTTGAAGCAGGTCGGGTAGGGATTTGGGGTGGTTGCATAGAAATATTAATGCGTCGTCCGCGTATAGGGAAATAATGCAATAGCTCTCTCCATCTGGCATGCCCAGTGTGTTGCCTCTTACACAGTCTGGCTGCGAGTGGTTCTATTGCTAGCGCGAAAAGAAGCGGTGACAGGGGGCAGCCCTGCCGGGTGCCTCGCCCTATTGAGAATTCCTCAGAGATGGTCGCTCCCGTTCTGACTCGCGCCGTTGGGTCAGCATACAGGACTGATATCCAGCGTGTGAATACTTTGCCAAATCCCATTTCTTTTAATGTGGCCATCAAGAATTGCCATCCTAGTGTGTCGAACGCTTTCTCGACATCGAGGGATACCGCCGCTCGAGTAAAGTCGGTTTCTGGTGTCTCAGCTATTAGACGTATCAGGTTTCTGATATTGATGAAAGTATTCCGTCCTGGTATGAACCTGGATTGGTTTGGTTTTGTTATTATATGTTGGATAGGGCGCATTTTACAAGAGGTTTCGGATTGACCCTCTGTCTTTTTCCCTTGGACCCCGTTCGTCCCCTCCCCCCAAGCACAGCCGAGTCCGAGATATGATGGTGACGGTTAGAGCGAGAACAAAGAGAAAGGAAAGGAAAGGGGAGACAGTTTACTAATGTTGGGTTTAACCGGGCACAACTGATGCGGTTTATGTCCATGCGGTAACCCATTCGGGTTAGGGGGTAGAGCCGAGATGGATGCAGGGGTGGCCAGTGAGGTCGTGTTCATTTCCTTTGTGAGCTATCCTATTCTCGGGGCAAAGTCACCTTATCTGGTATGTGATATCCAGTTCGATGATATCATCAGGCACGTCCTCGAGTAGGGCAGGTGAATGCGTGTGGGACGTCTGTTGACTTTTGGTCTTAGTTATTATTAATTTAGATGAGACCGAGGTGGTGTCCATTTGTGGTCTCATCATGTGTGGACAAAGAGATTGCATTTATGTTGTGGTTATACGTTTAGTCTTTAGAGATCGTCAGCCGTGCGTGGTGTAAAAGTCGGGCCAGAAAGCATAGGCGATGACGGGGGACTGTTATTGCTTTTTGGTGAGTCTGAGCCTGTTACGCTGGTTTAGTTATTGAGTGTCGGGCGTAAGGCCGCGAACATGTTAGTGTCTTTTATGACTTGCAACTGCTCAGCTTCTGCTTGTGATCTAGATGGGCGTGATTTGGATCCCGGGCCTATCTTCCTCCCCCTGCGGGGGTGTTGAGTGTGCCAGTCTTTTTGTTCAGTTTGTTCAGTGACGTGGTCCGCGAAACTTTTTGCATGTATCCACGTCCATACATCTTCGGAGGACGGGAAGATGTGGGTTCTATCGCCGTCCACCACTTGTAATCTAGCCGGGTACATGAGGGAGTAGGGTATGTTTTTATCTCGTAGGATTTGCTTTGCTTTGATGAATGTGGTGCGCTAGCGCTGGACTTCTGCCGTATAGTCAGGATAGGCTGTGACTTGCGCGTTCTCTATGTCCACAGGACCCGAGGTCCGGAATTCCCGTAGGATCTGGTCTCTGTCTCTGTAGTTCAAGAATCTCACTATCAGTGGTCGAGGAGGTGCTCCTGGGCGCGGTGGGCCTCCTGGTATCCGGTGAGCTCGTTCCACTGATAGTAAAGGTGAGGCGTTCTGTGTAAGTACAGTTTTTTTTAACCAGCGTTCGAGGAATATTTCTGCATCTGGAAGTTCTATCTGTTCCGGAAACCCCAAGAATCTGATGTTGTTTCGACATGAACGGCCCTCTGCATCCTCAGCTTGTTTTTGCAGCATTGTTATTTCGGTTTCTTGGTGTTGAAGTTTGGCTTTCAGGTCCTTGACGTCGGGGTGGATCATTTCAATGGCTGCTTCGGTGGTGGTGACCCTTTCCGCCAGTTTGTGGTGGTCAGCGCTTAGGATGTTGACCTCCATTGTTACTGAGTCTATTTTTGCTTCCAGGGAGGTTTTAGTTCCAGCACGGCCTGTAATACTCTGTCGAATTTTATAGAGTAAGTGGCCAGAGTTTTGGTCACTTTATGTAGGGCGATGGCTGTGGTGTCCATATTTGACTCTAGTGGCGGGGTCTTGGAGCCCGCTTCAGTTTGTCCTCTTGGGGGTTTTGGTTTAACCATGATTTATCTGCGGGCCTGGGAGGGTGGGCTGTATTATTGGCTGTATTGCTTGAGGGCTGTGGTTGAGCAGCAGGTTGCGCCCTAGCCTCTCATCTGTACTTCGATTAGCAGTTGCAGTTTATATATGCTTGTGATTAGTTTTTGATGTTACTTGCATTTGACTTTGCTTCTGGGGAATGCAGGTTGTGAGCCCTTCCGCAGTGTTCGCCAGGGCCGATATCGTCTGGCTTGGTATATGATGTTTGCTGATATTCAATTTTCTTAATTTTGCTTTCACCAGGAGTATTGTGCAGCGAGATGTGGGGTGTCCCTGTTGTTTTTCCATGCTGGTTGCTGTGAAGGAAGTCTCTGCCTTGCTCTGGGTGTTTGTGTTTCTTTTCCGGGGTGTCGTAATCCCTTTGGTAGTGTCTCGATGTCTCGATTACCTTCTTAGTGAGGCAGATGTTCACTGGGGATCGCAGTTTCTCCCTTTGTTGCTACGTGCCATTGAGAGCAGCGCGTGCTTCCAGGCAGGGCTTATTATGGGGGATCCTATTGTGTTTCCACTGGGCCGGGCTCGGCGACGCCCATGATCTTCTTTTCCCTACGTTGTTTGATTCATTGGGGAGGACACCTGTTGTCCTCTATCTCCGACCCTGCGGTCCCACGCAGCTCGTCTCGGATCCGGCGTTCCTGTGCCGTGAGCTGGTGTGTCTCAGTGTCGAGGTGCGTCTTCCTCTGCTTGTCGTCCGCCCCGGGGTCTCTGTCCCGAGTGCGTCAGCTCATGGGTTCCCCTCTGTTCCCCTCAGGCGTTAATTCGTGCTGGCGGTCGGGCTGGTCTCCGGGGTAATACCCACCCCGTGTTCGCTCCGCTCCCGATGGCGCACGCACAGTGCCTAGGCACCACCCGCGGGTCAGCAGGAACCGCGGTGTTCCCCCAGTGTCGGGCAGGCAGGAGTGTTCGTGTGCTGGGCAGCTCCTAATCCAGAGGGGGATACCCATCTACATTCTTGTGGGATCGGGTTCGACCACTCCCATGATCCTCCGCAGCCCGTGGAGGCAGCCCCGCAGATGAAGGTGCCCGTGGCCCGCCGCCCCCTCTGCAGCAGCCTTCCTCACCTCCCTTCGGTTTGGTGTTTCATCTTCTAGAGCCTTCCCGGCTCAGCGTTGGGTAGAAGGGTCCTTGCCTCAGGTGCGGCGGCGTGCAGTTGCACTCTGGCCGCGAGTCGGCAGTGGCTCTCGCGGGCAGAGGGCAGATCTTCAGCTCGGCCTCAGTCTCGCTGCATTAGCGGCCCGTGCGTGGTGTAAGTCTCGGGTGCTGCGCTCCTCTTGGGCTCTGGGGCTACCTGCGTCTTTAGGACAACATCTGCTCCGAGTTTTTGGCATTTAATATCCTTCAATTGTAGGATAATCGTAGGCCGTTAGCGGAGCTCTTTTTTAGGCGCCCACTCTCGCCGCCATCTTGGCCACGCCCCAAAGACTGAAGTCTTGCAGCCATATTTGCACAAAGTCCAGAAAAAACACACCAGAAGATGCAGCAGCAGTGGAAGACTTCCTTATAGCTGTGCACCAGAAGCCAGCCAAGACAAAATAGAAGCAAGCTTCTTCTTGGCTGCTAAGATCTTCTTTTAGCCTACTAGATTCAATGTCACATTGACTGAGTATTGCAGTACTCCCGAGTGAGTACTGTAATACCAACGAACTTCCGAAAAATAAATACTTACAAACTAATAATACCAACTCTACCTCTATGACCTACAGCATGATCTGTAATACCACTTTTTAAGGTTTACTACTTACCTGATAATGGGGGTCATTCTGACCCTGACGGGCGGCGGAGGCCGCCCGCCAGAGTTCCCCCACCAAAATACCGCTCCGCGGTCGAAAGACCGCTGAGGGTATTTTGGGATTTGCCCTGGGCTGGCGGGCGACCGCCAAAAGGCCGCCCGCCAGCCCAGGGCAAATCAACCTTCCCACGAGGACGCCGGCTCAGAATTGAGCCGGCGGAGTGGGAAGGTGCGACGGGTGCAGTGGCACCCGTCGCGTATTTCAGTGTCAGCATAGCAGACACTGAAATACTAAGTGGGGCCCTCTTACGGGGGGGCCTGCAGTGCCCATGCCATTGGCATGGGCACTGCAGGGGCCCCCAGGGGCCCCGCGGCACCCCCTACCGCCATCCTGTTCCTGGCAGGAGACCCGCCAGGAACAGGATGGCGGTAGGGGGTGTCAGAATCCCCATGGCGGCGGAGCGCGCTCCGCCGCCATGGAGGATTCACATGGACAGCGGAAAACCGGCGGGAGACCGCCGGTTTTCCGCATCTGACCGCGGCCGAACCGCCGTGGTCAGAATGCCCTGCGGGGCACCGCCGGCCTGTCGGCGGTGCTCCCGCCGACCCTGGCCCCGGTGGTCTCTGACCGGCGGGGTCAGAATCACCCCCAATATTTTTAAAGCTTTTACATTTAAACAAAATAATTTCTTGACTGGGGAACATCAAAGTTCAAAATAGGCCCTAATTTGTTCATTAAAAAAATTACACTTTTATAAAAAATACTCAAATTTTAAAATATTTCACATAAAAACACAACAAATTCCAAAAAGACAAAAAGGTTATATCACAGTTATATATAGGTATTACTACAGTTCTGCAACAAAACGTGTAGGCTACACAAACATTAGTAATATATTAGTTATAATTTTGAAGTTAAGTGATGTCATGAGAGATGTCACTCACCATGTCATGAGTGATGTAATATGTGAGGCCGTAAGCAGTGCATTACGGAAGCACAAGTTATAGTTAGCTCAGGTAACTATAACCGCTGAATGTCTATGGTTTTGTATGTGTGAAATTTGCTATATTTACTATAACGTCCCTGTAACCTTTGTTTTTTTCATTGAATTTCTATGTTTCTTAAATTCTATTTCCTAACTATAATGCCCATGTAACCTTTTTTTTTTTCAGTAAATTTCGATGGTTTTTTAAATTTTATTTCCTAACTATAACGTTATGTAACATTTGTTTTTTTCAGTGAACTTCTATGGTCTTTTAAATTGTATTTCCCAACTGCTAGATCCCTGTAACTTTTTTTTAAATGCTATTTAGTAACTACAGCTTGAAACATTTTAAAGTGTGTGTGTGACTGGCTTTATAGGTAGGTGAGTGGGTGTTTGAGTATCAGTATAGGTCTCTTAGTGGGTATGTAATTGTCCACCTGGAATTCTGAGTGGGCACATAAGTGTGTGAGTGGGTCTGTCAGTGGATTTAGGGCCATATTTATACTTTTTGACGCAAAACTGCGCCGGTGCAGTTTTGCGCCAAAAATATTACCGCCGGCTAACGCCATTTTGGTGCGCCGTGCGGGCGTCAAATTTATACTTTGATGCACGGCGGCGCAAACCACAGGTGGTAGTCATTATTTTTGATGCACACCGCAGCATCAAGTCGTAAAGCAAAATGACGTTAACGCGGCGGAAATGACTGTGGGTCGATTTACGACCCCGCAAACCGGATATGCGCCGTTTTTTGACGCAATAGCATTAAAAAAAAAAACACGAACACTGCCGTTTCACCATAGGAGAGCCAAAATGGATCATAGATGCCACTACAGACCCCAGGAAGATGACAGCAGACCATGAACCAGCCAGGAGGACCCACACAAGAACCAGGACACTTTTAAGAAGAAAAGAAAGTGTCGCTTCAGTGCAGAGGAGCAGGAAATTCTTGTTAAAGAGGTGACGGAACACCAGCACCAACTGTTTGTCACCTCAAAGTTGCCAATCAGTAGGAGAGAGGCAATTTGGTAACAAATTGTTGACAAAATTAACAGTGTGGCTGAAGTACGCAGAACTGTCATCGAGTGAAAGAAACGCTGGCATGACTGCAAGCGCAGGACCAAGGAAAAGATGGCCAGGAACAGGAAGGCAGCACTGCAGACTGGAGGTGGGAGTCCAGCACACCAGGAGGCCCTGGACCACATGGAGGAGATGGTCGCAGCCATCATCCCTGAGGAGATCGTCACAGGGATTCAAGGACAGGACAGCTCAGACTACCAGGAGACAACACACATGCAGGATAAGTCGCATGGGGAATTATATTGCAATAATGTCAACTGTGAGCAGGGGGGGGATAGTGACCACAAAATGCATGGAAGTCATCTTATACATTGAGTGGCATGGGTAAAGGGGCACGGCAGGGGGGCATGGCCCGTTCTGAGAAGACCTGGGGCACACCATTACACAACACCAACAACAGTCCCATGGGGCCATGCTGTCATGCCAACGATGGAGCAAAGGTAAAGCCACGCCAGGAGGGAAGGACACAATGTCAAACTGACATCCCAGCACACGTCAGCCACCATAACCCCTACATTAACTAGGGCCCTATTAACAACCTCTAGCCATACCGACAACTGGAATGTAACTGCGACAACAGTTGCCACTACCACCTCCGCTCTGTGTGCAGCTCAAGTAGCCAATGGCAGCCACCTCCCCATGGATCATACACACCTAAATTAGGGGGTGAGGATGACAACTTCAACAATCCCCAGAAACAAGACAAAGGCCCCAGTACTGTCAAATGTCAATGCCCATAGTTGTCGCAAACATCAGCCAATGTAAACAACAATAGGAGCTACACAGCACTAAGGACACACCCATGCTGCATATGTCAGGGTCCATCCTGTGCCTGGGTAACAATGCAACATCCCAAATGTCATACTGCTCAGACAACAGCATTGGGGGGGACACATGTAACTGGTCACTGACCTACACCTGCACAGTCAGAGGAGGAAATAGGACACTGATACGACTATCAGGGCAATCCAATGTAACACACATTCCCCAACATCAGCAGTACACATTACCAATATCAACATCCATATCGGAGAACTGTAGTTGGAGTACAGCGGGAGCTGGCCAAGGAGGTGCAGGTGTTGATGCAAAATATGGCAGCCAGCCTTGAGGGGATGCATTCGTGCATGATGTCATCTGCAGATCAGGCAGCAGCTATGCAAGCCCTAACATCTAACTTGCAGGAACTGCAGAAAACCCAGAAGGAAATCAGCACAGCTGTAATACAGTGGACCCAACACCTACAACAGCAATCGTGTCAACATGTGCACGAACGCAACATTGAACCCCTCAGGGCCGACCTGGCTGCCTACCATCGTGATGTGGCTGCTATTCTCAAGAACCAGCAGATACTCCTTGCTGCAGTACTGCCTTTAAGACCTTCACAGGGAGCAGCGACTGGGATGTCTGACTCCATGTCTTCTAACACTGAGGTGTGTGTTGCCCCTTCGCAACCAACAACAACAAGGACAGAGGAGGCAACATTCACATCAGAAGAAGAAGACATGGAACAGATCACATTCACAAGGAAAATGACCCGGAAGCACTAGTCCCTGCCACATGGCGAACTATTACCAAGGTCCTGCGCTTTGTAACTTGCCAGTCTTGCAACAACTGTACTCAAGCACTGTTCTGCAAACCACTGTATGTCTTGTCACCCAGCCCAGTGATTGTCTCTCTCCTACTCATGGGCAAATTCTGTCCCTCTGCACTGTCTGAAACAGCAACGCCAGCATGTCAAAAGCATTTTGGTAAACCCTTGTGTTGGATCACAATGTAAGATGTCACTATCATGGACTCACAATCATGGAGAATGTACAGATAGCACTACAGCACTTTTCAATAAATAGCACTTACACAACAAATCTGTCTCTGGGTAATGTGACATATCAACTGTGCAGTAGATAACTGAAACGTGCCTACTGTCAAATTACGTAGCTTGTCAATACAACTGTCCTGATATTATGTAGTCAGAGAAATCTGCACAGTGCCCATGATTGCATCCTACTCTGCCAATCCTGAGGGACATACCTGATGAAGTGAGAAACCATACACCATCATGCTGTGTTGGACAGAAGAATGCTTCCTCAAGGGATATCTAAGTCATCAAATAGTGGCCGCAAAATGTTGTCAACATGCAAAAATAACACATATAACAGTGCAAACTAATCTAAGCAAACACTACAAAAACTGCATAAATGAAGGTGTCTGAGTTTACATACAAATAGGTAACCATGCTGAACTGTGTCACAAATGATGTATGAGAGTCATGAAGACAAGAATACAAGAGTGCCAATGAGAACTCATCTTGAAAGGGTGTCCTTGATCATCACACTGCAGTCAGACCTAAAACTGTTTCCCCTATACCAAGTCTGGAAGCACTGTTTGTGACATAGAAAACACACTTATCAACAGAAACACATTGTCATCCATATTAACTGTGATTGGTGGTTGCAACAAAGGGTCGACACTTTGCAAGGTAGCTCTGGGGTAGCTGCCTATCGTACAGCTCAGTTGGGATTTGTTTGTAGCATAGGACACAAATGTAATAGTACAAAATGTATGTACACTGAATCCAAACCCACGATCAAGTACCATTCAACACATACTATTAACGGTTAACCAAATATTTATTAGATGCTAATCACAAAAGAAGAAACTGAGGGAAAAATCTTACCTACCCTAACTACTCATTACCCACAACTGTCCCTAACTAACCTAAGCTACACTTACTTATCACATGTAACGAAACGTTCTAAACATCTGCCCCCACCCCGCTTATAAGATAGGACACATGGAGGACAACACATACTAACCTAAACACATACTAAACTATCCTAAACAAATATATATTTTTTTGTATTTTTTTTTTTTTAAACACACAAGAACCCCAACATAGCTCCCCACCCACCCACACACTGAAGAAGTAAAAATATAAAGAATCTGGACCCACTACCCCCCACCCACTAACACTAACTAAACTAACAGCCTATACTAACCTAACACTAAGCCCCCTAAGCCCACTAACTATAAGAACAAGGAAAGAGGAGGGAGGGGAGGGAATCATGTCCATCAAAAAATGTCTAGAGGTTGGCCCTCCGGAGGGTCCTCTTGATAGACTTAACCCACTGGTTAATGTGGCGCACATCCCGGCTCAGGTGGCTCAACTTGCGCAGCACACGGTCCATCTTACGTTCCATGTTGTGGAAGGCTGCAGGGTCAACAGATGGAGCTGTGGCAGTCTGGGTACCGGTAGAGGAGGTCTGTGTGTGTGTGGTGCCAGACCCAGTGGGCTGTCCTGCACCGGTAGCAATGCTGGGGCCTGGAAGTCCAGCAGATGTAGGACCAACAGTCCCAGCTGTGGGTGGGGCCACCTGGCTTGAATTGGTGGTTGTGCTGGTGGTGGCTGTGGTGGGCAAAGTTGGGCCACCCTGTGGGAAGGCTCTCCATGCCCCGGAGGCCTGTTCATGGCGATATCTCCGGGCCATCCTCCTGAACCCCGACTCCAACAGCACAATGTGCTGGTATCTCATGGCCCGGCGCTGGAATTCAGGGACCTGGTCTGGAGTCATGTGTGCAGCTTTGAAGACAAATGCAGATATTCTACATTAGTAACTGCATTGTGTGAAATGGCACAAGAAGTTAATCAGACAATACATCTACTGTACTTGTAACAGCTCATATCACAATACAGATAATTGAATGTCCCTGAGGAAGTACATGGCAGGCCAGCCTACAAAGGTCACATCACACATAGCACATCCATGACCTACAAGATGGGTAACAACTGGCTTTGACTTGCAATCTGAGTTCTGCCAGTTATCAGCTAAGAATCATGATGCATATCCTCCGCCAAGACCTGGGCTACAAATGTCAGTGTACGGAAAGCAAAACTAAAGCCACATGGTCTGCAAGTTGTAACTGGACTTGCCAGTATAGTGCCATGTGCCAAACCTGAGTGTGCATACTAGGTTCCTACCAAACAGTCACTCATTCACATGTATGTGTAACATACTGGTAGCATCAGTACTAGGTACCCCATTCACAAACCCATCCCCGTGTTTGAGGGTGGGGGGGTGGATAAACAACTATCAATTTCCAACAACATGTACACCGAGGAGTGTATAGAAAACTCCACACGTGTTTGGCTCTACACACTCACCACAGGTAAGGTCTATCAACAATTAGGAGTCAGCAAACCCTGGACCAATCATAGGGCCACACATGTCAGGAAATGCAGAACTTGGTACACAACATATACTTCCACTAAGGCCTGACTTACATCAGACACATAGTTGCAAGAACACCCATGATGATGATTTGCATGCACACCTAGGCCATTGCACTCAAGTTCCACATACTTGTAGCACTACATGTGGAAGTACATCCTGCTAGGAGGTTCTACCGACTGTTTCATAATTACGTTGGTAAATAGGGAAACAGAAGTCTATTGGCAAGCTATTTGTTGTAGCAATCTTGGAGAATGTGGGTCTGACAGGCTGACTAAATCAGAGTTGACTTCCAGTGCGACTCTTGTTGATACAAGTGTCATCCACATGACTAACCCCTGTACTCACAGTGGGGCCTACAGGAATGGCCTACAAGCCCTACATAATACCATTGGATATGCATTGGCCAACTCAAAACATGTGAGAAACTGAATTCCCACTCATGGAACAAGAGAAATTATAGCCCAACGCATCGCACCTTGCTATGCGTTCAACACACACAAGTCCATAACCAGCAAAGACAACACATAACAGACATATCAACACTTACTGGAGTGGTCGGGGTCCTCAAATGTCGCCACCTCTCCCACAGTGTAGGGTGCCGGTCCACCTGTAAGGTATGGAAGGAAGAAATGTGCTCAAAATCTGTGCACAGCGCAACAATTTCATAAACATATACAATGTGTAGGCTGAATAAGGACATGGCAGCCATTCAGACATGATGGTACTGCATCTGATATATCACGGCCAACTTGGACATAGCATGGGTCTCCTGTGACAGTTACACACATATCTGCACACATACATTGGCCCTAACTATCATGTGGTTGCAAACATGCCCCGTAATTGGTGACCAGAAAAATATGGAGTGTAATCGTCTCATCATGTGCATCCAAGAGAAACATCCAAAGTGTTGTTACTTGAGGACTGCATTACCAGTCAAACATGCCTTGTGGCCATGACACATTAATGACACATAGGTACAATGTACAGAGGGAGGGGCAGGGACTTTTCTAAACCCCCCTGTTGTTACATTTGATTCAATTGATGTGGCCCAGCTGTGGTGATTTGCACCAACCATGGAGATGTGAAGCCATGTGCATACACTTGGACTGCCATCCATATTTGGAATGTGGCATAACTAACTCCAACAAACATTCTAAGATGTTAGCTGAGGGCACCTTACACCTTTTCACAATGTTTTCAAATCCATATCTGACATGTATCCAAAAATATCAAGGAACACAATGATCCCAAACATTCATAGTACTTCCGTGAACGCTTTCCTTCCACACTCACCAGACTCACATGAGACATATGTCTGAGCCACTTTGCTATTATCAATTGACGTGAAGGCAGCACTCATTTTCACCATCATGTAGTGATTCTAAAGTCAGTCTAGCTATTGCGTCAACAATGTTAGCCAATATGTTGGTACACCTTTACTTCTCTGTCAATAGTACCCTATATAGACATGATTGGCTCCTATTTAGTTTGGTTGTCTGACAAAAAGGCCGCACCAATTTACTTCATGGAAAAGTATCCTGTAAGTTTGCTGAGCACGTGCTACCTGACAGCTAGCAATTGTGATCCTTGCCATAGTGCATCAATTATCCCTTTATGTTTCCCCAGCATTACACACAGTCAGCAAGTTAGCTGGCAGACATGGTACAAATCCTCTTATGTCACTACAAAGCATTTAATCGTGCACATTTACATGATTAGTACTCACCACCAGTGCCACCAATCACGATTCCCAGGTGGTCCAAGAGATCCTGCTCCCTGGTGATGAGGTAAGCCCACTGGTGCTTCAGCTGGTGGTCACTTCTCTGGCTGGCATACACACGCTGCAGGTGATGCAGCACCTTTCCCCACCGGATTCTGTGCGCGTCTGTTGGATACCCCTGCATCACCCTGCCCCCTGCCTGGATCATGAGTGGCAAGAAATGGCACACAAGCCATATGAACCCCCCCAACTCCTCTTCACCCATCCTGCCAAGACGTGGCCTACCCGACATACTGGAAAAGTGAAAGGGAATAGGGGTAAAAGAAATAGAAAGGGGAAAAGGGGGAAAGTAGGGGTACAAATACAGATGAAAAGTAAACTTAACCACTAAAAGAGCCCAACTATCCCCAAACTAACACTACCCACAACAGACTCCCACAAACAACAAAAACACAAGATAAATGGAAAATGGAGACAAAACACAGTAGTACAGTATACAGCAACAATATATAATTCACAAATGGACTTTACAGATAGCACACAGGACAAAAAAGCACACAATCTCAGGACACCACTCTCTACACAGCCACACAGTCTAGAAGGATCATAGACTGCAAAGTGAAAGTGAAAGTACACCCACTGTACATGATCTGTAAACGGGATATCCTATTACATAACTTCCTGTATGAAATGTCCCACCTTTTTTGCGTTATGCATCATTTTTTGTCTACCAAAACTGTATTTGCGTCATTTTTTATTGACGCACAGGAGTGAAAATTAGCCCGCATCCACATAATAGTACATGTCCTGTACAAATATCTGGATGCGGGCTAATTTTCACTCCTGTGCGTCCAAAAAATGACGCAAATACAGTTTTGGTAGACAAAAAATGACACATAACGCTAGGAACGTCAAAATTTCAGTGCATTAACTGGTTTTGGGCATTTTTTCTTGTTTTTTTGTTATGTTACATTTGGGACACATCAGAGATAGGCTGATTGAAGACACTATGGTGTTGAGGGTGTATGTTCACATGTGTGACATCATACTGCAGCGGACCATGATCCGCTACTCCCTCCACTGTATTTTTACAGTTGGCTGACAGAATAGTTGGTCATAAGTGTGGCCTACATATATGTGTTGCACAAATTGTGCATGTTTGGCATAAGGAAAGGATAGCAATGTGACGCACATATGTACAATACCTAAATGCCTTTGGCTCAAAGTGTGTGCTTTGGCAACTAATGTATTTGTTGACCAAGTGTGTGTGTATCACATGAAGCATAATTGTACATATGCTTTTATGAATGTGACGTCCATGTGTCCAATCCTTAGATGCAAGTCATTGTGGAACTGAGAGAGGGCATGTGTTAGTCATACATGTAGCAACATCCGTAATGTGGACTTCCAAGATTTAGGGTAACGTAGACACCACATGTGACAAAGCATGCACCAGATAGATGCCAGATGCTTGTTCATGTCAATGGTCCACATCTTCAACATCCTATGTCCTAGAGTATTGGTAACAGCTTCCTAGGCACTAGTTGGTGAATCCCACAGTGAGTCATACATATGCATTGAGGAAGTGGGTACCATGTTGTTTGCACAGACAGACAAGGGTGAATCTCAAATGTATGATGACACCACAGTTGAGGCCATAGAAGTGAGCCCCAACTATCAAGTGGCTGTGGTGGACCAGCATACAAGACAGCACGTGTCCACATATTTCCAGTGATCAATTTACACATAGGTGTCTTGTTCATGTGTGTGGTCCAAATATGATCCTGTATATTGTTTGGGGTGTAATTTGTCACAGTTCGGTCCAGGACTCATCATGAGTCAGTGGCAGCTATTCCTGTATCTCCTGAGTATCCTTGGTTGATCAATGTGAGTAAAGTGGATGTGGACATGTGAACCTACATGTGGATGGTCCCACCCTGTCACTAAAGACGTGTAATGAGACAGCCAACAGGGCAACCTTGGTGTGCTGAGTGAGATAATGTCTCAGGTGTCATGTTCCGGCAGGTGTAATTACAACATTTGTACACAGGTTAGCCTCTGCAATTCCCACTACATCTGGGAATATCATAGCCTCTGTGCTGATTATTCTGGCAGCTATTCACCACACACGACCCATCAATATGTTGTGAGCACTGTGATTCTGTGTGTGAACTGTCATGGTCCTGACATGTGTGTGTTTTTCATGGACATTATCAGAGGTTGCTGGTTGTGCTGAAAGCCCCGTACCCAATCCCTGCTTACGGCCCTGGGACACTGTCACACTTTGTCATTCATGCATAAATGAGACCCAGACAAGGGATGGGCCATGAATTTTGCTTTTCCCAGAGGATTTTACTCAAATGGTACAGTTAAAAGGCAGATGATGCTATACAATCTATTTGTGTATGCATTGAAGAAGCCCATGCCCAATACCCCCTGATGAATGAGAGGTTTGCTAACGCAAGTGTGGTACATATGTAGACAAAGGGATACTTTAGTGGGATGCACAGACAGATGCCAGTCAGGCTGACAGAATGCAGGGTGATTCAGGATCCAGCAATTTGACAAGTTACATAATCAGTGGTCTGACTCAGACTGTTTGGAGGACAAACTAGAGAGTTGACTTATCAAACTGTGTATGTCCTGTGTTTTTGAAGGCGACAAATGAACCCAAGGGCTGTGTTACACAGCTTAATTAGTATCAATGCTTAACGGTGTAATTGACTAAATGGAAACTCCTATGCTGTTCCAGGCATCAGCAGGGGCAGTGCTTTTTTAAATGGGTGGTGTGCATGGAGGTGATCACAGGTGTGGGCTGCATCTGTTTCTCACCAGTCCTGTAGGTGAGATTTGCATTCTAAGGGCCAACAGACATTTTCACACGGGAAGCAATCTACAGGTGCTAACAGGGCTTTGAAACTAAAAGACAGTGTATAAATTAACCTGACGCCCATGCAGTCAGATGTACTATGACAATGGCATACCATAGGAAAGGGTGTAGCACACTGGATTGCTAATGTTGGTCTGTGTGTGCAGAGGGGGGAATATCAGGGTACACATCTTAGTATTCCAGGGACCTCTTCCGACAGGTGGGTTGTGACCAGGTGCATGGGTGTGTCAGGAGTTAGGAAATAGGCTGATATGTACATGGAATGTTATGTGTGCAATGCTGCTCATATGTGTGGCACCTGCGCTGTCTATGTTCTGCTTCTATGGAACTCTGGTCACAGATAGTCCTTGCAAATATTGGATGCAGTTGGACTTACTGCTGTCAAGGGTCTGGTCAGATATTCCTGTTACTGATGCAAAAGCACATCGACTGCCTTATTGAGTGATGGTGTCTTAGTTGTGTGCCATATGCTGCGTTGGACCTTGATTTCAACATGTATGTGTGAAATAGGTGTGGTCCTCTGCTATTGGCCTTCAAAGGAGAAATGGACATGATATATGTCATTAACAGTGTATGTGTATGTGACCATTGTATGTTAGGCATCACATTAGCTCTGGGATGTTCAGTGTCCTAATCAGTATCTCAGCAATGCTCCATGAGGCAACACTCTTATTCTGATAAGTAGAGATGAAGGTGTGCAAAAATGAATAGCCAGACCATGATGTGGTGATTATTATAGGTGTTTATTTAAATTAGTTAACTAAAGTGGTGAAGGTGATTATATTTAAAAGATATTGTTGACGATATGTTGCCACCTGCGTATACCAGCGGCTGTGTTCTGTAGTTCCCCCTCATGTTGCTGGCCAGCATCCTTCTCTTCCTCCTCTTCAGGCATGTGTGGCTCTGGATCTAGGAGGGGAATGTTCCTTTTGATGCAAATGTTGTGCAATATTGCACATGTTATGATGATCCTACAGACCATCTCCCGCGAATATAAGAGGCTACCACCAGTGATGTCGAGGCACCGGAACCTTGACTTGAGGATGCCAAAGGTCCTCTCGACAATGCTGAGTGTCCTCCTATGCGCGTCGTTGTAGGCACGCTCTGCAGCAGTACTCGGGTTGCCAAATGGTGTCATAATCCATGGCTGGATGCCATACCCCTGATCAGCTGCAAGAGAAAATGAATGGGATCATGTTGATGTAGCTGGCCCTATTGAAATGACCTTTCATGGCAGTAGTTGTCTTGTGTTGTCTGTGACTCTTTTGTGTTATAATGTAGCATCCTAGGCTTGTAGGATGTACCATCTGCATTGTGTTGTTTCCTTGGCTGAACGAGTGTTTGGCTGCTAACCGGTTGTCAGCAGTATGTTTTGGGATTTGCAGTACAGTGTGCCCTCCCTAGAATTGTGACTTGTGATACAGGTGTCCATGTGTCTTCACTGGGGGTGAGATGATAGTTCCATACACAGGTTAAAATTGACAGTGGTGGTAACACGTTCATATCAATGTACCCTGGACATCCCATACCTTTAGACTTATGCAATGGATTAATGTAAAGGTCATTGGGACACTTACATTTTGCAAGGTGACATTTAGGCAACCCACTCCACACGTTGTGATCTTTGACGTCTTAACATTAGGCTGTACAGTAATTTCCGATGTGTGACAGGTTCAATGGTGACCTAACATGGCTAGCGATGTCACGACCTCAGTGTGTTCCTGTCGACATGTTGCTGTTGTGGTGTATGTGTTGTGTGTCCTAGAGGGTTGCTGTGCAGTGTGTATATAAGTCGTTTTTTGTACTTACCAACAAGTAGTCCATTGCCATACCATCAATCCTGGAAGTGTTCATTGATGGTGCAGTGACGGAAGATGAAGGAGTCATGGACACTCCCAGGATATTTAGCCACGATGTTGGTGATCAATCCCTGTTGATCGACTATGGCCTGCACGTTGATGGAATGTGTGTGCTTCCTGTTGCGGTAGAGGTGTTCAGTTGCAGCAGGTGGCACAAGGCGTACATGTGTGCAGTCGAGTGCACCAAGGACGTGTGGGAAGCCACAAATGAGGTAGAACCCCTGTTTTGTTTCCTGCTGCTTCTGCAGTGTGTTAGGGAAGCAGATGTGACGGGTGTCAGTCCAATGATGGCATCCAGTACTTTGTGCAAAAAGGCAGAGAATGATGGTTGTGATATTCCGGCAACCAGGGCACCAGTTGTTTGAAAAGAGCCATTTGCCAGCATATGAAGTACGGCAAGCAGCTTGGTTTCTGTTGGGATGGTGCGGGGTGTCAGCAAAGTGGGGGCCAACTGCGGTTCAATGTTGCGCAGCAGCTGCTGAATGGCCTGCCAGTTCAACCGGTACCTCTGGATGATGTCGTGTTCCCTGAGGCCCTGAAGGGTTGTTCTGGGGCGGAATATCCTCTCCTGCCTTCTGCACTGCCTTTGGGGTCCCTGCTGGTGTTGTTGTAGCTGCTGTTGTTACTGCTGGGCTCTGCGTCTGCGTGCACGCTGGATTAGAATCACCTCCATGTCTCCCTGTTGCTGCTCTGCTGCTCTGCTGTTGCTTCTGTGTGTTCTGATTAAATACAGGTGTGTTTGCCCCATTTTAACGCCTGGCCTGACCCAGGGCTGTGCGTCATTTTCCGGCTCCGCCTCCCGGCCGTGCATCATTTTTGCCCGAAAGCATAAATACGACGCACGGCCTTTTAAGTCATTTTTTGGATGGGAACGCCTACCTTGCATATGATTAACGCACAGCGGTTGCCGCCTCCAAAAAATGACGCACACAGCAGAATTTTGTCATCCGCGGGCGTCAAAGTTTAAATACGGGCTAACGTTTGTGCTGAATGTGCGTCAAAATTTTTGACGCACATTCGGCGCAGACGGAGTATAAATATGCCCCTTAGTGTTTTAGTGGGTGTATTAATAAGTGTATGAGTGTCTTTTAAGTTTGTGAGTGGATGTGTGAGTGTCTGAGTAGGAGAGTGAGTGTGTGCATGAGTGTGTGCATGGTTCTGTGAGTGGTAGGTCGCTCCCCCTGCCGCTGCAGCTCCTCCAAGTTCCCGAGTTCCTGTGTTCCTGAGACCCACCTAACTGTAAGTACCCCCCTCCTCCCAGCCCCTCGCCCTGCCCCGCGCAACTCACCTTCTCTCCTGCTCCTGCTTCTTTTCCTCCTCTCTGTCTCTTCCTCCTCGCTCCCCCTCTGCAATCTTCTTCTGTGTTCTTCTGTTCTTCTCTTCTGTTCTTCTGTTCTTCCCTTCTGTTCTTCTGTGTTCTTCCGGTCTTCTGTGTTCTTCTTCTCTGTTCTTCTCGGTGCTTCTGTGTTCTTCTTCTCGGTTCTTCTCGGTTCTTCTGTGTTCTTCTGTGTTCTTCTCTGTTCTTCTCTGTTCTTCTGCTCTTCCGATCTTCTGTGCCTCTGTCTTCTGTTCTTCTGTTCTTCTGTCTTCTGTTCTTCTGTTCTTCTGTCTTCTGTTCTTCTGTCTTCTGTTCTTCTGTCTTCTGTTCTTCTGTCTTCTGTTCTCCTGTCTTCGGCTCTTCTACCTCCTCCGTCTTCTTCCCCCGAGCCTGCCCTCCTGCTCCTTCCTCATCCCCCTCCCTCACTCGCCTCCCCCTCTCTCACCCCTAGCTAACCCGTTCGCTATCTACCTCCCTCACTCCTACTATCTTCCTATCTCTCTAGCTCCCTATCTCACTATCTAACTCCCCCACTCTCCACCTCCTCCTACCTACCTATCTGTCTATCTATCTATTTCCCTATCTATCGACTTCTCTATCTATTTTCTCTATCTATTTCTCTATCTCTCCCCCCCTCCCGCCACCCCCTCTACTACCTATCTCCCTATCCTCTCACTCTACCTCTCTCCCTCACCCACCTCTACAACCCCCCCTCCCCTATCTTCACAACCCTACTCCTATCTCTCTCCCTAATCTCCAAACCTCCTAACACTCACCCTCCTCCACCCTAAACCCCCTCCCCCAGCTCCTCTTACTCTACCTGTCCCCCCCCCTCCCTCGCGCTTTCCCGCCGCGACCTCCTGCACGCCCCCGCCCCCCAGCTCCCATTCGCCCCCAGCTGACCCCTCCCCCCCCCCTACCTCTTATGGCGGCCGCTGCGCGACAGTGGTAGCGACCCTTGACCCAAGGGTAGGTCGCTCCCCCTGCCGCTGCAGCTCCTCCAAGTTCCCGAGTTCCTGTGTTCCTGAGACCCACCTAACTGTAAGTACCCCCCTCCTCCCAGCCCATCGCCCTGCCCCGCGCCACTCACCTTCTCTCCTGCTCCTGCTTCTTTTCCTCCTCTCTGTCTCTTCCTCCTCGCTCCCCCTCTGCAATCTTCTTCTGTGTTCTTCTGTTCTTCTCTTCTGTTCTTCTGTTCTTCCCTTCTGTTCTTCTGTGTTCTTCCGGTCTTCTGTGTTCTTCTTCTCTGTTCTTCTCGGTGCTTCTGTGTTCTTCTTCTCGGTTCTTCTGTGTTCTTCTGTGTTCTTCTGTGTTCTTCTCTGTTCTTCTGCTCTTCCGATCTTCTGTGCCTCTGTCTTCTGTTCTTCTGTTCTTCTGTCTTCTGTTCTTCTGTCTTCTGTTCTTCTGTCTTCTGTTCTCCTGTCTTCGGCTCTTCTACCTCCTCCGTCTTCTTCCCCCGAGCCTGCCCTCCTGCTCCTTCCTCATCCCCCTCCGTCACTCGCCTCCCCCTCTCTCACCCCTAGCTAACCCGTTCGCTATCTACCTCCCTCACTCCTACTATCTTCCTATCTCTCTAGCTCCCTATCTCACTATCTAACTCCCACTCTCCACCTCCTCCTACCTACCTATCTGTCTATCTATCTATTTCCCTATCTATCGACTTCTCTATCTATTTTCTCTATCTATTTCTCTATCTCTCCCCCCTCCCGCCACCCCCTCTACTACCTATCTCCCTATCCTCTCACTCTACCTCTCTCCCTCACCCACCTCTACAACCCCCCCTCCCCTATCTTCACAACCCTACTCCTATCTCTCTCCCTAATCTCCAAACCTCCTAACACTCACCCTCCTCCACCCTAAACCCCCTCCCCCAGCTCCTCTCACTCTACCTGTCCCCCCCCTCCCTCGCGCTTTCCCGCCGCGACCTCCTGCACGCCCCCGCCCCCCAGCTCCCATTCGCCCCCAGCTGACCCCTCCCCCCCCCTCCTACCTCTTATGGCGGCCGCTGCGCGACAGTGGTAGCGACCCTTGACCCAAGGGTAGGTCGCTCCCCCTGCCGCTGCAGCTCCTCCAAGTTCCCGAGTTCCTGTGTTCCTGAGACCCACCTAACTGTAAGTACCCCCCCTCCTCCCAGCCCCTCGCCCTGCCCCGCGCCACTCACCTTCTCTCCTGCTCCTGCTTCTTTTCCTCCTCTCTGTCTCTTCCTCCTCGCTCCCCCTCTGCAATCTTCTTCTGTGTTCTTCTGTTCTTCTCTTCTGTTCTTCTGTTCTTCCCTTCTGTTCTTCTGTGTTCTTCCGGTCTTCTGTGTTCTTCTTCTCTGTTCTTCTCGGTGCTTCTGTGTTCTTCTTCTCGGTTCTTCTGTGTTCTTCTGTGTTCTTCTCTGTTCTTCTCTGTTCTTCTGCTCTTCCGATCTTCTGTGCCTCTGTCTTCTGTTCTTCTGTTCTTCTGTCTTCTGTTCTTCTGTCTTCTGTTCTCCTGTCTTCGGCTCTTCTACCTCCTCCGTCTTCTTCCCCCGAGCCTGCCCTCCTGCTCCTTCCTCATCCCCCTCCCTCACTCGCCTCCCCTCTCTCACCCCTAGCTAACCCGTTCGCTATCTACCTCCCTCACTCCTACTATCTTCCTATCTCTCTAGCTCCCTATCTCACTATCTAACTCCCCCACTCTCCACCTCCTCCTACCTACCTATCTGTCTATCTATCTATTTCCCTATCTATCGACTTCTCTATCTATTTTCTCTATCTATTTCTCTATCTCTCCCCCCCTCCCGCCACCCCCTCTACTACCTATCTCCCTATCCTCTCACTCTACCTCTCTCCCTCACCCACCTCTACAACCCCCCCTCCCCTATTTTCACAACCCTACTCCTATCTCTCTCCCTAATCTCCAAACCTCCTAACACTCACCCTCCTCCACCCTAAACCCCCTCCCCCAGCTCCTCTCACTCTACCTGTCCCCCCCCTCCCTCGCGCTTTCCCGCCGCGACCTCCTGCACGCCCCCGCCCCCCAGCTCCCATTCGCCCCCAGCTGACCCCTCCCCCCCCTCCTACCTCTTATGGCGCCCGTCCGCGCCTGGCCCGCGCCCAGCGCCACGACCCCTGGTCCCCAGCTCCCCCAAGCCCCGCTGATCCGCTACGACCCCACCACCCTCCACGCCCTCAACCCAGGGCGCTCCAAAACCTGCTTCCTAGCTCACCCCAAACGCACCCATGGACCCTTCGCCTGCAACTCCTGCAAACGCATCTTCCACCACGCAACTACCACGACCACAAGCCCACGCTCCATCAACCACCTCAAGTGCATCCTGATCAACGCTCGTTCCGTCCACAAGCACGCCGTTGAACTTTGGGACCTCCTGGACTCCACAGCCCCGGACGTCGCCTTCATCACGGAGACATGGATGAACGCCTCCTCTGCTCCAGACATCGCTACCCGCCATCCCCGAAGGCTACAAGATCTCCAGAAAAGACCGCACCAACCAAGTAGGAGGAGGTGTCGCCATCGTCTTCAAAGACTCCATCAGCGTCACCACCTCCACTGAAGACTCCCCTCTCGCCGCTGAACACCTGCATTTTCAGATTCGCACCGACCCAAGGACCACCCTCAGAGGATCCCTCGTCTACCGTCCTCCCGGACCTCGCGCCTCTTTCAGCGACGCCATCGCCGACTTCATCTCCCCGCACGCCCTCGCCTCACCGGACTACATCCTCCTAGGCGACCTCAACTTCCATCTGGAACAAAACAACGACCCCAACACCACCACCCTGCTCGACAACCTCGCCAACCTCGGCCTCAAACAACTGGTGAACACCGCCACCCACATCGCCGGACACACGCTCGACCCTATCTTCTCCGCCAGCAAACACATCTTCTTCAGCCACACCTCTGCCCTACACTGGACCGACCACAGCTGCGTCCACTTCACATTCCGACGCGAGACCTCCCACCTCCGCACTCAACCCACCCCTCGTCGACAGTGGAACAAGATCCCTGAAGAGCAACTCTTCTCCGCTCTCGCCGCCAACCAACCCACCCTCACCACCGACCCCAACGACGCAGCTCTCAACCTCACAAACTGGATCTCCAACTGCGCTGACAACCTTGCGCCCCTCAAACGCACGCATCGACAGACCAACACCAAAAAACCTCTCTGGTTCTCTGACACCCTCAAAGAATCAAAGAAAACTTGTCGTGCCCTTGAGAAGGCCTGGCGCAAGGACCACACCGCGGACAACATGACCGCCCTCAAGAACGCTACACGCGAACACCACCACCTGATCCGCACTGCCAAAAGGAACTTTTTCACCGACAGACTAGACAAAAACAGCCACAACAGCAGAGAACTCTTCAGCATCGTCAAAGAGTTCTCCAACCCCAGCGCCAGCGCCAACGCCGTCACGCCCTCACAGGATTTGTGCGAATCCCTCGCCACTTTCTTCCATCGCAAGATCAGCGACCTCCACGACAGCTTCGGACACCAGACCCAACCATACACCACTGAACCCGCTTCCCCGGACATCACCCTCAACAACTGGACCCACATCAACACGGAAGAAACCAAATCCATCATGAACTCTATCCACTCCGGCGCCCCTTCGGACCCCTGCCCACACTTCATCTTTAACAAAGCCGACGACATCATCGCCCCGCACCTCCAGACCGTCATCAACTCTTCTTTTTCTTCTGCTACCTTCCCCGAATGCTGGAAGCACGCTGAAGTCAACGCCCTACTAAAGAAACCTACGGCTGACCCAAGCGACCTGAAAAACTTCCGCCCCATCTCTCTTCTACCTTTCCCAGCCAAGGTAATAGAAAAGACCGTCAACAAACAGCTGACCACCTTCCTGGAAGACAACAACCTGCTCGACCCTTCACAAACCGGATTCCGAACCAACCACAGCACGGAAACCGCCCTCATCTCAGTCACAGACGACATCAGAACCCTGATGGACAACGGTGAAACAGTCGCCCTCATTCTCCTCGACCTCTCGGCTGCCTTTGACACCGTCTGTCACCGCACCCTAATCACCCGCCTACGCTCCACCGGGATCCAAGGCCAGGCCCTGGACTGGATCGCCTCCTTCCTCGCTAACCGCTCCCAAAGAGTTTACCTCCCTCCGTTTCGCTCAGAACCCACCAAGATCATCTGCGGCGTACCTCAAGGCTCATCGCTCAGCCCGACACTCTTCAATGTCTACATGAGCCCCCTCGCCGACATCGTACGCAAGCACGACATCATCATCACCTCCTACGCCGACGACACCCAACTTGTACTCTCCCTCACCAAGGACCCCGCCAGCGCCAAGACCAACCTACAAGAGGGTATGAAGGACGTCGCAGATTGGATGAGGCTCAGCCGCCTAAAGCTGAACTCTGAAAAAACGGAAGTCCTCATCCTCGGCAACACCCCGTCCGCCTGGGACGACTCCTGGTGGCCCACGGCCCTCGGCACCGCACCGACCCCCGCAGACCACGCCCGCAACCTCGGCTTCATCTTGGACCCTCTTCTCACCATGACCAAGCAAGTCAACGCCGTGTCCTCCGCCTGCTTCCTCACTCTCCGCATGCTCCGCAAGATCTTCCGCTGGATCCCCGCCGACACCAGAAAAACCGTGACCCACGCCCTTGTCACGAGTCGCCTGGACTACGGCAACACCCTCTACGCCGGGACCACCGCCAAACTCCAAAACCGCCTGCAATGCATCCAAAACGCCTCGGCCCGCCTCATCCTCGACGTACCCCGCAACAGCCACATCTCCGCACACCTGAGACACCTGCATTGGCTCCCAGTCAGCAAAAGGATCACCTTCCGTCTTCTCACCCACGCACACAAAGCCCTCCACAACAAGGGACCGGAATACCTCAACAGACGCCTCAGCTTCTACGTCCCCACCCGCCCCCTCCGCTCCGCTGGCCTCGCACTTGCTGCCGTCCCTCGCACCCGCCGCTCCACGGCGGGTGGGAGATCTTTCTCCTTCCTGGCGGCCAAGACCTGGAACTCCCTCCCCACCAGCCTCAGGACCACCCAGGACCACTCCGCTTTCCGGAGACTCCTAAAGACTTGGCTATTCGAGCAGCGATAACCCCCCCTTTCCCCCCTAGCGCCTTGAGACCCGCACGGGTGAGTAGCGCGCTTTATAAATGTTAATGATTTGATTTGATTTGGTTGTATGGATGAGCGAGTGAATGTGTGAGTGGTGTAAGGGTGAGTGAGTGTCTCTCAGAGTATGCCAATGGCTCTACAGAAGCGAGCAGGTGTATCACAAAATGATATCTTGTGTAAAATATTGGTTATTTCCCTAGGCCGAAGGATGAATGTGCACATGCTTGGTATATACTCCATGTGAATGGAAATTAGAGTAGCAGAAATGCTAATAAAGCAGATTCTGCAATACTGCAATACTGACCAGTGGGAGAATTAGTTACAGATTCTATAATCTGGAAAACTGTAATTTATATCACTTTAAGGGATGATAGTTGATAGTTTGTATTATTGTATTTGGCACTGTGTGTACCTTTTTTAATGTACCTGCTTCAATTTGTTTTAAACAACAAGGCGGAAAGTGGTTGTCGCAATTAATCACGATTTTGGCATATTTTCAGAAAGTTCACTCAATATATAAACAAATTTCCTACCTAATCTTTCACAACAGTATTTCATTAGTTTGCTGTAGTAACTATTAAATATATGACTAAAGATGTTGTTTGATTTTTTTCATTTAATCGCAACAACGTCGTTCGTAGAGGTCCTCACTATTTATTGCGATTTTGGTGTGTTTTCAGAAAGTTCAAACTACATATAAATAGATTTCTTACCTAACCTTTCACTTCAGTATTTTATTGTTGTGATATAGAAACTATGAATTCTGTGAGTAATTCAGTTGTAAAGATGTTATTTGGTTTCTTTTTGTTTAATAGCAACATCTTAGTTCGTCACAATTACGTTGTTTATCAAGTTCACAATTGTCACATGATCTCGAAATAAAGGGACTTCACTGGACAAGAAACAATTCAGTTATATTGTATGGAAGACCACACCCAGTCTTCCCATTTGGTTTCAACCTGCACTGGGAGAGGAAGCTGTTTTTGGCGCTGCTGAATCTACTGCTGTTTTCAATAAGTCATGTTCATTATTTTGATTTTTTGGTTGCTAAAATAGCATCTAATATCGCTCAGCTGTCTGGGGAACACCCACATGAAGAATCTTCTTCAGATGAAGAACCCCCAGAGAACAAGCAGTGAATTGCTTAGAAATGTTTTGCAATCCCTTCAGGAGGGAAGAAGACAGTGGCCAAACTGGTGAAATGTACAATGTGTGAGGAAATACTTTCAAGGGGATCAGGCAAGAAGTACTCATGCCCAACAACAAGCATGCTCTACTATCTGAAGGCATATCGCAATAGGCAGAATGTAAAAGCTGTGTGATGGAGTAAAGAACGAGGGAAACATCACCTTCCAGTCGACCAAAGCCATCTGTAGGAGAAGATGTACTACCAGAGTTAGATAGTCAACTTGGAGACATTGCTCCAGAACTTAATAAAGTGGGGAGCTTCTGCCTTGATTGTAAAAAAATACTAACTGCATGTGAGCAGTCAGTCACTCTGATGAAGAATACTGCAAAAAACCTGTGCTAATTTTACTTTGTTTATTTTCTTCAATTTGATTTCCAGCTTTTGGAAGTTTTAATGACCTTTATTTGGTCTAGTCTCTTAATCCGCCAAAAGTCAGACACCCACACAAGTCGGCCACGCCAAAGGTCAGTGATAAACTGGTGAAAACAAAACCGACACCGTCACGCCAACAGAAATACGCCCACACTATCACGACACACGAATCCACGCAGCGCTCAAAATACACACACTCTTACAAAACATCCCCACATTGGACAATTAAAAATACACACACCTGAGACACATACACACACCACTCCCACAAACCCATTACAATATAAAACACACACCCACATCACCCACAAACCCTTACGACAACAAATCACGAACGAAAGCCAGAGAGAGACAGCACCAGCAAGAACACTAGCATCCACAGGCACACAACACCATCACCCACACTACTTCCACGCACAAAACACCACACACCACTACATATCACCACACTTATCACCACATACATCACCTACACCACCCCATGGCACGGCAAAGACACCCCAGGTTCTCTGAGGAGGAGCTCAGGGTCATGGTGGAAGAAATCGTCCGGGTAGAGCCACAGCTATTCGGAGCACAGGTGCAGCACACCTCCAGAGCTAGGAAGATGGAGCTATGGCGCAGAATAGTGGACAGGGTCAACGCAGTGGGACAACACCCAAGAAATCCGGAGGATATCAGGAAGAGGTAGAATGACCTACGGGGGAAGGTGCGTTCCGTGGTCTCAAGACACCACCTGGCGGTTCAGCGGACTGGCGGCAGACCACCACCTCCTCACCCACAACTAACAACATGGGAGGAGCAGGTCTTGGCGATTCTGCATCCAGAGGGTCTCACAGGAGTAGGTGGAGGAATGGACTCTGGTAAGTCAAAGCTTTACTATTGCATCCCCCACCCTACCTGCATGCTATCACATACCCCCACTCTCACCCTCACCCCCAGCACCCCAACTCCTCACAAATGTCCCAACATCACAAACCACACATCCCAACACCAAGCCCTGCATGCAACTACAAAGGATGGACACCCATCACCAAAGCATGGCCACTGCACATACCCATACACTCCCCTAAACCACCATCACACAAGCTCCCACACAGGAATGCTAGCACTGGGGTACACGGTCACCCACCCATTGCACACCAATACACACACAGATTTAACAAACATCCTTTTATACCCCTGCAGGACCCCTACCCAACGTCACCGGACAGGAGGGTCCACACATGTCCACACCACCAACAGAAGAGGCCCACAGTGATGACAGCACCTCTGTCCAACTGGATCTAGATGACCAGCCCGGACCTCAGAACCATCAGCTCCACCCTGGGCACCATTGTGGGGGTGCTGAAGGAACTACTCAACACCAGGAGGGACACTGTGGCACTACAAGGGGCCCCTGACACTAGCATGGACGATGAACTGCCCACCACCTCGGCCGGCGCTAGTGGACAGGACGCCCCACCACAGGACCACCACACCAGCACCCCACCCCCTGCAGAGGGAGAACCACCCCGCAAACGCTCCCTGAGATCCAGGAACAAGACAGAGAACGATGCCAAGACCCCCGCCAAGAAATGAGACCACCCTGATTGTCATCCTACTGTCCCACTTTGTCACCCTGTCCATAATTAAACTGCCCCAGCTCCACTTCCTATGCCCATATGGGCAATGCACCTGTGAGACTAATAGGAAGCACTCTGGGCACCAGTCCCCCTCCAGAACCAGTGGAGACATCCATCCACTACCTCTGTCCTTCACAGGATGAGGCACTCTGGGCACCAGTCCCCCTCCAGAACCAGTGGAGACTGTTATCCATTTGAGAGACTGTGGCTTTGCACTCCCCAGGATGGAAGAGTGGGCAACCCACCCACTGTAGAGACTTGAGAGACTGTGGCTTTGCACTCCCCAGGATTGAACAGTGGGCATGTGGCCCTCTCGTGGATTTGGCGTCGTGCACTCAAGCGGCTGAGGTGCCCCCCCTTTCCCTCCCCCTGAGGTGCCTGTTTAGTTGCTGTCTGATGCCCCTGCAGTGCTCTCTCCGTCATGGTCGGCGATCTTGTGTGGGCCTCGCCCATACCGTGTGGTCCCAGTGTTCCACGGACTTTCGTTGTGCAGTACCTGGACTACTATGCCTGGTATATATTTTGTACATGGTGTATATATATATTTCTGCCTACTTGTTTGTAATATATTCCGATGGTTACACTCATTTTCTTTGGTCTTTGCATTCTTCCGGGGGGGTTTGGGGGGTTTGGGGGGTGTAACTGTGATGTAATGATATGCATTATTGTGTGTGTTGTAGTGGGTGAGGGTGGAGGTGGGGGTGTTGCGTGTGTGTGTCCCTGCTTTTTGCCTCCCCTGTGTTGTAGGTGCAGTACTCACCGTGATCTTCGCCGCCGGCGTTCGTGCTCCTGGTAGAGGAGCAGGAATACTATTGCAGGTAGAATTTGGAGTTCCGGTTCCATGGTGTCCTCGTTCCTCGTGGAGTGTGTAGAGGAGAGCTTTTTCCCTTCGAAATTCCTGTTTCTGCTGTGTTTTTATTCGCGGTGAATCCGCCCTGGAAAAGGTGGCGGATTGGCCTGTCATAATAGTGTGGGCGGTACATTGTCTCCCGCCTGTCTGTTGGTGGTGACCACCGCACTGTTTGTTTGTACCGCCGTGGCGGTCGGAGTGTTAAAGTGGCTGTCTTTGTTGGCGGTTTCCGCCACAGTCGTAATTCCAATTTCTTTACCGCCGACCTGTTGGCGGTCTTACCGCCGCTTTAACACCGTCCGCCAGGGTTGTAATGACCACCATAGTCCATTTTTTCTGAACAGACTGTTTTAAACTTTCTAGTCTCTTCAGTAAAGTTATCATGAGTAATACCTGTCTCTTGTTCTGCTACACCTACAGATATCTTTATTTTCTCTACACTCCTCTTCAGGACCAAAGAAACAAAACTGTATATCATCACAAACCTTTTCTACCTCTGCCACTGTACCATGTAAAAGAGCTCTATTTATTTGTTATAAACATAGTGCAGGGGTTTTCACACAGTAAAGCCTTCTAACTAATGTTAGTATTTGAAAGTGATGTAAAGCTAACATTCTAAAATGATGAAAGGTGCTTTGGCACACTTTCTTTGATAAACATGCTAGGGAATGTCCCTGTAGGGTTGTATATTTTCTTACCTTGCAAGGATCTAATCTTTGCAAAATGGCAATCTTTTTATAACTTTTACATGGAAAGATACATAGAAAATGTCTCACTAAGTCAATTGATTGCTGTGAGCTCTACAAATACTGCTACAATTCCACTTATATATAGAGGCTTGTCTACACCTTCCCTGTACCTCTTCAGCTATGACTTCCTCTACATTCATATGCCTCACTGCCTCTCTTAAGAATACACAGGTATGTGATTATTTCTGGAATTGCCTTTGATAGTGCGGCATATATGTATATATATATATATATACATATATATATATATATATACTTTCCAAGTATATAAGTGACTATAGAAGTCTCTCTGTCCCTATGTCAGTGGCTAAGACACAGGATCCATGTTTTGGAAATATGAATAACAGGTGCTTGGTGAGAGGTATAGTCTATGTACTGATTGCCTTAGGGATCTTATGTACTGCATAAGTATGCTTGTAAAACTGAAAACTATGTTTCTCACTCACTTTAGCACATTGGACCATGTTGATGGCATAACTACAGCACTTCACACACCTCAGATATTTGCACTAAGCATGAGTTTGAGAGTTGGCAAAGGGCTTTTACAGGCCAATTTCAGTTGTGAGTGACTGAGCACACATATGCTCTGTACTAGTAGGCCTCAGACATCATTAAACCAGTATTCGTCTGGAAACATAGAAAGATTGTGTCAGTACTTGCCAATAAATGTGAGTGAATGTAGGTGTCTACCTGTAGTAGCGCCATGAGATGTTTTAGTTCATCTACCAGTAAGTGACTAAGGGCCAGATGTAGAAAGAAATGAATTTGCGAATCGTAAATTGCGAGTCAGTGCGACACAACTTATTTTCAGTCAACTGCATATTCACAGCATTCAAAGAAATACAGTTTTTCCTTAACCCAGGAGTACACCTCCATTGTAACTGCATTTTGAACACTGTCTCATTCATCTACAGCCTTCTCCTCACTGTTACTGCTACTTCATTTAGAAATGGTTAGGATGTGGGTTGTTGGGCAAAGGTATCAGTTTTGGGCTAGACAGGCTGCTAGAAACAATGGCATTGACAGGGACCTGGGTTTGCCTAATGTGATCAATATATGGATGGCCAGAGAGGATTAAAGTGGCATCAATTGCTACATTTGAATAAAAGCATTAGAGATTGCCAACCCCCTGACCTCATGACTGTGCACTGTGGTGGTAATGACCTAGGCATACTGACTGGGGTAGAAATGGAAATCCTAATGAAGGATACCTTTGTTCAATTGATGACACTTTTCCCTCACACTGTCCTGGTGTACTCCAACATATGTCAAAGACAGAAGTTGAAGTGGTCAACTCAGTTCTGTCCACAGATTGACAAAGCCAGGAAACATTTTAATAAAACTGTTTCTGCATTCTTCAGAGACCACAACATTGGCTGTATCTACAATAACAATCTGCACATTGACATGCATGATATATATAGAAGTGACGGAGTCCATTTCACAAATGAAGGCAACAGAGTTTTTCTTTCCAACCTGAAACTCTGCATCTGCTCTTATATGTAGCTATCAAAACGTACAATGAACACAAGGCTCTTCTCAGGGCCTCCCTATTTCCCAAAAATATTCTTCAGTTTCTGTAGAAATAGTTTTTTTACATTTTTTGAAAAATCGTGAAAAAGTTGCGATCTTCACAACATACTTACGAATAAACAAAACAAAAGCAGGCTTTCAATACACACCAGTCCATTCAAAATTTGAAATGATACATATAAAATATTTTCTGCACCAAATTACGAAGTTTGTATTCAAAATGACTCTCTAACCTCATTTATGACCTCTGACTGTGTTTGTCACTGTGTGTAATAGACTTTGAGTGGCTCTTTCATTCACTACATAACTCTCTCACAAAGTCTTTCATTGAGTGTGATAAAGTTAGTCCAAGGTAGCATTTGAGTGTGTACATGAGTGTCTCAGTTAGTCTATGAGTAGCTGCATCAGTGTCTCAGTGGGACTGTGAGTGAGTGCAAAGTGAGTGAGTTGGTCTGCAAGTGGGTGTGTAACTATGTGTCAGTATATAAGTAGGTGCAGGAGGATCTGATTGGGTCTGTGAGTGGGTGCATAAGGTTCTAAGTAGGTCTGTGAGTGGATGCATAAGAGTCTCCGTGGGTCTGTGTGAGGGTGTATGAAACTCTGAGTGAGTCTGTGACTTGGTGCATCTGTGTCCAAGTGGATCTGTGAATCAGTGTGTATCAGGGTCTGAGCGGGTCTCTGGGTGAGTGTGTCACTGTGTGAGTGGGTCTGTGAGTGGGTGCATGAGGGTCTGAGTGGGTCTGTGAATGAGTGCATGAGGTTCTGAGTGGGTCAGTGAATGGCTATATGAGGGTCTGAATGGGTTTGTGAGTGGGTGTATGAGACTGTGAGTGAGTCTATGAGTGGGTGCATCAGTGTCTCAGTGGATCCGTGAATGGGTGCAAAAGGGTCAGTGTGGGTCTGTGAGTGAGTTAGTGAGTCTCTGACTAGGTAAGTGAATGGATACATAGGGTTCTGACTACATCTCTGAGTAAATCAATTAGACTATGAGTAACTCTTTCAAGGTTTTTTGTTGTCACTGATATTCGTGACTTTGTCGCAACGTTACAGGTGTGACGTAATCACAAATATCACGTGTTGTGAAAAAAATCATTTTAAAGTCATAATTTGACCCTCAAAAAGCCCTATATCACATCTCTGATTCTATTTTGTTATTGCAGATATTCGTGAATTTGTCACAATGTTGCACAGGGGCTACGCTAAGCTTTGCTACATATTCGCGAATATCGCTTGCCGTGGAAAAAGTCATTTTAATATCATAATTTCACCCTCAAACATGCCTATATCACATCACTGGGGTCTGGGTAACTTCACCCTGACCTCTTATTGCACTTTTCATTTCAATTATTAACCCCGAGGACCGTGTTGAATTGTTGTTGTTTTTTTTTTTTTGTCACCGATATTCAAGAATTTGTCATGGGGGGGCGAGCTGAGCACATTCAGCACCAAAGACATTAGCAAATAAAATACATTTTGCCCACAGCTTTAACTTTGCCTCTATGTCAGATCTGCCTGAAACTTGAGGTTCCTGCACACAACTCAACATACTAATAGCCTACTAAATTAAATTGGAATTTTTTAACCTGGAATAAAATTATTTGCAAATCAACACATTTTGACCTATTTAACTATCTGACTCCTTGATGGAATTGCTTGAAACTCAATGGACGAGTGTTAGAGACTGCAATATTTCACGTAGATCTAGGATAAAGCATTAAAGTTAATATCAGAGGCATTACTTTCTACCCCCTAGCTTCCCTTTGACTGACCTACATGAAACTTGACATATCAAGAGAAAACCAAAGATGTTAAGGGTTTGCCAAACTTAATGCTGATTCATGAAGCCCTAATACCATGCTCAGTGGTAGGAGTCTGCCTCGGAGAGCTGAGTACAGGTCCTGAAGTCAACTGCATCTTCACACAGCCAAAGGCTGTGCACAGCAAGTAGTGACTCTGAAGAAATAAAAGTTCAAGTAGCATTATGGATGGCTTGGTTAAAGTGCAGTTATGGTATTGAATTAAAATTTAAAAATCACCGAAATTTCCAAGTTTTTTTTAGCACCAAATTTCATAACTCCCACAGCTGTGCAAACCAAATGCTGTGCTCATGACCTCACATCATACATGGGGTGGGTGTAATTTGTGTAATACCATGTTGCGTCATCATGTAGAAAAAGCTAAAAAATCTGTGAGAATTATGGTAGAAGAGTAATTCTACATTTATTGCTATTTTCTTAGAGCAAAAATGCCCTCTCTGGTCCAAAATGGACACTAGGATGCATTTTACGGTAAGAAATAGTGCTAAATCTAAAACAACATAAACAGCAGTAGAAGCAGCCACTAGTGCTCGCTAAATGTGGTCATCGCTGTAGATTTTTTCCCCAAATTACTCCTGATTACACAAGCGGGCATAATCTTGTTATTATTGGTAGCTCCACATCAAAGAATAATGCAGAATTCCAGAAATTGCTCTGATTACAATGGCATAACAACACTTACTCCCAAGCCTAATTACTTATACCAATGAGAACAACAGCTAAAAGGAAAGTTTAAATTAAATAACAACAAATACTTAAACGAATAAATAATAATAGATTCATATGCATCCCTTTCTAAGCGGTAAGTTAATATGTAAGCTTATATTTGTTATTGCACCTGTTGCTTTAAGAGTGAGGAAAATATATTATCTATAATATTGGGCTTTTGATTAGCAAGTACAGTTATTTTATATTTAATCATTCCTTTTGAGTACCATTTAAAACAAGGCTTTTGGAATTCCAACTTTACTTTTCAATATTTATCAGCCGCACAACATAATCTATTCCATCTTTACTTTTCAATATTTATCAGCCGCACAACATAATCTGTCTTTTAGTTGTAGATGCGTGTCATCAGCATTGGCTTGTCATAAGACACTTGTATTTCCACCTTTGTCTGAAGTGTTCATTATTAAATTGATATCTACTTGTGATTGTCATTTTAAGTTGAATATCCCCTACCAACTCAATTTTTTGAGCTCTGACACCATATGCCTTATGGAAGACATTGATTGCAGCAAATTGTATTTTTGGTATTATTCAGATTTGGTTTAGTGTGCATGATATCAGTGTTCATTTCTTTTGGCAATTCGCTCGTGGCTTTGCTCACTCAATTCATGCAAAGTTAAAAGTTATGCTATGTTTGAAATCTTCAATGTAGTTTCCTTAATAGTGCTCAATAGTAAAACTCTCTTAGGTTTATGGTGCCTAATTTTAACTAGCAAATAAACTTGCAGGTACCCCTCAATTGTGTGCATATTTTAAACAACAGACACTTAGGGGGTCATTAAAACCCTGGTGGTAAAAACTGCCTACCGCCACGGCGACAGCCACCAAAAGACCGTCGCCGAGGCTACCAGCAGTCCACCGGATTATGACACCAGCCGGATTTCCACCAGAAGGATGGCGGAAATCCGGCTGTGGCCATGCCGGCAGATGGCGGTAAGGTGGCGCTGCTGCCAGCAGCAGCGCCACGCCAATAGACCTCAACCGGCCGTATTATGAGAATAATATGGCCTGTTGGTGTTCTGCTGGTGGACGCTGCTGCTGGCAGCAGCACCCCATACCGTCTCTTGCCGGAGGACCCCCTGACTACAGGTAAGTCGGGTGCTCCGACGGGGGGGTGTTGTGTAGGGGGGTGCGTGTGTATGTCGGTGCATGCGTGTATGTGGGTGTGTGTTGCGTCTTGTGTGTGTGTGCATGTATGGATGTGCGAGTGTGTGTATGTTGAGTTCTGTGAATGCGTGTGTGTGTATGTGTGTAAGTGCGTGTGGATATGTGTGTGAATGGATGTATGCATGCGTAGATGAATGTTGGAATGGGTGTGTGTATGCGTGTGTGCGTGTGTGTGAATGGATGTATGCATGCATGGATGAATGTTGGAATGGGTGTGTGTATGCGTGTGTGAAGAGAGGGGCATGTATGGGGGAGGTCTGGAGAGGAAGAGGGGTTGGGGGGAAACCTGGGAAGGGGTAGGGCGTGGGAAAGCCCCCTATCAGTGACAGGGAAGGGATTCCATGTCACTGATAGTGCCTACGGCCATGGTTTTTGTGGCTTGAAGGATGCCACGAAAACCATGGCGGTAGGCGGGGTCATAATCACGCAGGCGGGCAAGTGACGGCCGCCGGGCTGGAAAGTGAAGTCTCCAGCCCTGCGGTCGTTACCACTGTGGCGGTTGGTGTGGTACATTGGCGGTTTGGCTTCAGCCAAACCGCCAACGTCATAATATGGAGAAAAGTACCGCCAGCCTGTTGACAGTACTTTCCTCCATATAAACGCCGACCGCCGGGGTCATAATGACCCCCTTAATCCTAAACTTATTTATTAGCTCATTTATGTTCATTTGTGGTCAGTTCATGTTCTGATAAGTTAAAATATTTCTTTTACTTGATTGTTTTATTTGCTTGGGGATTTTTTACGATGTTTCGGGGTTTGTGGGTTCCTACATCTGAATGTTGTAAAAGAGTAGTTGGAGTCCAACTGGATGTAATCAATTAATATCCAGTAATCTTCAATCGCATTCCCTGAGAATGCAATTCAGTTGAGGTCTATTGTAAATTGCTCTATTGTTAGAGGTTTCTGCAGCTCAGACAGTTGGGCTCAGCTCTGAGAAAAGTGTTGAATGTGTTTCTTCGTTTAAAATCATGGGTCCCATTAAAGGTCTCGTAGACTTAAAGGGAAGTGTTAAAATAATTTTACAGATGCAAAGGTTAGGGGTCAGTGTTCAAGGAAAGTCTGTGAGAAACATTGCTGTGAGCCAAGTAGAGAGATATTTTCTGGTGGGAATGCAACATCACACAATTGCAACTGGCCCACTGTTGTTACACCCAGATATCTCCAGTGTGAGAACACTGGTCCCAATGTTCCACTATAAAAAAGCATGAGGATTATGTGATGAGCGCATCCTGACCCTTATCCAACTCTCTCGTGCTCCACTCTTGCATCCTACAGTTTGCCGTGTCCCTTGATACAATGCCTGCCCTCACACATACTGCCTGACCACCCCCATTTACTACTTGCTGAGAGCAGGTATTAATTCACAAGAAACTGAGAATTCCACATGGAATCTGACCAAAGAAAATAGGCCTGTGTGATTGCTCGCAGTCTATGAGGGTTAACTCAGATTAGTCAAATGAAGTTGTGTACACACTGTCCAGGAACATTATTTCCAGCCACATTTTCTTCCCTTACTTAAAATCAACTCATTTGTAGTCCACACCTTAGAGTACTATCTTTACCAAAAACAATTAAAAAATAGTGGGCCTTAAAAGAGGGCATTTAAATGTATGACCTTGTGTTTGAGGCATGCACATGGTGTAACATGAATCTGTGGGGACTGAAAATGCACTATGTCCATACTTTAGGTTCAGGGTTGTTAGCTTGTCAGGTGGCATGATAGGAGCCTCCTCAGAATACTGCAGACCACTTTATCTTGGGGAGCAGACAATATGGTTCTATTACACAGGGCAAATGGCAGCTGCAGTGGTTGGCTCTGTCTACGAAAGCAATTTTTTTAGATACTCTTGCCTGCTTATAAATGTGGCCATGGTGGTGCACAACTCTGCTTGAGTAACAAAGTTTGCAGCACCTCACTTGGCAGGACTCTGATCTCAATACATAAAACATTTTTGACCACTCCAAAATATGAGTTTAACTGGAGGTGGTTCTCGCTGTAGGCCCTGATAGAGAGCACATTTTAGTGCTGCCCCTCGTGTCACAAAAGTCATCAGACTGTGACAAGTTTATTTTAGCTGAATGTAAAAGAGTGGAAAACAAATGTAGAAAGCTGCAATGACATGTATTTTAAATATGCAATTTGCTGGTATTTCAAAGTTTGACTTAGGTGCCTTTTGAGTTAAATCACATGTTAAAAGGTTAAAACAAATGTTAAAATATAATTTTGACTTTAAACTAACAGTACACATAGAAACAATATTGAATTCCATGTGATTAATGAAACATTAATGACTTCAAAAATGTGCACAATGAGCAAAAATGCACTTCTATCAAGACTTTATGGAATGCAATCCTTTTCGTTTAAAATTAAATATTTTACTCATGCTGATGAAAGATTACTAATGAAGAATTTATAAGTTTGCATATTATATGTTGTTAGAAATGGGGTTTTTGGTTGGCAGTTAGGTTGCCCTCTGTCCAAGCAAGAACCCTCACTCTAGTCAGGGTAAGTCACACACAATCTAAAATCAACCTGTGCTCACCCTCCGGTAGCTTGGCACGAGCAGTCAGGCTTAACTTAGAAGGCAATGTGTAAAGTATTTGTGCAATAAATCATACAACACCATAGTATAACACCACAAAAATACACCACACAGTGTTTAGAAAAATATAGAATATTTATCTGGGTACTTGTAGGTCAAAACGATCAAAGTTGCAATACGAATTTGTAAAGATATCACTGAAAAGTGATATTAAGTGTCTTTAAGTCTTTTAAAAAGCAATAAAGTGTCTTTCAAGCACAGAGTACCTGGTTTCTGGTGGGAAATCTCCTCAGAGGGCCACAGGAGAAGAGATGCGTGGAAAAAGGGGTGTGTGCGTCGATTTCTCCTCAGCACACACAGACTTGCGTCGTTCTTTTCCACGCGGGGAAGTCGAGCGTCGTTTTTCGGCGCGCAGACAGTCTCTTTTTGTGGATCGCGGGGATTACCAGATGTCCCGGGTCTGTGCGTGGATTCTCCTGCTTATTTTCCGGCTGCGCGTCGTTCTGCGGGGCTGCGCGTCGAAGTTTCGATCTCACGGTAGGCGTTGCGTCGATTTCTCCTTGGAAGTCGGGCGGCGTTGTCCTTGCGAGGCCGTGCGTCGAAATTTTGGTCTCACGGCAGGCGTCGCGTCGATTTCTCCTTGGAAGTCGGGCGGCGTTGTCCTTGCGAGGCCGTGCGTCAAAGTTTCGCACTCACGGTAGGCGTCGCGTCGATTTCTCCTTGGAAGTCGGGCGGCTTTGTCCTTGCGAGGTTGTGCGTCGAAGTCTCGATCGTCCCGAGGGCGTCGCGTTGATCAGCGTCGGTGTGCGGCGTTTTTCTCGCCGCGAAACAAGCTGTGCGTCAAAATTTTCGGCGCACGGAGCGTCCACGTGAAAGGCAGAAGTCTTTTTGGTCCTGAGACTTCAAGGAACAGGAGGCAAGCTCTATCCAAGCCCTTGGAGAGCACTTTCACAGCCAGACAAGAGTTCAGCAAGGCAGCAGGGCAACAGCAAGACAGCAGTCCTTTGGAGAAAGCAGACAGGTGAGTCCTTTGAGCAGCCAGGCAGTTCTTCTTGGCAGGATGTAGTTTCTGGTTCCGGTTTCTTCTCCAGCAAGTGTCTCAGGAGGTAGGGCAGAGGCCCTGTTTTATACTAAGTTGTGCCTTTGAAGTGGGGGTGATTTCAAAGAGTCTCTAAGAAATGCACCAAGTTCCCTTTCAGCTCAATCCTGTCTGCCAGAGTCCCAGTAGGGGGTGTGGCAGTCCTTTGTGTGAGGGCAGGCCCTCCACCCTCCCAGCCCAGGAAGACCCATTCAAAATGCAGATGTATGCAAGTGAGGCTGAGTACCCTGTGTTTGGGGTGTGTCTGAGTGAATGCACAAGGAGCTGTCAACTAAACCTAGCCAGACGTGGATTGAAGGGCACAACAAGATTGTAGTGCAAAGAAATGCTCACTTTCTAAAAGTGGCATTTCTAGAATAGTAATATTAAATCCGACTTCACCAGTCAGCAGGATTTTGTATTACCATTCTGGCCATACTAAATATGACCTTCCTGCTCCTTTCAGATCAGCAGCTGCCACTTCAACAGTGTATGAGGGCAGCCCCAATGTTAGCCTATGAAGGGAGCAGGCCTCACAGTAGTGTAAAAACGAATTTAGGAGTTTTACACTACCAGGACATATAACTACACAGGTACATGTCCTGCCTTTTACCTACACAGCACCCTGCTCTAGGGGTTACCTAGGGCACACATTAGGGATGACTTATATGTAGAAAAAAGGGGAGTTCTAGGCTTGGCAAGTACTTTTAAATGCCAAGTCGAAGTGGCAGTGAAACTGCACACACAGGCCTTGCAATGGCAGGCCTGAGACAAGGTTAAGGGGCTACTGAGGTGGGTGGCACAACCAGTGCTGCAGGCCCACTAGTAGCATTTAATCTACATGCCCCAGGCACATGTAGTGCACTCTACTAGGGACTTACAGGTAAATTAAATAGTCAATCATGGATAAACCAATCAATGGTACAATTTACACAGAGAGCATAGGCACTTTAGCACTGGTTAGCAGTAGTAAAGTGCTCAGAGGTCAAAAGCCAACAACAACAGGTCAGAAAAAAATAGGAGGAAGGAGGCAAAAAGTTTGGGGATGTCCCTGTCAAAAAGCCAGGTCCAACATGACCCCCCACCAGCCTAAAGCCAGGGGAGAACAATCACTATCCTGATGTACTTCCCTGTTTGAGGCGACAGAACAAGGACCCAGGCCCACAACAGCAGGGGCATGCTCCAGTTCTTCGCCTTCCTGACTCCCATTGGAATCTCTCTTTCCATACTCTCAGGGCCCACTAAGCCCATCCATGGGGAACCTTTCTCCTTTCCTGCGGATCCCATCTGTGTAGCACCTAACCTTACTTTGCTCACAGATGTATCCCAGGAGCAGGATAGTACCACCATGACCAACATAGTGGTGTTGCCCACTCTACCCCTGGGGTGTGACACTTGTCCCCTCCCCAGGGATAACTCTGTCCACCCGGACAGCAAGCCACAGTGATTACTGACAGCTGCCAGGGATGAGAGCCAGGCCCCAGGCCTCTCAAAGCTCCCCAACCACTGTGGCTGTGGAGAGTGGGGGGCGGTAGCCCCAGGTGCTGGGCACCCTTTAACCACTCTCCCTTCCACCAGGTCAGGGATGACAGCCTGAACCTGGTCCTCCCCTCTGGGGCTTTGTACCCTCCCTCCTGGAGCGGTACCCCCAGGGTCCAACATGGTCAGGGTGCTTACAGAAGTCACCCTGTACCATTCCTCCACCAGTGCAGGGCTGTTAACCTGCCACTGGCCCTCCAACCTGGGGCCTGTACCTTCAGGTTGGACTAGGGCCCGGGGTGAGGCTTCCCTCCCCCTGCCCTCCCTTCTGGGGTCCAGCACCCTCCAACTAGGAGTGGCCTCCTCAGAAGACAACATGGTAGGGGCACTGTTATCAGTAGCCCCTCCCTCCAGGTCCGGGGGGACACCCTGAACCTGGTCTTCCAGCCCAGGATCTGTACCCTCAGACTGGATCACTGCCTGGCAAACCAGGACTTCCTGGGAGGCACACCTACCCCCCACCAGGTCAGAGTTTAACCTCTGCACCTGCCCATTCAACTCAGAGTCACCACCCTGAAGTTGAACAATCGCCTGGCATGCCAGGACTTCCTGGAGGGCACCCTGACCCTCCACCAGGTCAGAGTTTAACCTCTGCACCTGACCATTCAACTCAGAGTCACCACCCTGAAGTTGAACAATTGCCTGGCGCACCAGGACTTTCTGGGAGGCACACCTACCTCCCACCAGGTCAGAGTTTAACCTCTGAGCCTGGTTCCCCAACCCAGGGTCACCACCCTGAGGTTGGGCAATTGCCTGGCACGCCAGGACTTTCTGGGGGGCACACCTACCCCACACCAGGTCAGAGTTTAACCTCTGAACCTGGTCATCCAACCCAGAATCAACACCCTGAGGTTGGACAATTGCCTGGCACAGCAGGGCTTCTTGGGAGGCACACCTACCTCCCACCAGGTCAGAGTTTAACCTCTGAACCTGGGTATCCAACCCAGAGTCACCGCCCTGAGGTTGAACAATTGCCCGGCACGCCAGGACTTTCTGGGGGGCACACCTACCCCCCACCAGGTCAGAGTTTAACCTCTGAACCCGGTTATCCAACCCAGAGTCAGCACTCTGAGGTTGAACAATTGCCTGGCACGCCAGGACTTTCTGGAGGGCACACTGACCCTCCACCAGGTCAGAGTTTAACCTCTGAACTGGGCCATTCAACTCAGAGTCACCACCCTGAAGTTGAACAATCGCCTGGCATGCCAGGACTTCCTGGAGGGCACACTGACCCTCCACCAGGTCAGAGTTTAACCTCTGAACCTGGTTCTCCAACCTAGGGTCACCATCCTGAGGTTGGACAACTGCCTGGTACACCAGGGCTTTCTGGGGGGCACACCTACCCCCCACCAGGTCAGAGGTTAACCTCTGAACCGGGATATCCAACCCAGAGTCACCACCCTGAGGTTGAACCATTGCCTGGCAGGCCAGGACTTTCAGGGAGGCACACCTACCTCCCACCAGGTCAGAGTTTAACCTCTGAGCCTGGTTAGCCAACCCAGAGTCACCACCCTGAGGTTGGGCAATTGCCTGGCACCCCAGGACTTTCTGGGGGGCACACCTACCCCCCACCAGGTCAGAGTTTAACCTCTGAACCTGACCATCCAACCCAGAGTCAACACCCTGAGGTTGGACAATTGCCTGGCACAGCAGGACTTCTTGGGAGGCACACCTACCTCCCACCCGGTCAGAGTTTGACCTCTTCACCTGGTAAGCCAACCCAGAGTCACCACCCTGAGGTTGAACCATTGCCTGGCATTCCAGGACTTTCTGGGGGGCACATCTACCCCCCACCAGGTCAAAGTTTAACCTCTGAACCCGGTTATCCAACCCAGAGTCACCACCCTGAGGTTGAATCTTTGCCTGGCATGCCAGGACTTCCTGGGGGGCACTCTCACCCCCCACAAGGGACACGCCGTCCCCAAGGGCCACACAAGAGTCTGGTTGGCGCAGGTCTCCCGACCTCTGCCCATCCGGCAGAGTCTGGGTTTCCCCCAAACCAGAAACGGTTTCACCTGGGTCATTCCTGGGGGGCTCTGCTCTCAGAGCTGACCCCTGACTTTCAAGATCCTCCACTGGGGTCGGCCACCCCCTCTCAACCCTATGTCTGGACTTCTGCACCCCCTCACTAGGAGTGGTACTGCCAGACACCAGAACTGTTGGGATGCTGTCTACAGTCATCCCCCCAAGTTCTTCTGACACTGCGGGGCTTCCCTCAAAAGGTAGCCCTACGGTACAGGTTAGGCTCTGAGACCTACCTGGGACACTACAATCCTCTCCCACCTTACTTGGTCGGGAACCACCTAGACCACTCCCTTCAGGAGCACCCCCAAATGCCTCTTCAGACTCTCTGGTACTCACCCAAAAGTCTGCCTCCACTGTAAGTTCCCTGGGTTCAGAGAACTCACACTCCACCTGGTGTTGGCGTAGCTCTGGAAAATAAGGACCAGACATATGCTCTCCAGCAATTACATCACTCTGCCCTTCACATGTATTAACCACAGTACCCTTCACCCAACCACCCAGTAACTCAACCTTGGAAAAGCACTCTACTTCACCCTCCTGAGACTGGTGAGACAGTATCTGTCTGTCCCTGACACTCAACCCAAACTCTTCTGGGATGTCTCTACACTCTATATCCAGGACGTCCACCAGGGGGGAACCCTTTTCTCTTTCACTCTCTGCTAGAGTCAGTAAAGTGTCCCTCCCCCCAGTAGGAATATGACTCCCTGTGCCAGTTCCCCAATCCTTCTCAGGGACCCTGTGCATAACGGGAACTACCTCATACCCTTGAACCGCCTGGGGTGTGTCAACTCTCTTCTTCAAGTTGGGTACCACATCTCTGGGCTTGTGCCCTTCTTCAGCAGTACTAGATGCAAGATTTTTGCTGCCACCATCTGAACTGGACTCAGCCCTTCCGGCCTCCAGTTTCAGCTCTTTACAGCTCAGCTCTTGAGCTGCAATCTTTTCTTCTTCCAGGGCTAAGAGACTTGCTGCCTCAGCCCTTTCAATAAACTCATCTAGCTCTTCCATCCACCGTGCTTGAGCCATGAGCCATTCTTTTTTCACTGGGTCTCTTTCCTCATCTGAGTCGTCCTCCTCCTTCTCTGAGGGGTACTTAGTCATTTGGTTTCTTGCTGCCTCTCTCTCTGCCCATCTGTCGTCCTCCCAGACTATGTAGGCATGTAGCATCTCTGCTTTAGTAGATCTCTTTGCTACAGGAAGGCCACATTCTCTGCAAAGCTTCCTTAGGTCAGCCTTAGTGAGGTGGTCAGTAGGCAAAAAGAACAAATAGGTAAGCGATCCCATTCTGATAGGATCTTACCAGCAAAAACCAAAGTCCAAAATATCAATAGTATATCCAGGAGGACATCAGAGACCAAAAGTCAAAAAAGAGATAAAAAATCAAGTTGACCTTCAACTGTGGGTAGGTAGTGAAATACTTAGCTACTGTATGTCACTGCACAAACACAAGTCCTATCCTCACCGCTGATCACCAATGTTAGAAATGGGGTTTTTGGTTGGCAGTTAGGTTGCCCTCTGTCCAAGCAAGAACCCTCACTCTAGTCAGGGTAAGTCACACACAATCTAAAATCAGCCTGTGCTCACCCTCCGGTAGCTTGGCACGAGCAGTCAGGCTTAACTTAGAAGGCAATGTGTAAAGTATTTGTGCAATAAATCATACAACACCATAGTATAACACCACAAAAATACACCACACAGTGTTTAGAAAAATATAGAATATTTATCTGGGTACTTGTAGGTCAAAACGATCAAAGTTGCAATACGAATTTGTAAAGATATCACTGAAAAGTGATATTAAGTGTCTTTAAGTCTTTTAAAAAGCAATAAAGTGTCTTTCAAGCACAGAGTACCTGGTTTCTGGTGGGAAATCTCCTCAGAGGGCCACAGGAGAAGAGATGCGTGGAAAAAGGGGTGTGTGCGTCGATTTCTCCTCAGCACACACAGACTTGCGTCGTTCTTTTCCACGCGGGGAAGTCGAGCGTCGTTTTCCGGCGCGCAGACAGTCTCTTTTTGTGGATCGCGGGGATTACCAGATGTCCCGGGTCTGTGCGTGGATTCTCCTGCTTATTTTCCGGCTGCGCGTCGTTCTGCGGGGCTGCGCGTCGAAGTTTCGATCTCACGGTAGGCGTCGCGTCGATTTCTCCTTGGAAGTCGGGCGGCGTTGTCCTTGCGAGGCCGTGCGTCGAAATTTTGGTCTCACGGCAGGCGTCGCGTCGATTTCTCCTTGGAAGTCGGGCGGCGTTGTCCTTGCGAGGCCGTGCGTCAAAGTTTCGCACTCACGGTAGGCGTCGCGTCGATTTCTCCTTGGAAGTCGGGCGGCTTTGTCCTTGCGAGGTTGTGCGTCGAAGTCTCGATCGTCCCGAGGGCGTCGCGTTGATCAGCGTCGGTGTGCGGCGTTTTTCTTGCCGCGAAACAAGCTGTGCGTCGAAATTTTCGGCGCACGGAGCGTCCACGTGAAAGGCAGAAGTCTTTTTGGTCCTGAGACTTCAAGGAACAGGAGGCAAGCTCTATCCAAGCCCTTGGAGAGCACTTTCACAGCCAGACAAGAGTTCAGCAAGGCAGCAGGGCAACAGCAAGACAGCAGTCCTTTGGAGAAAGCAGACAGGTGAGTCCTTTGAGCAGCCAGGCAGTTCTTCTTGGCAGGATGTAGTTTCTGGTTCCGGTTTCTTCTCCAGCAAGTGTCTCAGGAGGTAGGGCAGAGGCCCTGTTTTATACTAAGTTGTGCCTTTGAAGTGGGGGTGATTTCAAAGAGTCTCTAAGAAATGCACCAAGTTCCCTTTCAGCTCAATCCTGTCTGCCAGAGTCCCAGTAGGGGGTGTGGCAGTCCTTTGTGTGAGGGCAGGCCCTCCACCCTCCCAGCCCAGGAAGACCCATTCAAAATGCAGATGTATGCAAGTGAGGCTGAGTACCCTGTGTTTGGGGTGTGTCTGAGTGAATGCACAAGGAGCTGTCAACTAAACCTAGCCAGACGTGGATTGAAGGGCACAACAAGATTGTAGTGCAAAGAAATGCTCACTTTCTAAAAGTGGCATTTCTAGAATAGTAATATTAAATCCGACTTCACCAGTCAGCAGGATTTTGTATTACCATTCTGGCCATACTAAATATGACCTTCCTGCTCCTTTCAGATCAGCAGCTGCCACTTCAACAGTGTATGAGGGCAGCCCCAATGTTAGCCTATGAAGGGAGCAGGCCTCACAGTAGTGTAAAAACGAATTTAGGAGTTTTACACTACCAGGACATATAACTACACAGGTACATGTCCTGCCTTTTACCTACACAGCACCCTGCTCTAGGGGTTACCTAGGGCACACATTAGGGATGACTTATATGTAGAAAAAAGGGGAGTTCTAGGCTTGGCAAGTACTTTTAAATGCCAAGTCGAAGTGGCAGTGAAACTGCACACACAGGCCTTGCAATGGCAGGCCTGAGACAAGGTTAAGGGGCTACTGAGGTGGGTGGCACAACCAGTGCTGCAGGCCCACTAGTAGCATTTAATCTACATGCCCCAGGCACATGTAGTGCACTCTACTAGGGACTTACAGGTAAATTAAATAGTCAATCATGGATAAACCAATCAATAGTACAATTTACACAGAGAGCATAGGCACTTTAGCACTGGTTAGCAGTAGTAAAGTGCTCAGAGGTCAAAAGCCAACAACAACAGGTCAGAAAAAAATAGGAGGAAGGAGGCAAAAAGTTTGGGGATGTCCCTGTCAAAAAGCCAGGTCCAACATATGTATTGTACTAAAACATATTAATTACATACATTTTATATTTTTACTTGTGTTAACAGAGGTGTGGCCTACAGAGCTTGCATTTTGTAGTCCGGTAAAAATGTGGAATTATTTTTTTCATAACATGGTCTTCTTTCAGATTTCATTCCCATGAGAAGCAAAGCCCTTTTGTAATATGTTTATTGTTAAAGCATAGAGAAACGTACCCATTTGTCTTTGGAATTATAGTGCAGGAGCATGGACTGAGGTTGTATACATTTGTTTCAAACTTGCTACGAGTCCCCCGGAAATAAAAATATTCCCATGACAGACTTGGGAAATTGAACTGTTGCAACCTGGAGTCTGCTGATAATTTATGAATGGATGATGCCTATTCAAAGTAACATGAACTGACACCTTTGACAAATCAGAATATTTCATGTGACTTGATAAACTAATGGACGTTTGAACTTTGGTCAGTCTTGGTCTCAGTCTAGGTCAGCCCCAGACGCTTTCCTGATGCTTGCAGATGCCTTGCTGAACAGATGCTTTGCTGATGAAGGTTCCCAGAATTTTGTATCTCTTCGAGAGGTATCTTCCACTCTGCTATTTGCTATTGCCCTTTGAAATGTCTTTTTAGATTAGAAACTCCACTATGCTGACCCTTTTCTTCTTTTTATATTTAGTTAGTGACCTGTAGTCTAAGCGTTATTCTTTTTCCAAAATGTTATTATCCCCTTTGTACTTTTTGTATTTTGCCCGCATGGATTTCTCCCCACACATGTATTTCCCTGATTTAGTTAGCTGTAGGCTGGACCTGTGCCAAGCCAGAGATTATTGACTCTACTAAATTTGAATTGACTAATAATTGTAAATTCTGAACACTGTGTAATATCTGCATCACAGATATTCTTATTGACTTAATTTATTAGTGTTCTTGAATGATTCGTTTTATTGATGTTAGTTTGCTTGTATTTATTTTGTCGCCTTGGGCTACCCTTGGTCATTATGTATCTTTATAATTTGGTTTTGCCCATTGTTTACATGACTTTGAGCTTATGTTTGTAATAAATCTTTTAACTGTATTCATGATTGGAGTTTTCCTTTCGCTTCCACATTGGTCATAGTGTCTACATTTTTGGGGTGGTGTTGAAATATTGTTGATGGTTCACCAAACATCTTTCTGGGTCCAAAGGTCTGTCGACCTCCCTAGTTGCAAATTTGATTCCTGTGAAGGATGAAAAATGCTTGCGCATCCCCAAAACACTGGAACTCCTTCTCAATGACATTCTGCTCCTGGACTTTTTTCCCCTTTCTGAAAAGACATTAAGGGGCATATTTATACTCCATTTGCGCCGGAATTGCGTCGTTTTTTTTGACGCAATTTCGACGCAAAACTAACTCCATATTTATACTTTGGCGTTAGACGCGTCTAGCGCCAAAGTCCATGGAGTTAGCGTCATTTTTTAGCGTGGACACCTACTTTGCGTTAATGATATGCAAGGTAGGCGTTCCCGTCTAAAAAATCAACTCCGAGGCATGTGCGTCGGATTTATACTCCCGGGCAAAAATCACGCCCGGGAGTGGGCGGGTCAAAAAAAATGATGTACGGCCGCTTTTGCGCCGTTTTTTAGCGCCTGCAAAAGGCAGGCGTTAAGGGACCTGTGGGCTCTGAAGGAGCCCAGAGGTGCCCTCCCATGCCCCCAGGCACCCCCCCTGTCACCCTTGCCCACCCCAGGAGGACACCCAAGGCTGGAGGGACCCATCCCAGGGACATTAAGGTAAGTTCAGGTAAGTGTTTTTTTTTTTTTTTTGTGGTATAGGGGGGCCTGATTTGTGCCCCCCTACATGCCACTATGCCCAATGACCATGCCCAGGGGACAGAAGTCCCCTGGGCATGGCCATTGGGCAAGGGGGCATGACTCCTGTCTTTGCTAAGACAGGAGTCATTTCTATGGGGGTTGGGAGTGAAAAAAAAATGGCGCAAATCGGGTTGAGGCGAAAAAATTGCCTCAACCTGACTTGCCCCATTTCTTGACGCCCAAGCCCCATTTCCCCCTACGCCGGCGCTGCCTGGTGTACGTCGTTTTTTTTAACGCACACCAGACGGCGCCGGCGGCTAACGCCGGCTAACGCCATTCAATAAATACGGCGCCCGCATGGCGCTTCAGAATGACGTTAGCCGGCGCTAATTTTTTGGACGCAAAACTGCGTTAGAGCAGTTTTGCGTCAAAAAGTATAAATATGGGCCTAAACATTCCTATTTGAGTAGTTCTGAATGCTATTGCAAGGATTTGTTTTTTTATGCAGTTTTTGAGGAAAGTTTGCATCATTTAGCTACATCGAGCATTTTTTGGTTTAAAAATGTCCAAGCGACGATCACTGTCATAATGATATACGATGCAAACATGAATAATACATATGTATGTGGTTTTTACATTCCACAGACCTATCTAAAAGGCAGTGAACAATTTACTACGTGTTCACTCAGGAATGGGGGAATTGGACAACAACCCCACCAATTATTTCCCAAGCATCTCTTAAATTATGCTCTGCACATTATTTATTATTTGTATTTTCGTGATAATAAGGGAAAATACTTGAGCTAGAATTAGGAGGAGAATGGAATATTTCTTGGTGGGTGCAGTGTTGGATTTCAATTTATTCCGTTTCAGAAAAAATAATTTTCACATGAGACCACAGAGTTATGAAAATGGTTGTTTCATGCGAATTCACACAGGTGTTCTCCCCCTTTGAACTGATTAGACAACAAATTAAGAACTGTTTCCCATTTGTGAGGCTGACGAGATGTGTCTTATTCTTTGGCCTGTGCTCTAATGCATCATTATCTTGGCTTGTTTTCCACCTTTCTGCACAAGGACCCGGAGCAGTATAGATAGTAAGAAGCAAAGGAGCCAGAAAACCGCTGCCTGAGAAGTTAGCCTTTCACTCTTCCCCCACCGGTTATTTTGTTGCTGTAAGGGTTTCGCGCCTCGGTTAAATTGTTTTTTTAACACTCCTACATCCTCATATCTCATTCTAGTTCAGAAAAGCCCCGTGTATGATTTAATTGGGAAATACGGGGCACTTGGGATAGAAGAGGTCACGCGCTTTAACGCGTGCAAGATTTGCAGTGAGTTTCTTCGAAGCAAGATGACGTTGAGGCCGATCTATTTCATGCACCGGTGTTACCCCCGCTTGCATCTTGGTCTCGGGCGTGTCATTAGCTAGGTACAGTGTAGATACCCGCTTGTAGAAGGAGTCGGATTAACCGGCAGGCACACTAGGCACGTGAAAGGAACCCTAAAAGCAGTCCCTTTCCTTTGGGACCCAGCCTGAAGGGTTTTCAGTTTCTATAACCACTAACCCTTTGGGTGAGAACTGGGACTATTTTATTATTTTCCATGCCGCTGCAAGATGTTTCTTTGCAACGCTCGGCTTCATCTATATTTATTTATTTGTGTGTTTATTTTTGTATGCCTAGTTATATAACGCAGAGTTACCCAAAGGTGCTAGGCCGCTTTACAATTGAAAACTTTGGTAACATGGAGGTTACAATTCCATCAAGATAGTTATAAAGTTATTGTTACTGAAAAACAAGTTGTACATTGGGGTCATTTATACTAGCTTTGCGCTGAAATAGTGTCATTTATTTTTACGCTAATTCAGCGCAAACCCAATGCCATATTTATATTTTGATGCTAGACCCGTCTAACGTCACAATTTTGGTGTTAACCTAATTTTTCAGATGTGTGAAACCTCCTTGTGTCAATGAGATGCGAGGTAGGCATTCCTGTCCAAAAAATTACTCAAACACCCTAGCGCTGTATTTAACCACCTAAGCAAAAATGACGCACGAGTGGGAGGCAGACCCAAAAAACAACGTTAACTCCGATTTGTGCCAAAATTTGACGCCTAGGTCAGGGCAGGCATTAAAATGAGGCAAACACACTACTACTAAAGGAGAACACACAGAGGCAACAAAACAAACCCACAGGGGAAGATAGAGGTGATACTGATACAGCTTGTGAGCCGGCACAGAGGACAGGAACAACTCTTGCACACACCACCATAGCAACGCAGCCCACAAAAGCAACGCAGAAGGAAGGAGAGGGAGTTGGACATTATTACAACCTACAGACTCAACCGGCAAGCCATACTACACCTGCTGCACCACATTGAGCCACAAATTGCAGCCAGCCTGCAGACCCCACACAACATACCACCTATGACAAAGCTGCTCGCTGTCCTTCACATGCTGGCAAGTGGCTCATTCCAAATGATGGGTGCCCTGGTTGCTGTTGTCTCACAGCTGTCGTTCTCTGCATTCCTGCCAAAGGTGTAAGACACCATCGCCTCCCTGACACCTCGCCACATCAGCTTCCCCAATACCCAGCAAAAGCAGCAGAAGAACAAACAGGGGTTCTACCTAATCCATGGCTTTCCGCATGTGCTAGGTGCAATTGACTGCACCCATGTCCGGCTCGTACCACCTGCAGCAACAGAGCACTTATACCGAAATCTCAAGCACACGCATTCCATTAATATGCAGGGCATAGTGGACCACCGCAGATTATTCATAAACATTTTGGCCAAGTATCCTGGGAGTGTCCATGACGCCTTCATATTCTGGCACAGTAGGATCAATGAACAATTCCAGGAAGAACAATTTGGAAATGGCCTACTTGTGGGTAAATCAGCAAATCTAGTAATGTACGCACAACACACCAACCCTGTCAGACACACAAGACATACACCACCACAGTAACATATGGCCAGGGTAACACACATGTGCAGGTGATAACAAATATGCACCATGCTGTAGTAAAGCACAATTAGTGCACAACACTAATACATACACCCACATGTACGTAACGCACCCACAACTTGACAGGCACATCATGGGAAGGACAGGTACAGACGTACCCTTAGACATAAGCAGAACTACACAGACCACTATAAGTGCCCTCAGGTTGCCCACTATGTACACATCACACACACAACACCAAACAAAGAATAGCACAGAAATGTCAAAGGCATACACCATGCCCATGTCATGTAACTTCCAAGTAGGCACAGATTCCTGAAGTCATGCTGTGCAAATCACTGCCAGAACAAATATCAAACACCACACAACTTGCGCCTATAACAACTGCATCTCATCAACGCATACCTAACTTACCTGTAGTGTGCAGACATCTGCCTGACGCATTGACTCACACACATAGGAAGACAAGATCAATGCCCATCACATACCATCTGCCAGATGTGTCAGAAGTGGTACCACACCTACTGTAGTGCAACCTCACATGTAACACTCACTGACTCACAACATCATCATGTCTGTACCAGATACAATAAATGGCCTCACAGGGGGCAGAGACACAGTCAGACAGTGCAGATCATGGATGTCATAGTGGGACTCAGTAGGAGAAAACAGTACATCACTGACCTCACATGCACTGTGCCAAGGGACACATTTGGCAAGCAGCTGCATCTCAGAGCCTGTACTGTGCATGTGTCAACAGAATAAATGCACATTTATGTTTAGGAAGATAGGAGACACACTTCTAGTTATGTGGATCATCCTGTGACAATGGGATACACACCCTTGGACACTTCATGGCAGACACAAACACTAGCTGCCACCCAGGAACACCAAGGAAACAATGTAATAGCCCACAGTTCCATATTCATGGCCTGCACTGTATGTACATCTTGGCAGATGACCATGTCATAATGACTTCAAGCCGCATTGTAAATTGCCCACCCTCCCAATGCTGTATGTAGCGTGGAAGGGGTGTGCAATGTTTCTTGCTGCAGGACTGTCACCACAAGATACATAGCATGATGATGCAGACTCACATATAGCTGTCCCATAAAACCTGAGGAAGTGCCAACAACAAATACCACCCCAGGGGTGCTGGATGCAGGTTGCAAAAAGGAAATAGACTGTGCTAAGAACTCAGGTGAATGTGGCACAAAGGCATGCTCTACACTGCAGCACACACAGAAAGAGCCAATTGGCCATCCAAAAAGTATATGTGCAGGGTGGTGTACCGTCTTGCACAGATGCATCCACCTCCACAAGGCAGCTAGACAAGTACCCTGGTGCAGGCTAGGTAGTTTTGGTGCACAGCTGCACATGAGCAACTGGCGCAGAGGACAATAAAGGGTTGCCAAGTAACATGCCACACATGGGGCATTCTTGCATAGTTGAAATGGTGCAGGACAGTGCAGCCAATTTTGGAGATATATAGTGAATTCTCACTAACCAATTTCAAAAGCCCATAGTGTCACACATCATCTTCAATGACACGTGTCAAAAGGGATGGAATGTCCAGGCTCTGTAGTGCTACCATGTTGCCACCACAGCTGACCACATTGTGTTGTGAGGATGTGGCATGTCCCCTCTAGTGATAGCACACTGATATAAAGGTGCACCACACAATGTATGGTACCTACATAATGACTATCAGTGTGGAATCCTAATCATATGTTCCTTGTCCTTGAGCCAAACACAAAATTGTCATGTCCAACAACCTAGTGCTGAGGAAACATTACACAATGATAGTAACACACACCAAACCATTAATACAAACGAGCCACAAGCAGTTCTTGATATCAACTGCCATGCTACATTACGTACCTGTTGCAAGTCCTAATAACAAATTACTCCTTTAATCTTTTGCACCAGATCAGGGTTATGGCATGCAGCCATGGATAATGACCCCCATTTCCCAACCCAAGCACAGCAGCAGAGCGTGCATATAATGAGGGACATCGGAGGACATTGACTACTGTGGAGAGGACATTTGGCATCCTGAAGTCCAGATTCAGGTGCTTGGACATCACAGGAGGCAGCCTCCTATATGTCCCACACATCGTCTGCAAGATAATCATGACATGTGCCATCCTACACAACATATGTGTGTAGATGAACGTACCCTTATATGAGCAGGTAGATGACCTGCCTGAGGAAGAGGAGGAGGATGGTGGAGAAGAAAATGAGGGGGAACAGCACAACACAGCTGCTGGGATACATTGCAGACTGCACATTGTTGATAAATTCTTCATTCAATAATCACATACCTCACCTTGTAGATGTTGCCAATAAACACCTCACTTATTCACACAACATGGCTTTGGTGTGTTCAATCTTTTAAACATGCACTTTAGGATTATGAGTCTAACCTCAGGAAGCATGTCACAAACACTAATCTGAAGAGTACTGTAACAACATCACATGTGAAGCATTAGAATGAACTGCTATCATCACACACATCACAATTAGCCTCATCACTTGAATGTGACAACTGAAGGACACAGTCTATGGACCGCAAACTATTCATAACAACCACATTGCCAGCTTGTACAACAATAGCTCATCACACAACAACAACATGTCCAAATAGGAGGTAAACAAAGGGGCCACACATGAGGCAGTGGATGTCAAAATATGGCAAGACTGTAATGTTTGAACATGGCACTGCCACAACTCAGTGTGAGAGTTGCAATGGCTGCATGGAGCATGTGTGACAAGGGTTGGACATCATTGGTGACAATGCTCAAGATGATTAGGCCAGGTATGACAAGCAATGGGACAAATGGATCCTGCACAGTATATCCATGGAAAACACTCCTGCCACTGCCATAGAGCCCAATCCTGTCACAGTGTACACTTGATCTCACACTATGGACTTACATGTCTTTGGAATGCACATAAGACTGGATGAGAACATATGCAGCTAGGGCTGCAGGTACACCCCAAATTAATTTGTATTGCAATGCAAAATGTCATAAATTTCAACTGTCTATTGTGTTCAATACATTATGGCCGTCATTATGACATTGGCGGTGAGTGATAAAGTGGCAGTAATACCGCCAACAGGCTGGCAGTAATTACCGCCAAATTATGACCATGGCGGTGATAACTCCCATAGACAGCCAATGTACCACACCAACTGCCAGGGTGTTAACACCACTCACCACAGCCGTAGCTGTCAATAGCCAGGCGGAAGACAAAGTACCGCCCACCATATCATGACCCAGGAAACCACCGCAATTTCCGGGGCGGTAGCAACGTCGTAAAAAGCCTGGCGGAAACAGAACACAGAAGACCAAAGACTTACCATCAGAGACACAAGGAAGAACAAGGCCGCCATGAAACCGGAACTGCAAGTGTTCCCGATGCTCATCTACACCATGCTTCTCCTGGAACACCAACGCCGACGAAAATGGCAACGGTGAGTACAGCCACCTAGCACACAAGGGAGGGAGGGAGGGAGGGAGGAAGGAAAACGAGAGTGACACACACACGCACAACACACACCCAACACACACACACCATACACACAACCAGTTGCAGATGAAAAACAATGGCACAAGACACACAGCATAATAAGGAAAGGACAACAAGAATGCAGTAATGAGAATGTATTGATTGTGAACAGCTACCAAAAGAACCAATTGTATGAAAAACAGATATGTACAAATGTACACAAATGGCCAATGCCCAGTCCAAAGTACTAAGAGCCCACATGGACACACTCCAAGGCCCAACAGGAATCCTGACTTCATCCGGATAGAACTCTGCAGGGGCATCAGTTTGCAGGTGGGCAGGCATGTCAGGGAGAGGGGGTGGGGGGCACCTCAGCCGAATACGGGAGCAAGCCCATTAGTTCTGGCGTGGGCTCAATGCCCATTTTTCTCTGCTGGGGAGTGCAAGGCCACAGTCTCTGGAGTGGGTGACTTTCCCACTGGTTTTGGAGGGGGCTCCATGCCCATTATCCTTTGCTAGGGAGTGCAAGGCCACAGTCTCTGGAGTAGGTGACTTTCCCACTGGTTCTGGAGGGGGCTCCATTCCCATTATCCTTTGCTGGGGAGTGCAAGGTCACAGTCTCTCAGGTGGGGTACATGCCCACTGGTTCTGGAGGGGGCCCCTTGTACAGCAGTCCCTGGAGGGTGGCCTACGTGGCTTCCGCTGGCAGTGAGGGCTGCACTGTGTCATCTGGAGGTGAGGGCTGCACTGTGTCAGCAGGTGAAGGTGCCTCCTGGGCATCCTCTGCTGGAGGAGTAGGCTGCACTTCCTCAGCTAGCGTTTTGGGCCTGTGACCACTGGTGGTGGTGGTGTCACCCTGACAGCCTCTGCTGGAGGTGAGGGCTGCACTGTGTCAGCAGGTGAAGATGCCTCCTGGGCAGCATCTGCAGAAGGAGTAGGCTGCCCTTCCTCAGCTGGCGGTGAGTGCCCTGTGACCACTGGTGGTGGTGGTGTCACCCTGACAGCCTCTGCTGGAGTCTAGGGCTTCTTTCCCTTCTTGGCAGGAGGTGTATGAACCTTAGCCTTCCTGGCCGGGGTTGAGGGCTTCATCCTCTTCATGGCAAGATGTGTGGGCTCCTTAGCCTTCCTGGCAGGAGTAGAGGGCTTCTTCCCCTTCATGGCAGAAGGTGCAGGCTCTTTCCCCTTCATGGCAGGAGGTGTGGGCTCCTTCCCCCTCATGGCAGGAGTTGAGGGCTTCTTCCCCTTCATAGCAGGATGTGTGGGATCTTTAACCATCCTGGCTGGTGTTGTGGGATCCTTCACTGTCTTGCCACCACGACTAGGAGGTGCCTCCACTGTCCGCGTGGACTGTTTGGCTGAGGTGCTGGGCTGGGTTGTTGGGACCCTGCTCTGACTGGCAAGAAGGGGGAGGGGAGAGGTCAAGTTGGGCAAAGAAAAGCTTCTTAGGGATGGTGGGGTGGGATGAGGGATGAGGGATGGGAGTGGAGGTTGAGGGAGTGGTTGTTGGAGGTGTATGTCTGCTGGACATGGGTGCAGGTGCATGGGCAGTGTGCTGATGTGAGGTGGATGGCTGTTGGGTGACTTAGTGCTTGCGTTTGTGTCCTTTAGGAGGGTGGGGACAGACAGGGTGGGAGAGGACACAGTGGACGCGTGGATGGATGTATTGGAGGTATCTGCTAGTGAGGTGTGTGTGCTGCTTGGTGTGGTGATACTGGTGGTGGATGTTGATGCAGTGCATGCAGGTGTGAGTGTGGACGTGACTATGAGGGAGGTGAAGGAGGAGGGGAGACAGTGGAGGCAGTGGATGTGGTTGTGTCTGCAACTGTCTGGTGTTTGCATGAGTGCTTGTGGGATGAAGTGTGGTGCCTGTGTTTGACTGTGTCACTCTTGTGTGTTGTCTTGTGTGCATGCTTGTCAGTATGTATGCATGGAATGGGTTGGGGTTGAGAAGACTGGGACTGGGAAGTGGTAGTTGGAGGGGGGGATGGTAGGAACAGGGACAGTGGCTGCCATCAGAGAGGAGGCCAGAGCCTAAATTGATCTCTGTTGGGCTGCCAATCCACTGTGGATGCCCTCCAGGAATGCATTGCATTGCTGCATCTGGATGCCAGCCCCTGGATGGCTTCACAATGGTTGACTGCCCTACAGAGATGGATCTCAGGATGTCAATAGCCTCCTCACTCAGGGCAGCAGGGCTCACTGGGGCAGGGCCTGAGGTGCCTGGGGCGAAGGAGATGCCCACCCTACTGGGTGAGTGGGCACAGGCAACTCGCTGAGGGGCTACTGGGAGGGTGGTGCTGGTACAGGGTTTGCGTCTGTACCTGCAGCTGGGGTGGTCACAGAGGTGTTCGCCTCCACCAGGGAGCTTCCATCGGAGGAGGTATCTGAGTCTGTGTTGTCGACTCCTGTCTCCGCCATGGTGCTCCTCTCGCCCTCTGTCCCACTGGTTCCCTCAGCATCAATGGACTCTGCCACTAGGGTCGTGTGGGATGGAGCTCCCCCTGTTGTCAGTGCCCCTACTCCTCCGCCAGATGATGCTAATGCACACATGGACAAGATGACAGAAGAAAAAAGGAGGGGAGAGAGAGAAAGGAAACACTGGGTCAATTACTGCACCAACACCACAGTTGGCACACACAGCACCGTCACACGCAGGGATCAGGATTGAGCACTATGCATTGCACTGCCAGTGATTTGGCTAGATGCCACAACAAGATGAGGGCCACACACCGCCAACTGCACCCCTTCTGGGACCCACACAGCCCTGACTGACATGGAATGCTAACAAGCTAGGTTACCTGCTTGTGCCATACACCCATTACCCTTGAGCTGGATCACACTGCAATGTCTGACCTGGCTTTAAGGGGCACTCACTAACTGACACCCACCACCCGAATCCCATGCCACCTACCAATTATTGTAGTTATGCCCACTGTACTCACCCCTTGTGGCTGCTGTGATGCCCTCAAACGCCCATTCAGATCTGGGTAGGCCACTGCCAGTATGCAGGGGGGTCAGGTTCTAACGGGCCCCCCTTCCTCGTTGGAAGGCCATCCCCAGCTGGGCCTCCGTGGTCTTCCGTGCACAGCGTCTCAGGTCCTCCCACCGTTTCTGACAGTGGGTGCTCCGCCTGCCATAGACCCCCAGGGTCCGCATGTCCTTGGCGATGGCACACCATAATCCCTTCTTTTGATGGGCGATGACCCTCAGAGGTAATACAGACAGGAGGACACCATTACACATACAATCAAGCCTGTCACACATATGGCCCATCAATCCTGTTTCCATCACCACTGGTACACACATCACCCGGCGCACACCATGTACACCTCCACAAGACAGCCCCCCATGACATGATGCTTGCACACACATCTCCATGTATCCTTCACACATGCATTGTGTCCAATGTGTACTCATCTGTTGGTCTGGAGGCCCGTACAGCAGTCTGTAGGGGGTAGGACCCCATCCACCAATCGCTCCAACTCCTCCGCAGTGAAGGCAGGGGCCCTTTCACCTGGTCACATGGGCCATGGTAGGTTCCAGACACAGCACACACAGTGTAGGTGTTCTCCTGTTGAAGGTCATGAAACAAGTGAGGAATCTGATGGAAAATGGCGGTCACGTCCACGGCGGTGTACACCATCACCGCCGGCGCTGATCCCCATTGGCCACTATAGTCCATAGAGCCCCATATTATCCAATGAGGAATTGCACTGCGTTGCAAGATCGCCTTCTGCCACGACTCTCGGCGTCGCCGAAGTTACCTCACTTACCTCACTTCCACCTGTCCCTACATACAGGACAGGCGGTCGCCATTTCATGGTGGTGGACAACAAGCATATTAACCTTAACTGAGTCACAGCCTAGATTAGCACACACCTTGCCATTCCCACTGTCCGATCAAATAAATGCACTATGCACACTGAGGGGGTGATTCCATTGTTCAAATTGTGACAGCCTACACACTCTTGTGTTCCTTAGATACCTACCGCAGCGGATGAATAGGAGGAGGAGACAAACCCCCGTGTACAGACCCCTTGTAGACTTGGCTACACTGGAGGACAGGCACATTATACTCACCTATAAACTGGACAGGGCCACAATCACAGAGCTGTGTGCCCAAATGGATCCTGACCTGATATCTGCTATCCATCATCCCACTGGGATCCCCCCTCTTGTGCAAGTGCTATCAGTGCTCCATTTCCTGGCAACTGGTTCTTTCCAAGTGACATTGGGCTTGGCAGCAGGAATGCCACAGCCAATGTTTTCAATCATGTTGGCAAGAGTTTTGTCTGCCCTGGTGAAACACATGTGCAGCTACATAGCTTTCCCCCATGTGGAAGATTTGGCCACTGTGAAGGGCAGATTCTATGCAATGGGACGTATCCCAATATTGTTGGGGCGATTGACGGGACACATATAGGGGGTCATTCTTACCCTGGCAGTAAAAGGCACTTACCGCCGGTCAGAAGACCGCCATCATACCGCCACGGCCGCGGTAAGCCGCCACGGTCATTCTGACCCACAACTGCCAAACCGCCAAAAACCCGACATCCACTGAAGCCCGCCTCATCAGCGGTCAGCGATAAACTGGAGATGACCAAACCTCCACCGTCACGCCAACACAAACACGCCCATGCCATTACGACCCACGAATCCACGCGGCGGTCTTTCAACCGCGGTATTCCATTGGCGGTACACACCGCCGCGCTCAAAATACACACACCTTTACAAAACACAGCCACATTGGACAATTCGAAATACACACACCTGATACACATACAAACACCACTCCCACACACCCATCACCATATAAAACACACACCCACATCACCCACAAACCCCCACAAAGTGAAATTCAGAGACAAGGCGCAATACACAGAGAGAGAGCACAGGGAACGCAAACCACAACACACACAGGAACCCAACATCATCACCCACACCACATCTACGCACAAAACACCACACACCACTACACTCATCACCACAAACACCACCCCACACCTCATCCACACCACCCCATGGCACCCCAAAGACACCCCAGGTTCACGGACCAAGAACTCAGGGTCATGGTGGAGGAAATAATCAGGGTAGAGCCCCAGCTCTTCGGCACACAGGTGCAGCACACCACAATAGCCAGGAAGGCAGAGCTATGGCAAAGGATCGTCGACAGGGTCAACGCTGTGGGACAGCATCCCAGAAATCGGGAAGACATCCGAAAGCGCTGGAACGACCTACGGGGGAAGGTGCGGTCGATGGTGTCAAGATACAACATCGCTGTGCAGAAGACTGGCGGCGGACCCCCACCCACTCCACCCGAATTCACAGCATGGGAGCAAGAGGTCTTGAACATCCTGCATCCTGAGGGCCTCGCTGGAGTAGGCGGAGGAATGGACTCTGGTAAGTCTAATCTCAACTACTTCACCCCCCCAACCACCAGCATGCCAACCCACACCCCCACCCTCACCCCTAACCCCCAGCACACATACTCCCTGTTAATGTCTCACCAGCACAACCTACCCAACCCAACCCAAACCCCTGAATGCCAACACAAACCATGGACACCCATCACCTAAGCATGACCACTGCACATACCCATCCCCCCCCACAAACCACCCTCACAACTCCTCCCACATGGGACTGCCAGCACTGGGGGACAAGGGCACCCACAAATCGCACGCCACGGAACACACAAAATCAATAACCATATTCTTTTACCCCTGCAGGGCCCGAACGCCAACACACCGGCCAGGAGGGTCCAGATTTGTCCATCCCACCCCCAGAACAGGCCCCCAGTGATGACAGCAGCTCTGTCGACCTAGAACCTGATGACCAGCCCGGACCATCGGGGACCTCTGGACAGTCGGTTACCCTCAATCAGCCCCAGGCCACAGCAGACCTACCCCCCTCAGGAAACACCAGCACAGCACCCACCCAGCGGGCCCATGCTTCTGTCTCAAGGACAGGTCAAGCAGTGGTGTGTCTACCAGTACAGGGCACCCAGGGTAACCCACAACCCCAACAACAACAGGGACCTGGGGGCACTGGTAGTGGGCACACCGTCCAGGGGACAGAGGCCCAGGAACAAAGAGGAACTGGGAGGGCTGCTGTGCGACAGAGGGAGGACAGGCCTAGGGAACCCACTGTCCAAGAGGCCCTCACCACCATCATGGGAGCGTACCACCACTCCCAAGAGACGATGGCGACGGTCCTGGCCAGGTTCCAGGAGATCCAGGCCATGCAGGAGGGCCAGTACATGGGGTTCCGGGAAGAACTGCGCACCATCAGTTCCGCAATGGGTACAATCGTGGTGGCACTCAACCAGATTGTCACCACATTGCGGGACCATGTGGCCCCCCAAAGGGCCCCTGCCACTAGCATGGAGGAAGAACAGCCCACCACCTCCGCCGGCGCTAGTGGTCAGGAGGCCCCGACACAACAGCAACGGCCCTCCCGGACCCCACCCCCTGCAGAACAAGAACCACCCCGCAAGAAAGGCCTGAGATCAAGGAAGAAGACAGAGTAGGATGTCAAGACCCCCGCCATGCACTGAAACCCCCGGATGTCATCCCACTGTCCCACTTGTTTGCCCTGTCCAACCTTGAACTGCCCCTGCTCCACCTTCCACAGGCATATGGACAATGGACCTGTAGGAACGACAGTCTGGACACTGCCATGGACATGCCTCCACCATCACCCTGTTTGAACTATACACCTATTTTAAAACTTCAATAAACACAATTATTGCACATTAACCAACTGGATTCTGCTATCTATTTATTGAAACCAAATGTATTCGATATAACCAACAAAACATTTCTAGTTACATTGTGATGACAACATACCAGTGTCACACAGCGGTAGTCCATGGGGAAAAAAACCAGAGGGCACTCCGTGGGGATCAGATCACTGAAATAGGAAGTGATATACACAACTAAGTTACCATACATTGGGGTGAAAGGTCAGACAGTAGAGAGCCACTACAGTTACAGATATAATACAATGCTGGAGTAGATTATTACCTGTGTGTCACTGGAAATACTGCAGTATCACTCTGTCCCTGTTGTCTGTGTCGTCCTCTTCGTCTTCCTCCTCTTCACTCTCCGCAGGCTCCACAGCGGCCACAACACCACCATCTGGACCATCCTCCTGCAGGAAAGGCACCTGGCGTCGCAAAGCCAGGTTGTGAAGCATGCAGCAGGCCACGATGATATGACACACCTTCCTTGGTGAGTACATTAGGGATCCACCAGTCATATGCAGGCACCTAAACCTGGCCTTCAGGAGGCTGAAGGTCCGCTCAATCACCCTCCTAGTCCGCCCATGGGCCTCATTGTACCGTTCCTCTGCCCTGGTCCTGGGATTCCTCACTGGGGTCAATAACCAAGGCAGGTTTGGGTAACCAGAGTCACCAATTAGCCACACACAGTGTCTCTGTAGCTGTTCCATCACATAAGGGATGCTGCTATTTCGCATGATGTACGCGTCATGCACTGACCCTGGGAACTTGGCATTTAAATGGGAGATGTACTGGTCAGCCAAACAGACCACCTGGACATTCATCGAATGATAATTTTTACGGTTCCTGTACACCTGCTCATCGTCTTTTGGGGGAACCAAAGCCACATGGGTACCATCAATGGCACCAATGATATTGGGAATGTGTCCAAGGGCATAGAAATCACCCTTCACTGTAGGCAAGTCACCCACCTCAGGGAAAATGATGTAGCTCCGCATGTATTTCATCAGGGCAGACAACACTCTGGACAACACCTTTGAAAACATAGGCTGAGACATCCCAGATGAAATGGCCACGGTAGTTTGAAATGATCCACTTGCCAAAAGTGCAGTACTGACAGCACCTGCACTAGAGGCGGAATCCCTGTGGGTTGGCGGATGGGTGACATCAGGTCTGGCTCCAGCTGGGCACACAGTTCCTGTATAGTGGCACGGTTGAGTCTGTAGGTGAGTATGACGTGTCTTTCTTCCATTGTCGACAGGTCCACCAGCGGTCTGTACACGGGAAGATTCCTCCGTCTCCTCGCAAGTCCCAGCGGACGATGCCTAGGAAGGACAACATGGAGCACAGAGTCAAGCAACCCACAGGTAAGTGCCCACAGCATGCCCAGTACACGAATCTCTTGGGATTGAATGGCTAGTATGATTGTCGGTGCAAGGCCTAGCCATGTGTGACGCAGTAGGAATGAAGCCATGTGGGCCCTTGAAATGGCGGCTGCCTGACCTGTGAAGTGTGACAATGTGAAGTGAGGTCATTGCGCAAGCGTGGCACACCGTGGCGGTAGGCGGTCGCAGTCCGCGGCGCAAAGCCGCATTGGACAACATTGAACCCTATGGGTTTCTGGAGCCAATGGCGGTGAGCGCCGGCGGTCGCGGTACGCACGGCCGCGGTACGCACCGCCGCGGCACGCACCGCCGCGGCCGTAACCGCCATTTTCTCTCTGCTTGATCACACGAGACCTGAGCATCCACAGGAGAGGACCTATACTGCAAGTGCTGCTGTGACCTCGGTCTGGAAGTGACAATGGCTGCTGCGACTGGGGAAAGGGCCCCCGCCTTCAGTTCCGAGGAGTTGGAGAAGCTCGTGGACGGGGTCCTCCCCCAGTATGCGCTACTCTACGGGCCTCCAGACCAACAGGTGAGTGCACGGGGGGCAATGCATAGTGCCCAATGCCTGGGCTGAGTGGGGAGGATGTACGATGGAGGGGAGGGCAGCGAATGACGAATGCATGGCACGACAGATGAGAGCATGTGCCACATGGCAAGGTTGGGGAGGGGGGGCCACTCACATCGAGCATGCAGAAAAGTGATGATGTTTCTCTTCCCCCCCTGTACATGTCACATAGGTCAGCGCCCATCAGAAGATTGACATGTGGCGTGCCATCGCCAAGGACGTCCGGGCCCTGGGAGTCCACACCAGAAGGGGCACCCACTGCCGCAAGAGGTGGGAGGACATCCGCCGCGGGAGCAGGAAGACCGCGGAGGCTCTGCTGGGGATGGCCTCCCAACCTAGGAGGGGTGCCAGTCGTACCTTGACCCCCCTGATATCCCGGATCCTAGCGGTGGCCTACCCCGATTTAGATGGGCGCTTGAGGACATCACAGCAGACACAAGGGGGTGAGTACCAGCACATTCAGCTATTTTGTGCGCAGTGGAGGTGCCTGGGTGGGGGAGGAGGGCTGTGGGTATCCCTAGGCCAAGGCGATTTCTGTAGGATAGGCCCGTCCGTGAAGTATGGTCCTGTGCCCCCGCCCCCCACCTCTGTAGGGTGCCTAGTAACGCGATTCATGGACCAGTGTATACTGTGTGGGCAGTTGTCGCCCATAGGCTTGTAGGGCATGTCCCATTGAATGAGTAGTGTACCCCAAGTGCGCAGCGTAGTGCAGGGGGCTTCTGTGTCTGTCCTCTCCGCAAACGGTGTCCCCAATGCATGCACTCAACTTGTCTTTATGTTTTCCACCACCCCCCCATTTTCTTTGTTTTTCTGTGAATGTGTGCATTAGCATCATCAGGCAGAGGAGAAGTGGCATCGGCGCAAGAGGGAGCTGCATCTCACATGGCCCCGGAGGGCCATGCAACGGACTCCGACATGACCAGTGAGACGGAGGGCGAGGGGGGCTCCACCACGGGGACCCGTGGAGACGGCAGCGACACCGACACATCCTCGGAAGGGAGCTCCCTTGCGGTGGCGGCAACATCCGTGCCCCCCGATCCTACAGGTACAGCCGCCACCCAGCGCACCAGCTCCGCCCTCCCAGCAGCCCCTCGGCCTTCGGCCCGTGCCCGCAAGGCCAGGAAGCCGGCCATCTCCTTCGCCCCAGGCACCTCAGGCCCTGCCCCAGTCACCCCTGCTGCCCTCAGTGAGGAGGTCATTGTCCTCCTGAGGACCATCATTGTTGGGCAGTCTACCCTTTTGAATGCCATCCAGGGTGTGGAGAGGGAGGTGCATCAAAGCAATGCATACCTGGAGGGCCTTCATTCGGGTCAGGCTGCCCATCAACGATCGTTCAACGCTCTGGCCTCAGCACTGACGGCAGCGATTGTCCCTGTCTCCAGCCTCCCTCTTCTGACTCCCTCCACCCAGTCCCACTCCCCTGTTCCTCTGCCTATCCCATCCACACCTACAGACCAGCCTGCACACACCTCAACACCCAAGGGCAGGTCATCCAGACATAAGCACCACAGGACACACAAGCATTCACCCAAGCAACATCCAGATGCAGACATGCCAACAGCCACTACCTCCTCTGTGTCCCCCACCTCCTCGTCTCCCTCCTCCCTCCCTGTGACGTCTCCACACACACCTGCAAGCACACCACCATCAGCCATTGCACCCATCACCAGCACACCCTCCACACCAGTCCGCACACGTGCAGTCACCACCCCCACTGCCATGTACACGTCCCCTGTGTCCTCTCCCAGTGTGTCTGTCACCCCCGCTTCCCAACCACACAAACGCAGGCAGGCACCCAAACAACAGCCATCCACCTCACGTCAGCCTCCTGCCCAAGCACCTGCACCCAAAGACAGCACACTTGACTCTCCTACAACCACATCCTCTTCCTCCACTCCCATACCCACTCCAGCCACCCTTCCCATGGCTCCAAAGAAAATTTTCCTCTCTAAAATGGACCTCTTTTCCTCACCTGACCCACCCCCTCCATCCCGTAAGAGTTCCACAAACACCTCAGCCACCACCAGCCCAGCAACTCCAAAGAACGTCGTGCCTGGTTTTTGGAGTCCGCCCTTTCCTTGGGCTGGGACATCGTCCAGCAGCAAAGGCACAGCCAGCCCCCCCCCTGGGAAGAGGACCAAAAAACTGAAGGGCAGGCGCGACAGGCCTGATACGCCTGCCCCCAAGGAGGGTAGCCTTGCACCGTCACCTGCCACATCGGGTAAGGGAGCCAAGGGCCACGGACAGTCTGCCAAGGAGGGCAAGGGCAGCAAGGAGCAAAAGGCAGGGAGCAGCCGACCTGGCCATGAGGGCCCCACCAGCCCCATTCCGGGGGTATCGAAGGAGAGCCAGGGCCCCAGGACTCCATCACAGGAGGGCCCCGCAACGGAAAGGTCCGATGCAGAGTGAGCGGCAAGTATTGGCCAGGTGTGGTTCACTGGAAACACAAGACAGGCACCGCTGAACAAGGCCCCGCTGTGAGGAGCACCGCTGAACAGGGCCCCGCCGTGAGGAGCACCGCTGAACAGGGCCCCGCCGTGACCAGAACCGCTGAACAGGGCCCCGCTGTGAGGAGCACCGCTGAACAGGGCCCCGCCGTGAGAAGCACCGCTGAACAGGGCCCCGCCGTGACCAGAACCGCTGAACAGGGCCCCGCCGTGAGGAGCACCGCTGAACAGGGCCCCGCCGTGAGGAGCACCGCTGAACAGGGCCCCGCCGTGAGAAGCACCGCTGAACAGGGCCCCGCCGTGACCAGAACCGCTGAACAGGGCCCCGCCGTGAGGAGCACCGCTGAACAGGGCCCCGCCGTGAGGAGCACCGCTGAACAGGGCCCCGCCGTGAGGAGCACCGCTGAACAGGGCTCCGCCGTGACCAGAACCGCTGAACTGGGCCCCGCCGTGACCAGAACCGCTGAACAGGGCCCCGCCGTGACCAGAACCGCTGAACAGGGCCCGCCGTGAGGAGCACCGCTGAACAGGGCCCCGCCGTGAGAAGCACCGCTGAACAGGGCCCCGCCGTGACCAGAACCGCTGAACAGGGCCCCGCCGTGAGGAGCACCGCTGAACAGGGCCCCGCCGTGAGGAGCACCGCTGAACAGGGCCCCGCCATGAGAAGCACCGCTGAACAGGGCCCCGCCATGAGAAGCACCGCTGAACAGGGCCCCGCCGTGACCAGAACCGCTGAACAGGGCCCCGCCGTGACCAGAACCGCTGAACAGGGCCCCGCCGTGAGGAGCACCGCTGAACAGGGCCCCGCCGTGACCAGAACCGCTGAACAGGGCCCCGCCGTGAGAAGCACCGCTGAACAGGGCCCCGCCGTGACCAGAACCGCTGAACAGGGCCCCGCCGTGACCAGAACCGCTGAACAGGGCCCCGCCGTGAGAAGCACCGCTGAACAGGGCCCCGCCGTGAGGAGCACCGCTGAACAGGGCCCTTCCTGTCAAGCACCGCTGACGCACTCTGCCCACCATGCCTCCTCCATGACCAGTGGTCTCTGTAATCCACCTGATGGACTGTGGCTTTGCACTCCCCAGGATGTAACAGTGGGCAATCCACCCACTGTAGAGACTTGTGAGACTGTGGCTTTGCACTCCCCAGGATGGCACAGTGGGCATGGAGGCCCTTCGTGGATCTGGCGTTGTGGACTCATGTGGCTGAGGTGCCCCCCCTTACCTTCCCCCTGAGGTGCCTGTCTTTTTATTTTAGTGATGCCCCAGCAGTGTTCTCTCCAATGGACTGGATCTCGTGTGTGGGCTTTGCCCATGTGTTGCTGCACATTGTCCCACGGACCTCTGGACTTTGATTGACTGGGCCGGACTTTTGCTGCTTGTATGGATAGAGTGCTAGATGTGTATTCATTCTTCATATATTGCTAAGGTCGCTATACTTTATTGTTGCAATAATATGGTTTTCCTTTAAATTAATTGGCTTTTGTCTTTGTTTTTGGGGGGGGGTTGGGGGTGTCACTCTGACTTTTTTATCTGCATAGGTGTGTAGGTATTTCGGTGGGGGTGAGGGTGGGGGTGGGGGTGTGGCGTATGTGTGTGCCCGTAACCTTTCCTCCTCCCCCCTCCTCTGTGTCGTAGGTGCAGTACTCACCGTTGTCGTCTGCGGCGAGGTTCGTGATCCTGGAAGAAGAGCAGGAAGGCAATGGCTGGGAGGATGTGGAGTTCGGGTTCCATGCTGTTCCGATTCCGCGTGGGGTGTGTCGAGGTAAGCGTTTTCCATTGGAGATGTCTGTTTCCGCCGTGTTTTTATCGGCGGGGCTCCCGCCCCGGAAAAGGTGGCGGATTGGTGGGTCGTGATAGGGTGGGCGGTACATTGTCTGCCGCCTGCCTGTTGGCGGTGACCGCCGCGCTGTTTGTTTGTACCGCCGTGGCGGTCGGAGTGTTAAAGCGGCGGCCTGTGTTGGCGGTTCCCGCCAGGGTCAGAATTCATATTTTTAGGCTGCCAGCCTGTTGGCATGTTGGCCGCCGCTTTTACACTGACCGCCAGGGTCAGAATGACCCCCATAGTGTTGTCCCCCCGCCAGAATGAACGGGTGTTCAGGAATTGTAACAGTTTCCACTCACTGAATGTGCAAATGGTGTGCCTGGCGGACCAGTATATCTCCCACGTCACTGCCAAATATCCTGGGTCAGTGCATGATGCCTTTGTCCTGAGGAATAGCAACATCCCAAATGTGATGGCCTACAGAGGCACAGGGTGTGGCTAATAGGTGAGCCAGGGTCCCCACCCAGTGTATGTTAGTGTATTCCTTCAGGTGTCATCCCCATAGGATTGTGGAAGGCTAAATGTTGTCCCTCAATACTTGCAGGTGACTCTGGCTACCCAAACCTATTGTGGCTGCTGACCCCTGTGAGGAAAGCCAGGACAGGGGCTGAGGAACATTATAATGAGGCACATGGGCGAACCAGAAGGATCATCGAGAGGACCTTTGGGCTCCTGAAGGCCAGGTTCAGGTGCCTCCATCTGACAGGTGGATCCCTGTGCTACTTACCCGGGAAGGTCTGCCAGATAGTAGTGGCATGCTGCATGTTGCACAACCTGGCTCTCAGACGGCATGTACCTTTTCTGCAGGAGGAGGAGACTGGAGATGCCCCTGTGGCAGCAGTGGACCCTGAGGACAGTGAGGATGAGGTGGCAGACGATGAGGATGAGGACAGCTGAACATCAGTTATACGCCAATACTTCCAATGACACACAGGTGAGACAGTGCAACTGACCATTCCTCTGACTATTGATGTTTTCTGTGTGGCTGTAGCATGATGGCATTAACTTCCTTTGCATCTCAACTTACTGTCACCTATGGCTTGTCATTTTACAGATGTTGGTGACATAACAACTGTGTACTGGAGTGATGACTACAGATAGCTACAGGTCATTATTTCTATCCTCTCACAGTGTTCAGATCATTTGCACTAGATGTGACGGTTTCCATAAATTCACATTTTCAACACATAAAATACTAGTAGTCAAGTTGTGTTCAAGGGTGTTTATTGTAGTGCTATGAAATTGAGGGGAAAGTGAAATGGAATGGGGTGATGGTTTAGGAAAGTCCAGGGTATTGTTCCAGTCTGTTTGTAGCACAGGTCCAGTGTGAAAGGGGCAATAGGAAGGGGAGCAAAGGAAGTTCAAAGTGGACAAGGTGACAGTGTGGGTCACAAGGGGGACAATCAGGAGAGTCTCATTTCTTGGCGGTGGTCTTGGCAAGTGTCTCTGTCTTCTGTCTTATTCACAGGGAACTTTTGCAGGGTGGTTCACCTTCTGCGGGGGGAGAGCTGCTGGTGGCCTGTGGGTCCTGTGGCGGGGCCTCCTGCCCACTGGCTGCAGCGGAAGTGGAGGGCTGGTCAATGGACTGGCTGGTGGTAGGGGCCCACTACTGTGCTGTTGCTTCCCTCATGATGTTGGCCATGTCTGCCAGCACCCCTGCTATGGTGGTGTTGATGGCCTGGAAGACCCCCCTGATCCCCTGATACTGTTGCTCCTGCAGCCTCCTGTTCACCTGCATGTTGTTCAGGATCTGGCCCATCGTGTCCTCGGAATGGTGGTAGGCTCCCAGGATCTCGGTGAGTGCCTCCTGGAGAGTCAGTTCCCTTGCCCTGTCCTCCCCCTGGTGCACAGTGGTCCTCCCAGTTTCCCTGTTGTCCTGTGCCTGTGTCCCCTGAGCTGTGTGCCCACTGCCACTGACCCCAGGTCCCTGATTGTCTTGGGTATGAGGTGTGGACTGGGGTCCCTGTACAGGTGGGCACACTGCTGACTGATGTGTCCTTGGGAAAGAGGTGTGGGTATGCTGGCTGGGTGCTGTGGTGTTGGATACTGATGGGGGAGGCTCTGTGGTGGACTGTGAGTGGGCTGGGTTGACCGACTGTCCAGTGGTCCCTGATGGGCCAGGGTGTTGGTCCACATCCTGAAGTCCAGAGTTACTGTCATCACTGGGGGCATCTTCTGTTGGGGGACTGGATAGTCGTGGCACCTCCTCTCTGCTGACATTGGCTGGGGCACCTGTGGGGATACAAATGATGTATTATGCTTCATGTCTGGGACATAATGTACATCCCTGGCTTCCCCTCCATCATTGCTGTTGGGGGTGATAAGTAGTAAATCTTGACTCATCAGCATCTAGTCCTCCGGCTACTCCAGCAAGTCCCTCAGGATGCAGTAATGCCAAGACTTGCTCCTCCCATGCTGTGAGCTCTGGGGGAGGAGGTGGGAGTCCACCGCCAGTCCTCTGTATGCGAGCTGGTGCCTTGTTGCCACAGAACGTACCTTCCCCCGTAGGTTTTTCCACCTCTTCCTGATGTTTTCCCTTGTTCTTGGATGCTGCCCACGTCGTTCACCCTGTTCACGATTCTCCGCCATAGTTCCATCTTCATGGCAATGGAAATTTGCTGTACCTGGGCTCCATACAGCTGTGGCTCTACCCTGACAATTTCCTCCACCATGATCCTTAACTCCTCATCAGTGAAATGTGGGTGCCTTAGTGGGGACATGGGTGTTGTGTGGTGTGTGTTTTGCTGAGAGTGTGTTGAGTGATGTGGTGGGGTGTGTGATGTGGGGTGTGAGAGGGATGTATGGGTGTATGTGGTGTGTGTGTCTAGTTGTCTCTGTGCTGTTCGTGTCACTCCCCTGGCAGTAATTGTTTTTCTTAAAGGGTTGTGGGTAATGTGGGTGGGTGTTTTATGGTGCTGTGGGTGGGTGGGAGCGGTCTGTGTATGAGTGTCAGGTGTGTGTTTTTCGTATTGGCCAATGTAGTGTTGTTTTTTATGTGGGTGTCCATTCTGAGCGTGGCGGTATGTACCACCAATGGTTTACCGCCATTGAATGTCCGCCGTGGTGATTCGTGGGTCATGATTTGGTGGGCGTTGCTTTGTTGGAGTAATAGTATGGGTGTTGGTCCCGCCACTTCAGCACTGACCTTTGAGCTGGTGGATTTGTGTATGTGGCAGTATTCTTTCAGATTGGTGTGTGTGTGTCATAATATGGGGAATGGATATTCGCCACCGCAGCGGTATGTTGGTGGCCGTCACCATGGCGGTAAGCAGGATTTACCGCCAGTGTCATAATGAATGGCTATATGTTTGGAATGTAGGCAGAGTGTGTCAATCACAGTATGTAACAAATATGTACACATGTCCAACATGTGTAGTACACACACAAGTCATCTATATACTCAAGAGCAACAAATGGAGACATTTGTTGGGTAACACTTGCCATATTGCATTTATCAGCCATCATCAACAATGCCTGAGCTGTGCATGTTGTCTGAAATGTGATGCTCTGTAAGACAACAACACAGAGCACATAAGTGAACACATTCCACAATCACATACCATGACTCTTACTTAGTACTGACTGCCATATGTGTGTGGATAGACTGTTGTCACACATAAATACAAATGCATGAAGTGTACACATTTGCATGCTGTTGATTCTGTAACACACACATGGGTGTAACAGACCAATCACATACAAATCACATTGTTAAATGGATTACCACACGTGGCAATGCACAAAATGCCAAACTGCAGCCCTGCCCATTCAGTTATAATGTTGATACAGGGTTCATCCATTAACAAATGACAAAATCACGCAATCAGGAATTGAGTAAAAAGAAATTACGCAAATGCGTTGAAAAGATCCACAAACGCAAAGTACATGGCCCCTTAGCGTGATTTACACCTTCGCACGCATTTCAATGCTGATTTACTGTAAAATATACGCATATAGGCAAATCATCATTATAAAAAGACGCACGTAACTAATGCCTCAGAAAAAATTCACGCAGATATCTGATGCGTCAAAAAAACTTGCGCATAACAGAAAACATGATGCAAGGGCCCAGGAAGTGATGTAATAGGATATCCTGTTTACAGGCATAGTACAGTGGGTATACTTTCACTTTCTCTTTACAGTCTGTGCCTCTTTTGACTGTGTAGTTGTGTCTTGGAGTTGGTGGTGTCTTCTTGGTCTTTTTTGTATCTTTCTGTTGTTTTTGATTTTTATTTGTCTTTGAATTTGTGTGTCAACTGTATTTTACCTTGTACCTGTGCTGTGGGGTGTCTGTCTGAGGTAGTTGTATAGGTGGGTTGTTTGGGTTAGATATTTCTTGGGTTTTAAGTTTCATTTCCTTAGTTATTTTTATTACTACACAATTTTACTTTTCAAGCTGTACCCCAGTGCAATGTCTGGCAGGGGGAGGCAGACCAGAATGGGGGAGGAGGAGCTGGGAGGCTTTGTGTGGCTGGTAGCCATTTACATTTACATACCTCTCATTGATGCTGGAGTTAGGTGGCCGTGTGATCCAGGGCTACCATATGGAGGTGAGGCAGCTGCGGTGGGGCAAGGTGCTCCACCACCTGAAGCAAGTATACCACAGCAGTCGCAACGAGCACCAGCTCAAGCATTGTTTAGCTAATCTGGTGGCCAGGGAGCAGGATCTTCTGGACCATCTTGGTGCGGTGATTGGTGGCCGTGTAGGTGAGTCCCCCTTTGGTAAACTAATTACTGTTCACTGCACTTGAATGACAGTAGCAGATATGATGGCGTGCTGCATGCAGTGCTTGTGGACAGGTTGCATGCAACCTGAATGAAGTGTCATTGTGCCCTTATAGACACGGGCTTCACATATCCTACCATTTTACCAATGCAAGTCAAATGTTAGGTGAGTCATGCATATCCATCACTAAGTCACACATTTCAAGGGCCATGGCAACATCTGTGCCCCAGCATTGTGTCATGTATGATAAGCCAAGACGCCACCAGCACACCATATGTAAGTGGATTGTGATAACAAAGTACGACGATCCATGTATGGTGCAACATTGTCAGATTTTCACATATATCATTCCTGTCATTATGTTTACAAAGGAGACATACCCGCCTTAAGGGACACTGGCAATAGGGCATTTGATGCCATCACCCAACTGTGACACAGTCATGGATTACTCAATGCATGAAAATTGCAGACTAAAAATGTAGCCACTTGTCCTCCACAAAGTGCCACTGTGTGCCTTGCAGGACAAGCCAGTATACCTGAGCCAGTTGTCTTGCAGAGCACAAGTGTAGTATCATTTCTCTGTCACCCAACTCCCCCTCATTCCATGGAGCTCCGTCTTCTACAGATTGCCCACAAATGGTTGTTGCAGGGTGTAGCACTACATGAGTCTCAGGTGCAGTGTAAGAGTGCAGAAGTATGGCTCTCACTCACTTGAGTGTCAGTCTCATTGTGAGTTTGCATTGGTGTGTCTGTTGCACTGTCCACAACCTGGATAATTACCTCACTCCTCTGAAATAGTATATACTGTCATATGTTGTCCACTGGTAGAGACAGTGATGTGATACTAGCCATGGTTTTCCATCCATATCATTCAGGTGGACCTGCCCCCTACACCATAGGTGAAGTGACAAGATTTGAGGACCCAGATGTATCGAGTAAGTGTGATTCTGTCTGTCCTGTGTAGTGTTGAAGTGTTTTGTGTGAGTGAGTCATGAGTGTTGCATCCAATGCTAGAACTGATGATCTGCAAAATAATCAGAAATCAAAGTAGGCTGGATGGTGACATTGTGTAACATTTAAATGGTTCCCCATGCACATGCAGATAGTCATACTTTGTGAGCCTTGTGGCGCTCAATGGCCAGCATTGTGTAAACAAAGTGATGACAAGCCACATGTTGCTCCATATGTGTCATAGATGTCCCTGTATTGAAATGAACATGTAGGACTGGGTGGCCAATTGTCCCGCAGCATGCTGCACCTAATTGTTTACCCACTTACGTGACACCTATGTGGAATGTAATAGGCATGCATGCAGGTCAAGTCCAATCATTTACTGGCATGGTAATGGGTGTGTGAGGAATGGTATTGGCTGATCAGGTATTGATGGGTGTTTACACCTGGACACATGAATGTAGAAGTGATAGACCCATGGATACCAACTTCATTTTTGTCATCACCTAACATATGATCCATTCCCTGATTCCATGTATGAGTGGGCATACATTGGTGGATGACCTGGACAGTTGAGCTGTTGAACCGCCTGGCCATACCCCCTGAGGCACAGGGGGTGGGAACGACAAATTTGTAGGTAGGTGTGATGCTCACAGTGTAGGTGACAGTCATTTTTATCAGGCTTGCATTTGTTCCTCTCAACACTGAACCCTTATGGTTACCAACAGCATCCCGTTCTCCCAATGACAGATGCAAGTTTCTGGTGATGTAGTTTAGAAAATTTGACACAGATGATGAGGAATAGTGGCCCTGATCAATGTTATTTTGATGTTGCCTTAGCACTGTCACACATGGTACAAAAACTAAGCAGATCTAACTTGGTTTGATTCATAATCTTGTTGTGGGTGACTATGGTGTCAAGGAACTGTGCTAAGGCAGTGTTGTCGTTTCATCCATCAGGGCCATTGTATTATCCGGAATGTGAGTAGGAGTGCATGTGCAAATCAATGTAGATAGTAAGCTAATCTACTGTATATACTCCACACAATGCTGATAGTGATGGTTGCCTGTCTCATTTTAACAGCTGCCAACATGAATAATGACCAACTCCGTGCCCTTCAGAAGAGGGTAGTGTGCTATAGGCACACATTGGCAGTAGAATCTGGGTTCAGGAGGATGGCAGGCCTGTATCGCTCAAAGCAATCCGATGGTGAGTGGCGGGCATTCAGCCAAGGGGGACCCACACTGCTGGACCAAGCACCACAGCTGTGCAGGGGCCTACAACTGCCAACAGACTTATTGCTCCAGCTGCTGCACCCTCTACTACCATCCCACAGCCACCCACACCCGCTGCCATGGACACGAGTGCCATCACTGATTTACAGAGGGATGTACAATAGGTCCTCAAAAAGGTGGACTCCATTGAAAAAGAGGTGGCAAAAAATACTAAGGCCCTCAAGAACATTAAGAAGAGACTAAAAAGGGGCAACCTCTGAATGGCATGATGTCACTCCTCCCAAGTTCCCTCCCCTCCCTCCTCTTTTTTTCAGGTTTTATTAGGGGTATTAGGGGGTTAGTTGTAGGTTAGAGTAGGTTATGGGTTAGTTAAGATAAGTAGGTTTGGGGGTGGGTTGTCTACTTCTCATTTTTACTATGTAAGTGGGTTGGTGGGGGTGATGTTGGGGCTTTTATGTGTTTATAAATAAAAAAAAGAAAACAAATTAAAAAAAAAGAAAATACCCCAAAAATATATATTTGTATAGCCATAGTTAGTAAATGTGTAGTTCCTGCATGTGTCCTGTGATATAAGGGAGGAGGTGGGGGGCAAATGTTTAGAGTGTGTCGTTAAATGTGTTAGGTAAGTATAGCATAGAGTAGTTAGGGTCTGTTGTGGATAATGTATAGTTAGGATAGGTTAGATTAGGATAGGTGTTAATAATTTATTTCTATTTATTTCATAATCATAATAAATAATATTGGGTACTCCCTTACTCTATGAGTCATATGCTTGGATCTCAGGGTCTTCCCATGGGTGTACAGTGAATATTATGTGTTGTCCTAGGGACTCCGACCTGCGTCCAAATCCCCCTCTTAACATTTTCAACACCTCCTTATGATTGAGCTGTCACATTGGCAGCTACAATACATCTACTTACCTGTGCACCTGCCATCCAGTGTACCCACCACTCAAGCTGACTATGTTGACATGTATAGGACAGGTAGGTGTAGGAATTCAGCTGACATTGTATGGGTTTTGTTTTGGAATGTTGGGAACTGTGGGACATTTTACAATAGCCTACATGTCATTCCTATCCTGCTAAACTGACCAGTGACAATAATAGATGAGTTTGAGTCCCTCTGTTTCACACCAGTTTGTTCTGTTGGTACTCCCAGCTGACGATACTGCCCGATTACTGTTTCACACCCATTCCTACAGTTTGTAGTGGGTGTAGCATTAGTGTGTTCAACATGAAACACATATTCAGTGAATTGCTTGTAGGGGATGAAGCCAACATTCACGTACAACATGTAGGTACCATGTGCATAGATATGTGCCCACATATTCATGCCCCCTGTGACTTGAGACATGTTACACACATCACAAATCCTAGGCATAGCATATGTGTCACAACACACATAAACATGCTGGTTGTGTAGGTGGTGTTTATTAACAAGTGTAATTGTACTAAATATATACAATATCCAGGTCTGTGACCCCATTCGTGGAATCCATCAAATTCTGACACAACACAAGTCCAGGATTGAGGGACATGTCATGGGACATATTTGGGTAATGTGTCTTTCAGTGCAGGGGAACATAAATTGCCAATTGAAAAGTTAGGGACAATAGCAGTCCATAGCAGAAAGGTCAACAATGTGTTGAGGAAGAGTGCATATCTGTAACAGTGCTAACATTGGCATGATGTCAAGCACAGGACTAAGGAAAACAATGCCCATGTGGTATGGCCTGGTGCTACTGGGAACTCCTATGGCTGAAGATGATCTGTTCTACATCTTCATCCTCTGATGTGTGTGGTGCCTCCTCTGCCCTTGATGGTTGTAGTGGGGAGGTAGAGGGGACCACACACACTTCAGTGATTACAGATGTGGACTCACAATTCCCGGCAGCTTCCATCTGTGGCACTACATATGGCATCAGTGCAGCAAGGAGGGGCTGTTGGGTTTTAAGTATAGCTGCAACATCCCTGTGGTAGGCAGCCATGTCTGCCCTGAGGGAGACCATTTCCTGGTGCATGGAGTCAATTTTTTCCTCAAGCATGCTGCTGCCAGTTTGAGAGGGCAGTTGTTGTGGCCTCTCCCTCATGGCAGCAGCTATGTCCCTCAGACACTCCTGGACTCCACCCATTGGGGATTGTGTGGGTCAGTTGGCTGCAATATGTTCTATTGCAGTGACCATGCACATCTGCATCTCCTCAAGGCTGGATGCCATTGTTTGCATCCCCACCTGCACTTCCTTGGCAGCTTCCTCTGGACTCCTACTACTCTCAGAGCTGGTGCCTGGGTCCTCGGAGTCCTCTGCTGTGTCAGTGTTGGCAGGCCGTACTATTGGGGTGCTAAGTGGTGCCTGTGGGATGTCTGCTACTTTAATACTCCTCCTTGCAACTGGAGGTGGTGTCTGCAGGTTTACAAGGACTTTTTGGAGGGTCTCTTGGCTGATAGTTGCCAACTGGTCAACCAGGTCATCAGGTACTCCAGGACAGGCAGATCATGCTCTGCAATGAGATGGTGTGAAATCAGTCTATTTATGTTGTGGCAGTTGACAAGTCACGTCACTGGCTTCATATTTGAGGCTAATTGTCATATTAGGCCCATGTTAATGAAAATGTGGTGCGGCATGGTGCTGTGCACAAATAATCAACGCCGCACTGCGTCACTTTGGTAACACAAGGATGCACCGTATGTAAGTGAATACGGGGCACCCCTGCGTTGTCCCCCACGCTGGTGCAAGATTCAGCTGCCAAAGTAATCGCAGGCATCCTTGCACCATTGTGCAAGGATGTATGCGTTGAGGGGTGTGACTGTTTATGCACATGAAGGTCCCCCTTCCTGCACACTAACAATCACTAATGGCACTTTGGCACTTCTGTGTGAGCTGTAGAATGCAGCACACACTGAAGAGCCAAATCGTCATTTACATATGATTGTTTATGTGCATGAAGGAACACCTTCACACTCAGAAACAATAATTTCTAGCATTTTGATCTTCCTGTGCATGGTGCAGAATGCAGCACACATTGGAACAGGTAAAAAAAGGAGGAGGTATAAATGTATTCCTCCTCATTGCACCCTGCTAATGCCACCCCTGGGGCTGGAGTTAGAGTTTTGGCCCTACCTCAAGTTTACAATATTCCATTTATATGAGGCAGCATCAAAATGTAATGGGTTTTGCTGTGACACGCCCACAGCAAACACCCATTGCACCACCTTCCATGCACAGTCATGATCAGGAGGGTACATATTTACAAGGTGACATAATGCCACTAAAAGTGGCTTAAAACTACCTTTTCAATACAGCGCAGTGCTTAGCGCCACAGGAGCTTCACTTTCAGTGACGCGCCTGTGGCGCTAGGGGCCTATGATGCGCCCCTTAGTTCCAAAGGATTGTTCCAGTACATCACAGCTTAAGGCTACAGCCCTATGCCCCACCTGCATGTCACATGAATGGAAGCCCAGTTGCCACTATTGGCCGCGTCATATCTTCTAAGTGTGTTGTCTATCCTTTTTGTGGCTTGTCACCCTCTCATCTTGTTCTACCCTCCCTTTGCATCCATTTGCATGGCGAGGCCTTGCAATGTGTGATGCTGTGCTCATGCCACAGCACCACACATGGCTATTTTCACCTGTCACAGTCTTACATGTTTCACATACACCCATGCTGTGCTGAGACCTTGCACCACCCCAGGTATGGCATTGCCGGGACTCTATGCCCTTGTTGCCATTGATGTCTCCTCATGTTGTGTGTGTTTGTGTGCTACATTGCATATCACTCATGGACCTGGCAGAGTACTGTTTCAACTCCTGTCTGTGTAGGTTGTTTGCCTTACTGAACACCTATGTCCTCCCCCTCAGTGCAGCCCTCCTTGCACTATGATACATGAGTGCAGACTGGTGACAATCCAGCTCATCTGACAAAAGCACAGGGTTGAACCTAGGGATGGGCAGTATGGGTATGTAATTTCTGCTGTGTACATCATTCTGTATGTGACAGTGCCTGATGATAAATGTGTCTATGGACATAGCTAATTCTAAGGAGTTGTACTTAGGTCAGGGCTTGAGGCAAGTTCATATTTCATGTGCATCAGTCCAATGGGCACCTGACTGCCACTGTGTAACTGACCATCCCCAACAGCACAGGTGTTAGTGGCAACTGTTGTCAATGTGCAATGCCCTATGGGCCAATGGCCTGGACATGGGAGGTTACCAGCAGCTTACAGACTGGCTATGGCATCTGTCTGGTGACACCAGGCCAGTGATACGTTCAACACTACCCTCCAGGTATGTTTCAACATTTCCTACAACCTTTGTATGGAGGTGTAACCCCCATGAAATGGTTGTTGGCGATGTGGTGTGGAGTGCCCTTGGGTGCCCCTGCCCCGCCCATGCACTTGGCATGGGCAGTGAAGGGTGTCCCATACCTTGGCCTTTGCCCTTTCCACTGCCTGATTTGCAGGGCTGAGTTCAGCTTGTCCTGGTACACCCATTGCAGGCCAAAACTGGACTGATCCATCAGTAATGTTTAGTAAGTGCCCCACACAGCTACCACGTGCAGACCTATTTCCAACCGCCATCCCAACGTGTGACTCATCCTGCCAAGTGCAAAGGGTACACTGCACTGGCAGTCTTACCACCACCGGGCTTGCCCATACACCACCCCCCACCCCTTGATGTGAATTAACTGCTATTATGTGACAGCCACACCCCATGTGTTGTATATATGTGTGATAATTTCCCATTCCCATGTGTCTGACATGGTTATGCCCAAATAGTTGTTGGCTCAGCCTGTGACTGTTGTGACCTACTGTTTGCTATCTGTGGTACATATTTTCTGTAGTGGCACATTTCAGTTCAGCATCAATATGTATGGTTGAACACAACTTCAGTTTAGTTGGTCTGGGTAGTGGTATGTTACCAGTGATACTGGTCCAGCCTGCCTTCCCCCAGCACCTGTTAAGTTAATTGTTCCATGCACCCAGGGTACACCCTGACTGTGTGATTTAGGGATAGCTGCCTCATGTGCATTTGCTGTCTATGTGTGGTGTGGTTGTGCTACCAGCACATGCCTGGGTACTGTTGGGACAGTTGCAATGACTTGTGTGCTGTGAGATGCAGCACACATGTATTTGGGCAATGAGGCAAGGCAGTTGCAAAGTGTTACTGAAAGGGACACCACTATGAAGTAACCCTAGGAATTGTGTTGACTGACTACCTGGTCTCTAAGGTCTTGGTCTTGTTAGTGGTGTTGATGTGACTACATGCAAGGGATATTGTGATGTCACAACAGGTGGCACAGTGATTAAACATGCCATCCATCCCATGTGCTGCATTTGTACATGTAGGTATTTAGGCCTGGTGTCCAGGTTGTGTATGTGTCAATGGTGCATGGCACTCCTAAGGAGTAGGTACATGTATAGCTTACATTGGTATGGTGCAACATGTTTAATGTGCATTGTATCCCTTTGCGCTCCTTTGACATGAATTGTGTGAGTCCCATGTGCCTCCCCTTTCTTGCACTTGACATTTAAGCATATATTTTTCCCATGCAACTTACCGTGCATTTGTGGTGTTTCCTCGTATTCTGTGCTGTACTGTCCTTGTATCCCTGTGACGATTTCCTCCGGGATGACTGCTACAACCATCTCCTTCATCTCGTCCAAATCCTCTTGCTGTGCTGGACTCCCACCTCCAGTTTGCAGTGCTGCCTTCCTGTTCCATGCCATTTTTCCTTGGTCTTTGTCTTGCTGTCATGCCAGCATTTCTTGCACTCAGCCACAGTTCTCCTGACCTCTGCTGCAATGTTAATCTTATCCACAGTCTGCTGCCAGATGGCATCTCTCCTTCCAATTGGCAATTGAGATGTGACGAAGAGTTGATTTTGATGCTCTGTCACCTCCCTCACCAGTATTTCATGCTCCTCTGCACTGAAACGACACTTCCTCTTTTTCTTCTCCCTCCCCTGGGTCTTGTCTGTGTCCTCCTGGTTGGTTCCTGGTTGAATGGGGTCTCCTTGTGGTCTCTCCATGCTTCCAACATCCAATTGGGGGGTTGCTTTGCACTGTTTTCTCCATTAGTGTCTGATTTTGACGATATTGCGGGCAAAAATGGTGAATTTCTGTTTTGTGACATATTTACATGTCGTAAACCGGATTAGTCATTTTTCCTCCGTTAACGTCATTCTGCCTTACCACAAAGCGCAATGGTTAACGTTGGAAAATATGACTCTTAATCATTTTTAGCGCCACCCAGCGTCAAAGTATAAATTTGATGCCCGAGTGGGGTTAAAAATGGCGTTAGTTAGCGCTAACCTTTTTGATGCTAAACTGCGTTAGCGCAGTTTAGCTTCAAAAAGTATAAATCTGGCCCTAGGTATGTACAGCAGTGAAAAGGCTGAAGTCGTGTAGGTGTCAGAGCCAAGAATTGAATGCAATGTGTTAGCCTAAAATATCTTTGAAGAAGGACTTTTAGGTCAATTTTGAAAGTCATCAGCAAGGTGGTTGTGGAAAAGTTTAGAGGTAATGCGTTCCAAATTTTGGTTGCTCTACCTGAGAAAGATTTTGCCATGCGACGTCCCTTTTTAAAGGATGGGGGCGCAGACAGCATTGCTTTGGCATTTCACAATGTTCTAGAGACACCCACTAGCTAGAGTTTGCCAGTTAACAGGGAGTGGCTTTGTGGAGAGCTTTATGGGTGATGCAAGCTGTCTTGTAAATAGCCCTGGCTTCAATTGGCAACCATCAGAGAATGATCAGCATAGCTGTAATGTGGTCATACCCTTTGGCTCCATAGGCAAACTTTGCTGCAGAGTGTAGGATCAATTAAAAGGGGGTGAGATGAGTTTTGTGGAGGCCAGTCACAAGGGAGCTACAGTGGTCTATTTTGGAGAGCACCAGTGTAGGAATAAGAGATTTCAGATCTTGCTCTAGAATGTAATGGCACATTCCCCACAGAAGACATAATTGAAGGCACAATTTTTGCCATGGAGTTGATTTGAGGTTGAGCCTTTTGTCTAGGATGACTCTTGGAGATTTGGCACTGTCAGCAATGGTGGGTTTACTGTTAAAGATGTTGTGGGTGCATCCAGGATTGTAGTGGAAGTCTTGATTTTGATGGGGAGATGAGGAGAAATTCAGTTTCACAAAGGTTTAGTTTTAGGGTGATGAAAGATCATCCAGTCATGAACAGAGTTAAGGGTTCTGATGAGGTGTGAGATGTTGTTTGATGAGGAGCCCTTGACATACAATTGTGTGCAGGCCTGCCAACTCACACGGTGCTCTCTTCACACATTCAGCCAGTGAGGAGTTAAAATCACACTGTGTCCATTAAGAGGTGTGAAAACACCGCTGGACATTGGCTGGAGGCCCAGCAACCTTTTTCTTTTTTCTTTTATGGGAGGGGGAAGGAGGTCAATGGAGACAAGGCACCGGGGCAGACGTGCCTCAAAAGGTAGCTCTCAACATAAAGCACCCCCCCCCCAAGAAGTCCACACCCCCTTTCAGATGGCAAATTTTATGTACAAGTTGGAAGGTCTGTGTGTGTCATCTGAATATTGATGATGGAAGTGTCGCGTGGGCTCTCATTATCCTAAATGAGACTACTGGATTTCTAGGCAGCAGGATCGATAACGGTGTGGGGTACTGAGTCTGACCCACGTGTAAGGAACTCTGTCCCCCTAAATCTGGTTTTTGCTCCGGCTAACTAGCAGTGCCTCATTTCTCCCACGGGGAAGAGATGATTGGGCAGCCGAGCGCATGACATCTTTGGAACTTCTCAGGGAAGTCGTGGTCACTCAGATCCAAACCAACTCTCTCATTTACAGTATGATCTCATATACAAATGACAAAGGCAGTATTAGTTTTATATAATGTTTTAGTAAAACGACTGTATTTTAGATAATAAGGCGTGAGCCGCAATAACCAGAACCATACAACACAGTAGGATTGAAATAGTCACTAGGAGAGTAAAACATAAGAACAAAGCTATCATCGTGTCTAATAGTTTCTACTCTCCCTCTGCTTGTTCTATTTCGAGCACAGCATGTTAAGCTTCTAACTTGCCTTTCTGAGTCACTGGGGAGACATCAGCCCTCATACCTGAGCAAAGGCCTGTGATCTTGGTTCAGCATCTGCAACGAGGCAGTCAGCGTCTAGTTGTGGTTCCCTGGTCGGAATCTCCCTCTCGCGTGTATTGGGACAAGGAAGTGTTTTTATAACTAACATGTCAGCGTGATCACAAAATGTCCCTACGCAGAAATGCCAAAGACTAAACTCCTACCACGTCTATCGGCAATGTGCCAGACTGTATCCTTGACTGAAGCTCAGAGTGAATGTGTTATGGAGAACTCCAGTGCTGAAGTAGGCTAAACAGTGTGATATGAATATAAAACAAGACCGTAGAACTGGCTATTTGAAAAATAACAGTACGAAGCCTAATAAAAAGTATTTAGAGCAAAGTGCACAGAGGCTCTAAGCTGCAAGCAAATGAATAAAATATATCCAGGGCAAAGTGCACAAAGGCCTAAAGCCTGAAAGCTAATGCGCAAAGGATACGTAAAACTAACCACACTACAGAAGATCCCTGCCTTCTTAAGGAGGAATCCAAGTGGGTCAATGTATATGTTGAATAGAGCTGGTGCAAGGACATACCACTGGGGGACCCATTGTTCAACCACAATCAGTGTAGAGATAGTCATCAATTTTTATCCTCTGCGGCCTGTCCATGAGGAATGAAGAAAACCATTTAAAGATCACACATCAATGCTCATTCGATTCTTGAGTATGACAAGGAGCATATGGTGGTTGACCGTGTTGAAGGCTGATGATAGATCAAGAAGAAGCAGGAGGCATGAGTTGTCTGAGCCTAGAATTCAAAGAACGTAATCGACCACTTGTCATAGTGAGGTTCTGTGCTGGATCCCTGGTTGAAAACAGATTTATCCAGGAGATTGTTGTTTTTGATGTGTTGGGTGAGTTGCCCTGCCACACATCTTTTGAGGATTTATATGAGGAAAGGCAGATTGGAAATTGGGCTGTAGTTGTTCAGGTCATTAATGTCTATGGAGGATTTTTTGAGGAGAGGGGTGACTTGTCCAGATTCAAGGAAGTCAGAAAATGTTCCTTGGCTGAGAGAGTGATTCACCAGTTTTGTCCAGTAGGGAAGCTTGTGAGTATAAAGATCTTTGGCTATGTTGCCTGGGATTGGGTCTACAAAATGGTTTGAGGGTTTGTTTTCATTATAATCTTGAGTAGGTCTTCCTCCAGAATAGCATTAAAAAAGTTGCCAAGTGTCTTTGGATTTGCACACCAAGGGAGGCATAGGATGAACATCATCATGTAAAAGCGATTGAACTTTGGAGTCAAAGAACTGTACAAATTCCTCTGCATTTGTTGGTTCACCTTCATACTTGATGGCCGTGGAGGGGCCATTGGTGGTTTTGACCAAATTGAAGAGTTGCTTTTGTCGGTTCTTGGATGAGTCCAGGAGGGTTCCGAAGTTGCTGGATTTCTCTGAAAAGATGTGTTTCTTGAACAGGGAGCGAGCATTTATGAGACAGGTGCGGTCATTGGTGGAGGGTGATCGTCTCCATTTTTCCTCTAAAATTCTTAATGCTTTGATTTCCTCACGTAGAGCCTTGTTGAATCATAGTGCTAATGGTCTAGGTTGTTTTGTTTTGATTTGGAGTGGAGCTACATTATCAAGCAAATCAGAAGGTATCAAAAGCTGTAGGAAGTCAAGTCATTGGCATTAGTGGTAGTGATGATTGGGAATAGTACCTTTTGAAGAGTGTTGCTAAGAATACTATAGTCCATGTTCTTGGTATTACAAACCCATGAAGTTGCTCTTTTCAGTTGGCCCTATGTCATGGTGTAAGACAGTCACAAGGTGAAAGGAATAAGGGAATTATCAGACCAGTCTACTGAGATGGGATTATTCACTGTGAGGGTGTCTTCTGTGGAGATTATTAGGTCAAGTATGGAGCATTTTGTATGTGTAGGTTTTAGGATGTGTTGGATCAGATCATTGTTGAAGAGAGTGGAGACAAGCAGGTTCCCTGCATAGTCTTTTGGGGAGCCCCATTGAAAATTGAAGTCTCCCAGAAAGATCACTTTTCCAATTTGTGTTATTTGGTCAATTATGAGGTCCATGCACTCCTCGACAAAGGCTTTGCTACCACCTTAAAGGTGGTAAATTGCATTTATTGTAAAAGGAGGATTGTGTTGAGTACATAGGTCCAGAACGAGGCATTCAAATGTGGAGAAAGAGTCATTTGGCATCACCTTGAGTTACAATCAATCTCTGTAAATGGCTGCAATGCGTCCCCTGATTCTGCCTATCTGAACCTTTCTGATTATGGAGAAATTTGGAGGAAGTAGAAGATCAAACGTTTTGTGGGATGTGTCATTGAACAAGGTTTCTTTAAAAATTAAGAGGTCAAGGTTTTAGTGAGAGATGGTGTCTGCAATGTCCAGTTTGTGCTTCGTAGCAGATCTACAGTTGTGAAGCATGCAGCGCAGAGCTGACGTAATTCATTTCGTGTGAGTGATGTCAGGGATTTTGATTATGATTGGAATATTGTTTCTTTTAGATGGTAACTACTTTGTATGCAGTTGGTGTATGGAACAGGTCGAAGAGATGGTTGGAATTCTATGCTGGTTGGAGTTGTCTAGGGTGGAGGTGTAAGTATGAATAGAGGAAGTAAATGAGGCTCAGTTGTAATTTGCAAGCAGGTCGACAATGTCAGATTGGGAGAGAATTGGTGATAATCTTGTGGGGTGAGCTAAATTCTACTCCTAGGTATTGAGCACCAAGAATAGTGTGTCTTCAGCAGAGGGGGAAGAGGGTCTAAGAGAGAGGATACATGGAGCTTAGCTGTGAAATAGTCTCATTGAGCTTTGAAACCTTTGAGGTGAAGAGATCAAGTTTATGTTCTTGCTGGGGTGTGGGTTATGAAAGTGAGGGTGCAGGAGAGTGGAGTTTGGAAGGTGGATGGGCGGAGCTGTGGTGTGAGGTGTTGGAGTGTGAGAAGAAATTAAATTGTGTTCGTGAGTGAGGCTGAGATGAGTGCAAGATGCAGTGTAGGGGACTATCGTGAGGTTATGTATTTTTTTAGAGACCTCAGAGGTGTTGCAGAGGGTGGTCTTATTGGTGATAGTTAAGTAAAGTGGGGATAGGATGCCAGTTGCTGTACACTGATGTTATGGGAGGAGAAGGATTGAAGAGTGCAAAAGAGGTGGAATTTTTGGTGAGAGTAAGTGAGGGGAATGTGTGTATGACTGGGACTAGGTAGATTTAGGTGAGGTTGAGTGTTTAGGTGAGCGGGTGTCAGTGCAGAGATTCAGGGGTATGATTGTAAATGTGTGGATTTGGTTTGGGAATTGAGTTCCTGTGAAGTAGAACAAGGAGGGGAGGAAGTAGGGTGGGATGAGCAGGACTGATCAACTTAGGTGGAGTGTTATATGAAAGATTAGAGGAATTGTTGCCCGCATTGATGAGGAGGGTGGTGATTTTGAAGGGGTAGACAGGACTAACATGTAGTGGGCCAATGCTGTATGTAGATGTTTGTAATGTAGGATGGGAGTGGGGCATTGAGGGGTGTCATTATGGTGGGAGAGTGTTCTAAGTGTGCATGAACAAGGTGAGTAGGGGTGTGGATTTAGATGAGAGGGAGTAGTGTTATAAGATGAGTTGACCTGTGTGTGATCTGGCAGGATGAGGGAGTACCAGTCACGTCTGATTATGCGGGTCTCTAATTGTGATGAGGAGTTGAGTGGAAGTAGAATAGTTGAGAAAAAGAAGGGAGTAGGTGAATAGGGCTCATTTTGGCAGGGTATAGTGGACATATGCTTAGGAGGTAGGAGCACCCTGTAAGGGGTGGGTATCAAAGTTCCTGTGAGTGGATTAGTAAGGGTGGAGGGGTGTTACAGTGAGGGTTGACTTTAACGTGTGGGGTTGAATGATGTGTTAGGGAGAGATGGATCACATATTAGAGGAAGAGTCAGAAGAAGCTTGCAGTAGGGCATTGAGCAGGACTGGGAATAAGTGGTCAAATTACAAAAGATATATATGGAGATAGTGATAAATCCATTTAGTGGTGATGAGGAAGAAATTTGAAGCTTGCGGCAATGAGGAATGTTGGCTGAAGATGTCACATTGAGTTTGTTATGGAAGATGTGGGACCAGGAAATATTGTTAGGGGTAAACAAAATTAGGTCTGTTTTAAGATTCTCATATCGGCCACTGCAGATATTGATAATCAAAGATGGTGTCCTGGGCATTATTCCAGGGTGTTATGTTTATTTTTATTTTTTTGCAAATTTATTGGAACGTTTAGGAGGTATATGATCTTAAATTAGTTGATTCTGGCTTTCTCCATCTTTGTAGACTTTGCATGTGATTTAGGGACCCTATTCTTCCTTCTATCACTTATGAATTGGCCTTTCTCCATAAATGTGCAGGGTTTTTTGGTGGATGTTGATCTCTGTTCCAGAGGCCACAGCACCTTCCAGAAGGGCCGAGAGGCCTTCTTTGCCTGAGGCCTTGATGATCCAGGTACTATGCCCCAGGCACTGCTCATGCCTGAATCTACATAGCAGCACATACTAATGTGTTATTTTGGACAAACAGAATTGCTTTTGTAATTAGGCATTTTATGTGACGTAGGGAAAGAAGGTGTGTCAGTTTTAGTATCAGCAGCCTTGTTCAGCAGGGGTTTTACACGTATGAGCCCTTATTGTATTATTTTAGCAGTTGACTGCCACCAAATGTTACCCATTCATCCTCTGTGAGCGGAGCACTCAGGATCGTCAGGGTCGTGTCCCAGTTAGGATAGGGAGTTCCTATCTGTCCGTAAGTAATAGAGCCTGCCGGAAGAAAATTAGTGTGGTGGTGCAAGCTTAAGAAAAGTGCCCTCAGGGAGATCTGCTGTTTCAATGATTACATATTGAATGGGTAGGATTGGAAATAGGCTTACTTGCAATGTTGATGTATTGTTTTCTCAGCTGGTGGGAATTCCTGTTACTATTATTGTGGACTCTCTCTTATCTGTGTAGTGTCATGGAGGCATTGTTCAGGAAGATCTCCTATGGGTCTTGTTGCCATAGCCTTAGGCTCTCAATAATTTGCTGGATCAAGATGGTTGCTGCCATGGGAGGAAGTCTTGTTTCAATGTTTGTGGGATCTCCTTTACCCGTGTAGCATCGTTGAGGCAGTATTTAGAGTGAATCCTGTTTCTATAACCATAGACTCCCAGAACTTTGCAGAAACCAAAGATGGCTGCAGCCCCTTTCAGAAAGGATGGGCTGACATGCATCTGGGTGGAAGAGAGAACAGGCTGGAAGTGGCGGAGCGTGGGGTAAGCAAAACTGTGTTGAGGTGGGCCCAAAAGGTTTCCTACCTGGATGCACCACTGGTGGTTCCTTGCACGAGGACGAGGAGGATGGGAGCCAGAGAGGAACAACCCCTTCAAAGTAGGCAGAGAGTGAAAGATTTAGGCTGGGTTCGGGGCAGGAACTTGTCAGGCTGGCTCCTGGTGCTGCAGACTGGTAACCTGCTGATTAATTGAGGAAACCAAGCCGCCACTTTCTGAAGGGGATGGTGGGGTGTGCCTGATACTTTCTGAGCAGAGCTCACGGAACAGGCTCCATCCTGTTGGCCATCTCGCAGCTAAAATCTGCAGACAAGTGACCCAGGAATTTTACTGAGGCCTGAGTGAGACAGCGAGTACCACCTGCTGTCACTCTTGTACTCAGAATCCTTAGACTGCACCTCGGCCTCTCTGGTTCAGCTTCATTGAACTCTTGCATGACAAAATCTTTAAAAAACAAACATTCCTCTTATGATGTAACCCACTACCAATGCTTGGCCTGTCATTATCTCTTAAGAAAGCACAAAGAGGGAGGAGGAGTTCCTTTAATGTTGGCTCATCATTATTTTACTATAACTGGATCCAGTCAGAAGGTAGGAGTTATTGTAGTCAGGTGTTTATCTATGGGGGTCCTTTAAGGGCAGGTACATGCATCACCAATCCACCAGTGAGGAGAGTGGAACACTTCTCCATTCTTCCACATTACAGGAAGATGAACAGCTGAAAGTAGAGCTTCCAACCTCAGTTGTGCCTCTTTTCTGCCAAGATGACTCCCTCTGTCATAGCGGGAGCTCACTCTGAGGAAAAATATCTGTGATCACAACTCCATGAAGCTTGTTCAGGTTGTTGAATCACATACTTGGTATGTGCCACCAACGTTGGGGCATGTTTCCAGTTCCTCAGTACAAATGTCCCACATGTGCTGAGAGCTTTCTCTCAGATTATGAGGCAAATTTTAAGGGCTTTTTGATAAAGACCATCATGGTTTACCTGGGGTTCTTTGATATATATTTGTTCTGCCAAAAATGGTGGGAGAAAGGCTGAAGTACACTGGGAGATTGGACTGACATCATTTTGGGCACTGTCACAGCAATCTTGTATCCTTCCAAGCGGTGAAACTAATGCAAACAGCACTTTTTCCTACTCTATTTGTGTGGCGGTCAGATTCTGAAAAGAGATAAAGGAAGGGCATTTTATCCTGGCTGCTGACCAAATAGTACAACATCTCTGCTAAATAGTTCATGATCTCTGCGTTTGAGCTGGCTATACACTAAGGGCCTGATTACAACCTTGACAGAAGGGATTACTCTGTCCCAAATGTGATTATATCCTATAGAACTTGTAACACAGAGGATGGGATATCTGTCACATTTGGGACGGAGTAATCCCCTCCGCTAAGGTTGTAATCAGGCCCATAATATTAGAGATGATGTACAATTTGACCAGAACCGGATAAGTAGTGTGAAGAAGGTCTTTATTTAGCTGGTCATAGAGAAAAAAAGGGATTCCAGGCAACAGTAGTGTGGTGGCCATCTTGTAATGAAGATACAACAAGTGTGAAGTGTTTGAAAAGAAGTGTGTTTACAAATGTACAATAGTGTATGAATTAAGCTAAGGTGCTTTCAGATGAAAAAGTTGTAAAATCAGTTTTGAATAGAAACATTTATATGATTTTAAAATTTCAATAAGACTGAGAAATCAAACAGAATCAGGATAATGCACACAGATATTTTGTGCTCCAATCAGGGAGTATTTGGCTGTTAGCAGAAAATTCTGAGTATAGTTTTAAAGCATGTTACATACATGTTTTATTCACTCATGAGAATACACATTGTTTTTTTAATGCCCATGATGCTCCTTTTGCTGATTTTTGAGGGCTATGCTCTTTTTGATCTTCTTTCTCACTTAAGGCCTTGTGCTAGCTTTAGACTTCTGTATGGGGGGTCAAATCTGGCTAGACAGTAGCAGTAAACAAGCAGCAGCAAACAAGAAATGCACACAGATAGTTGGTATCTGGGCCCCACAAAGAGGGAAACGTACAGCACTAGGGGTACCAGGACCAGAGTTCAGGAGGACCAGGAGGATATCGAACAGGGGGTTATGGACACAGTGGACAAGGGCTCATAGGAACAAAAGGCCCAGAGGTAGATGAACAGAAGGCCCTGGGCTATAACAAGATGGGTTATGAAGGCCTGTGTGCACCAACCAAGACCAGAGGGTTGAGGATGAGGACAACCAGACTCAAGATGACTCAAGTAGATAGATCATAGAGGAAAAGTACCAGAAGACCAATGGAAAGAAGGACCAGAGACAGGAGAGCCAAAACCATAGACATCAGATCAAGGAGGACCATGGGGCCAGAAGCAAAAGGACCAGGGCCAGGAAGACACAACCAGAAAGGGCCAGGATCCCAACATTAGAATAACCAGTAGGATATTAAGGACAAGGAAGTCTAGGTCCAGTGGGACCAGGTTCAGAAGGTCTAGGAGTGTCAGACTCAGAAGGATCCTAAACCAGGGTGACAAGAACTACATGAACCAGGGTGACCTGTGACATAGGAACTAGGTGGACCAGTGGCAGAGGGATCTGGAAGCCCAGACTAAATAGAGCCATTACTAGGAGTACCATGAAAGAGAAGCCCATAGTCAGATGGACAAGAACAAGGTACAAAAGGCAAACCACAAGACCAGAAAGACTAGTAGACATAGGATGGAGCTTAAGGACTGGAGGCTAAGAGTGCTAAAGAAACCAAAGCAGTGGAACTAGCTGCAGAAGACCAGATACATGAAGAAAAGAGAGTATAAGAACTAAGCCCAGGATTTCATGGACCAAGGTGACAAATATTAGAAGGATAAGTAACAGGCAAACAAGGGGACTCGATAAACCAGGGGAACAGGTTCAGGAGGACTGATGGACAAGAATTAAGGTGAGGAGAATAAAAAGGTCCAGAAATGTGAGCCTGTGAAACAAAAGGGCCCAGGAACCAAACAACTAGGGGCAGGAGTATATGGGAATGATGACCAGTCAAACCAGGACCAAGGAGTAGAGGGCCAGAAAGTTCTTAGACTAGTATGAAATGGACATCAATATCAGAGCTAGATAAAGCTAGGATAATCTGTGACAGGGCAAATTATTGCAGAGCCATACGGACAGGAAGCAGGAGGACGAGGGCCAAGATGGTCAGGACCAGATTGAAGAGGGCTACGGAGAGCAGGACCTGAAGGAGAATGACCAGTATGTCTAGGATAATTGGAGAAGCAGGACAGGGACAAGGAAGACCAAGGAGGCAGTACAATGGGCACCCAGAAGACTAGAGCAGGAAGAGTATGTAAATTAAAAGGATCATGACCAGGAGGACCGGAAACAGGGCTAAGAGGGTCATGAAGAACAGGACCTAGTGGACCAAGGCTCTTATTACCAAGTGGGGTAGTACAATCATTACTAGTAGCATAGCCAGGGTGAGAAGGATCTGATGTAAGAAGGCCAGCCACCATCTGGAAGATCAAGTGGAGTGGACAATGGTGGGCAGGGGGACCAGGGCCAAAATGTGCAGGCTTAGGAGGACTTGAACAAGGAGAACCTGGATCAAGAGAACCTGGCTCAATGGCTGCAATACCAGTAGGATGAAATGGACATGAAACAGCTCTAGAAGAACAAGGACAACCCAAACCAGGAGGTCAAAGACTAAGAGTGCAAAGGCACGAGAAGCAAGGTAGACCAGGACCTATGTTACCAGGGCTGGGAGGATGACAGTGAGGAGAACCAGTACAAGGTGACTATGACTAAGAGGACCACAAAGGAATGAGACCAGAAAGGGCTATGATGGCCAAAAGGCAAAGTGTATGATAACAAGTGCAATAGGACAAGAAGGACCAAGATGACCGCGATCAAGGAGACAAAGACTAAGGTAGCAAGTGGGTCAGTCTCAGGAGAACTAGGTCCAGAAAATCCCAAACTATAAGGAACAGGACCAAGAGGATCAGGGGCAATGGGCACTCAATCTTGAGATGGACAAGGCTATGAAAAACAAGAATAGGATGACCTTGGCCAGGAGTGGCAGGTACCTGAGACCAGGGGCACAGACAGTCACTGGGTGCAGTACCATGAGGACAAGGTGCAGGCATAGGGCCAGGAGGACAAGGATGATCCAAACCAGAAGGACAAGAGCTACAGGGGCAAGGTCTAAGAGGGCCAGGACACCAGAGGCCAGGTAGACTGAGGGGACCAGCAGGATCAGGAACTGATGTACTGGGAATCAGATAAGCAGGGTGAGAAGGAGCAGAAGGACCAGATTAAACGGATGAAGGTCAAGAGGATTAGGAAAGTAAAGAAAGAGCTAGGAGAAGGGGGCCTGGAAGATCCAGGATTGCAAGAATGACCCGAAACAAAAGGATTAGGCATAACAAGACCCAAACAAGGAGTACCAGAAACAAAAGGATCAAGTATAGTAGGCACAAAACCAGGAAGTGAACATAGACTGTGGGGACCAAGAATAGCAAGACCATTGCTAGACAAGCCAGAGTGAGAGCGGAGAAGACCATGAAAATAACACCTGTAGAATAAAGAGGAAATGACCAGGCAACCAGAGCCAATAGGACAAGAGCTAAGAGGACTAGGGCAATGCGGACCAGTGGGACTACAACCAAGGGGAAAAGGAAGCTTAAGTCACAGAGGCCCAGGAGTATCAGGACCTGGCATACCACAATATGCAAGACCCGGATGAAGAGGAAAAGGAGGACCAGGATAAGGAAGTCTAGGATGACAGAAGCCATGATGCCCATGCAGGGCGGCTAAGAATTAATAAGAACAAGATGACCTGAACAAATTGGATCAGAATAAATTGGACAAATTAGTCAAGATGACTGTGAGCAGGGGGACTAGGGCCTAGAGTATTATGACATGAAGGAGGACCCAGAGAACTAGACAGGCCTGGAGTAGTTGGACTAGGACCACTAAGACCAGGGATCACATTGGGGAGGATTAAGAGAACTAGAAGGATCAGAATAGGCAGGACCAGGAATGGGCAAGGCGGATCGGAGAGATCAGTACCAAGGATCCAGAACCTGAAGTTCTAATTAGAGCAGGAGGACAAGGAACTGGGATATTAGTAACAGGCTGACGAGGATGAGGAGAAACAGGACAACCAGAGCCATGAGGACCATGATAACCAGGCCCAGCCCAAGAGGACCTATTAGGAAGGACCAGGACCAGTGAAGAAAGTATCTTGTGGACCACAAGGCCCAGGGCAAAAGGAATCTGTATGACCCAAACTAGGAAAACTAGGAGTCAAGCACTAGGGGAACCAGGATGTGAGAAATTGGGTCACTGGTTGATTGGGGTGTGAATGCTGGTCAAACAACAGCCACAATCCCTTGCAGGATGAACCACAAAAAGCAACCTGTGCTTAACCATGGGTAACTTGGCACAAAAAGCAGTCAAGCGTAACATAGAGGTAATACGTAAAGTTTCAATGCAGCACACAAACAGTAATAATGGGAAAACACAACACAATAAAAATCCCAAACCAGTTTGGAAAAATAGAGAGCATTTTAATGAATTATTTGACACCAAAACTATCAAAATCCAATTAGTAGGACCAGATTTTTTTTTTTACATTTAAGGTTCAAAATAGAGCTTAAAAACAAAAAGCGCCAGCCGCAGACATCACGCTAGACTGGGGAAAGTAAAAAGGTAAGGCCAATAGCGATGGAGAGCAGTTTGAATAACTAAAGTTGATAGGGCCCAGTCAGCGCTTACCTTCGGACTTAAACATTTTTTGAAGAAGAAGTCTCTGAGAAGGTAGAATTTCAGTGAGGCAAGGTTGCAGGAATGTTCGAGCGAGGTGCGTTGTTGTCGGATAGCCGTGAAGTGAAACAGCATTTAAGATTTTTACCTTTGGACCTAGTTCTCAAAATAGAAGTTGAAAATCTCCAACGGGACAAAGCAGAAGGCTGTAGCTGAAGACAGTTCAACAAGGTTGGATACCCCTTTCGCGAAGAACTTTTGAAAAAGATTTGCTGCTGCAAAGAATAACTTAGGGGGAGAAGAAGCAAAATCAATCTGACTCAAGATGCACCTTGAGTCGATAGGCAAGCAGGTTGGGTCCGGTCTCCTTTTGGTTCTCGGAGCACATTCTGGCCAAATGTTATGTCCTTAGTCATGGAAATTGGCCATCTGGGCACATTTAGTACCACAACTGATGGCCCAGGAGTAGAGGGAGACATTTTGGGGGTTCAGGACTCACTTAGGCTGGGCCGAGGTGTGGTTTCAGGATTTTGGGAGCCTGTTATATCCCTATGTCTCTGAACAGAAGGTCCACGAACTGGCTCTTGGTATCACTTCTGGAAGTCCTAGGTATGAATAAAGGTGCATGGCTCAACAGCAGGGCTGGCCACTGTGGGTTCAAGGCAGCCTCCAGGCAGAAAAGCAGTCCCTCTAGGCATATCAGCAGTCTGGCAGAGTGCACAGCAGGTCACAGAAACTGGCAGTCCTCTTAAAGTCTTTCCGCAGGTCCAGTAGTGAACTGAAGAGTGGGACTGGGAGTCTTATTTTTATACCCTAGTGCCCTGCTCCTAGACATTGGGAGACATTTCCAAAAAGGTTGTTTGAGGTGCCATGAGTTTCCTGCCTCCCCTGCCCTGACTCCTAGCTGGCTGCATTGACAATACAGGTTTGGTAAGCATATTTTGTGGTGGTAGAGCACAACCTGTCCTGATGCAAGTGGGGCTGTGCTCAGCTTCGCCCTCCTGCCCACCATCCTGCCAGTTGAAAGGCCATTCATGCTCTGTTAATCCCATTATTGTGTGACTGTTTTGAATGAATTCACAGAGTGTCAACTGTCAGTTACACCCAATCATGTGACCTAAGGCAGGCTGCAGGCACAGAGGGCTAAGGGCAAGAAAATGGCAACTTTCTAAGTGTGGCATTTTCTAACTTGTAATGACAAATTTGACTTTACCATTAAACAGGGTTCATCATTACAAGTTCATAGATATCAAACATGTCATCTCTACCTCCTCTCCTTTACAAATTGTAGCTTATTAAATGTAATAAGGAATCTCCAGTGTTATCCAATGGGAGGGGTAGGCCTCAGTGTAGTGAAAAGCAAATTGGAAAGATTTTCATTACTAGGACATGTAAAGCTTAAACATACATGTTCTACCTTTTAATTACACAGCACCTTTCCCTATGGGACACCTAGGGCCTAACTTAGAGGGTGACTTATATGTAACAAAAGGGTAGATTAAAGCCTGGTAAGGGGTTTTAAATGCCAAGTTGACATGGTAGTGGAACTCTGCATCCAGACTGCAGTGGCAGGCTTGGCACATGTTTTAAGGTGCTACTTAAATAGGTGGCACAGTAAGTGCTACAGGCCCACTGGTGCCATTTAATTTGCAGGCCCTGGGTATATGGGACACTATTGTACAAGGACCTTACAAGTAAATTAAATATGCCAATCAGGTATATGTCAATCAAACCATGTTTAGGGGAGTGAGCACAAGCACTTTAGCACTGGTCAGCGGTGATAAATTGCACAAAGTCCCTAGGCCAACAAGCAAAAATCCAGTAAAAAGTAGGAGGAGAAAAGCGAAAAGTCTGGGAGTGACCCTGTAGAGAGGAACATTTCCAACACAGGCCAACAGGGTCTAGGTGGATAAGGACCCAACATATACCAGCAGAATCAGGGTAAGGATCAGTAGTACCAGGATCAGGAGGCCCTGGAAGAACTAATACGAGGATGAGCCAGGAGCAGGGCCAGGAAGACCAGGGTCAGGAAAGATTACAACCAGGACCCCTAGATTCAGGAAACCAGTACCAGGGTGACCAGAGCTGGTTAGACCAGGGCCAGGATGTTGGTCAGGGGAACCAAACCAACCCTTTAGGACTTAGAATAGGACCAGGAGGAGGACCAACACCTAAAGGCCCAGGAGAACCTGGAAGTGAAGGAAGAAGACCAGGAATAGGAGGACACATATGTGAGTCTAGGCTACATATATAAGGATATCCCTTTTGCAAATGGTTCTTATTCATGCTTCATATGCTACTAACCCCTAGAATCCTCTACTTCTTCAGCCTTTGTATAGAACTGGTGAGTGTTTGCTGAAAATTCAGACCATGCAAAGTGAATAAAAAGCCGGGACTGTGCCACTCTGACATCTGAATCTAGAAAACGTAGTCTGATGCTGGCACTATAGTCCAAAGGTGTATCTGAGAGTATAGGGACTGAAACTTGGTAGAGGAGTTTAAAGGTGAATGAGTGAAAATGAGTGCTTTCTGTGAAGCATGTCAGAAAGGGTTCGAGAAACTCAGATGGCTAAAGTCAGGAAAATGGTTAATGGCTAAGAAAAGTGTCAAAGGGATACGGCAATCAGCAAAGGTAAGCTCAAGGTCATAAGAAGGTTCTGATGAGCAGAAGAGGGCATGATGGAAGCTCGGGATAGATCATCTCAGATGGCCCAAAGAGGGATTCTCTGTGACCCTCCAGATCTTTGTGCTGACACTACTTGTGTGTGTATGTGAGGTGGGTATGTCACTAGGGGCAGATTTACTAAGAGGTCACACAATGCAAGCCAGCAAGACACATTGCTGTGCTGTATTGAGTGACAGCTGCAGAGCAGAAATGTTGCATAGTAATGGAGAGGCATTCTGTGCCATGTTTGTCAAAATAACTTGAAAACGTTCAAACATTTGGCACATTAAGACCTATAAATTAGTGCCTTTATCTAAGCCTGTTATAGCTCTAAGGGCCTCATGTTGGAAATAGCACAAGGAGTGTGACCACAAAAGTACTTATCATTATGCACAAAACCCTTTTTATGGTTTGGAAATTGTTGTGATTGTTTCGGCCCACAAATAGGAGGGTTCATGAAAGGGGTTTCCTCCCTGACTTTCTAATTCAGAAAGGAATTTATTGACAGTTTGAGACTGAAATTGCTGTTGCAAACCTTTGATGAGCTAACGAGCCCTGTGTGTGGTTGGTAAATATTTTATAAAGAGGAAGGGGTTGCTTTAAGACAGGAGTTGACAGCCTCGGGGGGAGAGACATTTTCTAAAACCATTTTTTAAACTAACACTGGTTCCTTTAATGAACACAGGCTGCTTTGAAAAGAAAAACATTTTCAGCTTTGTAATGCAGTCATTGATAGTGAAGTTCCTCTGATATTTGAACAGCTATTGGCTGAGTTGCGCATATTGTCTACTATTTGTCCCGACACACATGAATAATGACGTTTTTTTTCATTATTAGCAAGGCCACCGGCAATACAGTACATCATTAATGCTATTTAGTCAGCTGAATATTGACATTTCTTTGCTATGTGCCAGGCTATTGGTCAGATAATATATAGTTTCTGCTGTTTAACTAGCTGCCACATAAATAATTGTTTATTTTCTGTTTGTATTGCTGCTAATATAATTGTACATGCCTGCTGTTTTGCCAGTAGCTGGTTAAAGAGTGATGTGATTTGTTTGCTTGTATGCTGGCTGAGTAGTACAAAACCTCTGCTAATTAGTCAGTGGCCAGGTGAATAGTGAAGCACCCTTGTTATTTGCATGGCTGCTAGCCAAATATAGAATCACAACTATGTAGCCATTGACTGGGTAAATAGCAAAGTTTTTCTGCTATTTGCACGACTGCTAGCCTAACAGTGCAGAATGTCTACTATTTAACCAACATCTGGGTAAATATTTAAGGTTTTCTGCTATTTCTACAGCAACCAGTCAATCAATTCTGAATCTGTACTATTTAACCAGCAGCCTAGTAAAGAGTGAAGTGTTTCAGCTATTTGAACAGCAGTAAGCCAAACAGTGAGGAATTTCTATTAGATAGCCAGCAGCCTGATAAATGGACAAATGTCTCTGCTATTTTCAATAATAAATATTTTCTACTATTTAGCCCGTGGCTGAATAAATAGCAGAAAAAATTGCTATTTACCCAGCAGGTAGGTAAATAGATGCTACCGCTGATAAATCCTCTGTTTTTAGCAGATGTCCCCTTACTATCCACGTCTAAATCAAGCATGGCTATGAGCTTGCATTGACAGATAAAAGATGAGTTTAGAGTTCCTTTATTAAATGAGATCATGACGTTAATTGAATCAAAAAGCTAGAATTGTATTTAAAAAACAACACATTACATAATTATGTGTAAGTGCTCAATTTGCCTTAATTTATCACCTTGGTCCATTCAGAGAGCTCGATATTTGACATCCGAAATCCTCTCCATCACAGGTGTATTAATTTGGCTTCTTCTGTTAACAAACAGAAGAAGCCTAATTACGAGTTGCACAGCATTGGTTGGGCGGTAAATGCTCAAGTGAAATATACATTACCGTGTGGTAACCCTGTGCAGTACTTTGCAATTATGAGTTAAATCTCATGAAATTAATTTAGCGGTGGTTAAACCATACCGGATTCTTAATTCATTGGGTCTAGCCCTTACATTTACCACATTTTCTGACCTGATGGTAAATGTATGCTGCGGACTCTGTGCGGGGTAGCAGTGGAGGGAAGGAAGTGTGGAGAGTAGAGGAGGGAAGGGGATAATAAGTTCTGGTATGCAGGTTGGATGGTCATATGCTTCCACCTGCCAGTAAAAAAAATAGAGTAAGAAGGTTGGCTACTGCAGCACAAAGAATCGTGCTTTTCCAGGTGAAACTACCACCTGGAAAAATTGGGTACATTCTTTGAACACAAGGGCAAGCTGAATCTAGGAACACCGGTCAACTCAGAATCAGGAGGGGCAGAATTACATACAGTAATTCTGCTCTTCTTGATACATAACCAGGGCCTTATGTGCATGGGACGTAAGACACGTCAGTATGTCTTTTTTACAGGTGACAAAATAGGTTCTCTCTTAAGGATATTAGGGCCATATTTATACTTTTTGACGCAAAACTGCGCTAACGCAGTTTTGCGTAAAAAAAAGTAGCGCCGGCTAACGCCATTCTGAAGCACCATGCGGGCGCCGTATTTATTCAATGACGTTAGCCGGCGGAGCTGCCTGGTGTGCGTGAAAAAAAATGACGTACACCAGGCAGCGGAGGCCTAGGGGAATATGGAGCTTGGGCGCCAAAAAATGGGGCAAGTCAGGTTGAGGCAAAATTTTCGCCTCAGCCCGATTTGCGCCATTTTTTTAAAACTCCCAACCCCCATTGAAATGACTCCTGTCATAGCAAAGACAGGAGTCATGCCCCCTTGCCCAATGGCCATGCCCAGGGGACTTCTGTCCCCTGGGCATGGTCATTGGGCATAGTGGCATGTAGGGGGGCACAAATCTGGCCCCCCTATGCCACAAAAAAAAAGAATAATAATTACTTACCTGAACTTACCTTATGTTCCCTGGGATGGGTCCCTCCATCCTTGGGTGTCCTCCTGGGGTGTGCAAGGGTGACAGGGGGTGTCCCTGGGGGCATGGGAGGGCACCTCTGGGCTCCTTCCGAGCCCACAGGTCCCTTAACGCCTGCCCTGACCAGGCGCTAAAAAACAACGCAAAAAGCGGCTGGAAGTCATTTTTTTTTACCTGCCCACTCCCGGGCATGATTTTTGCCCGGGAGTGTAAATACAGCGCACATGCCTCGGAGTAAATTTTTTAGACGGGAACACCTACCTTGCATATCATTAACGCAAAGTAGGTGTCCACGCTAAAAAGTGACGCAAACTCCATGGACTTTGGCGCTAGACGCGTCTAACGCCAGAGTAGAAATATGGAGTTAGCTTTGCGTCGAATTTGCGTAAAAACAAAACGACGCAAATCCGGCGCAAACGGAGTATAAATATGCCCCTTAGTTTTGAAGAATTATTGAACACCTACTGGATACTATGGATTTGAAAATGTGATCATAGTCATCAGTGTTTTAATTACAATTTTATTGACCAAATTATAGTGTTAGTCTGGAAAAAGAAGTAGTTGTCATATTGTAACAAAACTTGTTCATGGATGTTATTACGTGGCGTATACGTTTATAAAGTTTGTAAGGCAGGTGCAAACTGTAAAACAATATACATACAGAATCTATCTAAAAATTACTTTAAGCATAAAGGGCAGAAGAGAGAACAATTTCCCAAACATCCAGTGTATGTTTGTCCCCAAGTTTAATATGAAAATGAGCAACAACTAGATGGAGAGGCCCAAGTGACAGCCCTGCAACTGTCATTCTAATACCCAAGGGATAATACGTTATGTAACGAGAAACGCAGAGTAGAAGATAAGGCTTTTAGGCTTCAGGTGGCAGCCTCACACTCAATATATAGAGTTTAGCTCCTATAAAAGTGGGAAGAAAGAAAGAGGTAAACCAGTTAACGTTAGCACATCCAAGAAACAGAGAAAGACTCTGAGGCTAGTTTAAGCCACCTCAGCAGAGACTTTGGCTCCCATACCTCTAATGGAGGACCTCCTGCCCCAAGCAGACATCCCTGTCTGCCTAGTGGAGCTCTTCATGACTTTATGTAATCTGCCAGTGAATTGGGTGAAGTGAATTTAGAGTGAAATGCCAAGCTGATGGGGGCAGGGAAGCCAACACAGGGACCTAGGGGTACAATGGTGGAAGGACCCACAGGCCAAGGGTTTCTGGTAGCAAAGTAAGCTGAGGCTGTGCTTTTGGAATTCATGTGGTTTTCCTGATAATAAATGAGGTGGAGGAACCACTAGTTTGACAGAACAGGAGCACTACCAGAATATGGTGGTGCTCCTATCCTGCCTACCTCCAAGTGTTTCCCACTGCCTTAGACCAAGTATTTTTCAAAAATAGTTTTATTGGGCTCTACAACACATAAAACAGTTACGACAGGGTACACCATCCTTAGGTGCTGCAGCTGAAAGCAAGTTATGTAGGGGAACATTAGTATGTTAACAAGATACAATAAAACTTGTAGTCATTGAGATTACCATAATGAGGTGTATGATAGAGGACTAACAAAACCAATGAGTATATATCTGTACCCTGAGGCCCATCTGTATGCATGGATGACCCTCCGGAGCGGGGGTCAGTGGTGCTGCATATGTCAGGGATGGAGGCAGTGAGCCGTAAATCTGTGATAATGTAGAAGGGGGAGGTCACTATAGTGGTCATAACCAGTGGCGGTTTTAGGCTAATGAGTTCAACTTACAATGGGAGATCATTCGTGTTCACACTCTGCAGGATTTCTGCATGGAGGGTGGCCCATTGAGGGCAGATAGGGCGTTTACCCAGGTGCCAAACCACTTCATATTGGAGGGCCTCTTCCTCCACAATTCCCCACTTACACATCGCTCCATGCCAGGCAGCTACCAGGGGAGCCCTCAGCAAGTGCCATCGAAGTGTGGTTGCATGTCTAGCAAAGAGGAGCACCAGGGCTGCAAAGCGAGTTTGCACTTTGTGTTTTTCCTGCGTCTAAAAGTTCCAAGGGCTCATGCCTCTTAAGTATGCAGGTCAGACAGCTCTGTGACCTCCTGTAGAGTGCTATGCACCAACCTCCAATAACCTCGTAAAGCCGAGCAAGACCAAAGCATGTGTTTGAGAAGCTCATCGGGCAGAAGACAGCAACGGCATGTTATGTGCACATCAGGGTAATATTGATTCAATTGGGTGGGGGCGAGGAACACCCTCTGTGGTGTGAAAAATTGATTTTTTTTAACTTAGAGTTGCAAGAGACCTGCTGGGGGTGTTCCAGTGCCTGCTCCCATTCTTTGTTGTGAAGTGCCCTCCCAAAGTCGTCCTTCCACCTACTTCTCAGCCTTATGAAGGGGATGTCCATGAGTTCTTGAATGGCCTTGTACAGCTATGTGAAGAAGTGGCAACCTGCACCTATTGGTAGTATGGTCTGCAGGACTGGGTTGGTAGCTGGTTCTGCCTCCCATGTGCTCCATGAAGTGTGGTAGGTGTTTAGGAGTTGCAGTTGTGTAACAAAATGGCCCAGTGGGTGGGCATGGTCCACGGTCAGCTGGCCATATGAGAGAGGGAGGCCTTCAGAGAACAGGTCGCCCACTGTTAGATCTGACAGCCTTAGAGTGGTCTCCCCCCAATTTTGCCTGTTTGCCTCACATTTTTGCTGTATTTTTTTGTTAGCCGCAGGACTCTGAGCACTTTGCCACTGATGACCAGTGCTAAAGTGCACATGCCTCTCCCCTAAACATGGTAATATTGGTGTATCCACAACTGGTATGTTTATATACTTGTACATCCCTTGTAAAGTGGTATACCTTATATTCTGGGCCTGTAAATTAAATGCCACTAGTGGGCTTGCAGCACTGATTGTGCCACCCACACATGTAGCCTTTCAAACCTGTCTCAGGCCTGTCATTGCAGAACCTGTGTGTGCGGTCTCACTGCCACTTCAACTTGGTATTTAAAACCTAATGGCAAGCTTAAACTCCCTTTTTATTCTATATAGGTCATGCCTAAGATAGGCCCTAGGTAGCCCATAGGGCAAGGTGCTATGTAAGTAAAAGGCAGGGCATGCACTTTTAAGTTTTACATGTCCTGTCAATTAAAACATCATTTTCCACTACTGTGAAGCCTACTCCTCTCATACGCCAGCATTGGGAATCCTTAATAAACTTATAAGCTGTAATTCCTGACCTGAAAAGAGTAGCTTTGTCATGTTTCAGAATGATAATGATAAGTCCTTTTTACTGGTAAAATCGGATTTAACATTACTATTTTAGAAATGTCAAAGTTGGCATGTCTCTGCTTTTACTGCTCTGTGGGCCTTACAGCCTGCCTCCAATACACATCTGGGATAGGTGACAGCTACACTTACATCTGGGATAGGTGGCAGTTACACTTTGTGCACTCCCTTTAGAGAGCCACAAACACAGAAAGGTTAGGTGTGTCTGAGGACTCATCTGCATCTTCATGGGTTTTCCGGGGCCGAAAGGGTGGAGGGGAGCTGACACTTACACATGAAAAGGGAAGTGCCTGTTCCCACACAAAGGGCTGATTACACCCTACTGATAGTCTGGAGCAAGGGCTGGGATATGCACTTCAGGAAGCTGCTTTGAAGTCACTCCCGACTTCAAAGGTACATTTGGGTATAAGTAATGGGGCTCTGACCCTACCAAAGCAGATCACTACTGGACCTGGTGAGAACTCTGCTGGAGTAACGACTGCTGAGCTGAAAGGATTGCCACTTTGCCTGGACTGATTGTTCTGAGGAATTGCTTCTCTGGTTTGCTGAACTGCCCTGGTGCCGGCTGATCTCTGCCCTGCTGAGGATAAGGACTGGACCCATCTCACTTGAACCCAGGGTGACTCCAATGGCTTGCTAGCTTGCCTCTTGTTTACTAAAGTCTCAGGGGCACAAACTCTCCTGGTGCTGCTGGACTCTGCCTTCTTTGCATCCTACCCTTGCCTAATGTACCCCTTCCCGTACTGGTCCTCAGAAGTGAGTTCCACAACTACGTTCTGCAAAAAAAGATGCATCATCACCATTGCGTCGTCGTAACCGGAGCTTCACCCTTCGACCGCGATGCAGAGGCTGTTTGACAACAACAGATTCACAGCCTGTGTGGCCCGGACGATGATGCTTTGCGCTATTCAGTGGCACTGCATTACCTGTATTCTAACCGAGCCCGAGATGACGCAGTGACCAGACATCATGGAAAATATCAACACATTGTGACATTGACACTTGCTCCATCAAAGTTACTTTTTCAGCTAAGCCTGTGTGAGTTCTGTAGCCGGCCTACCCCCCCTTGTGGTTGGCCTGAACTTTGGATTTGCGCTGGTTCCTCGCCACCTCAAGTAACCTTTTGACCAATAGTGACTTCGAAGCACTATTTTAAGTTTATTCCTTAAAAATTCATATCTCGTCTTCTACTGATATGATTCTTGTCATTTCAGTCTTGTTTTACTCAAATAAACGTTCTCTATTTTTCTAAACCTGTGTGGAGTCTTTTTGGGGTGTTTTCATTGTGTTACTGTGTGTGTGTGTGTTGCACAAATATTTTACACACTGCCTCTTAAGTTAAGCCTGCCTGCTCAGTGCCAACCCACCAAAGGGTGAGCACAGGTTAATTTAAAGTGAGTATCTGACTTACCCTGACTAGAGTGGTGGTTCCTGCGTTTAAAGGGTGCATATTCCGACAACCAGAAATACAATTTTTTACATCCACTGTAAGCAGTGCATGCACTGCCCAATCTCTCATGTCTGTGGGTGTGTAGCAAATAGGAAAGCGAGGGATGCAAACCAGGGGGAAGGTAGGAGCGTAGGGTGTTTTCCAGTGCAAGAAGTGATGGGTATAGAGCATGTAGGTGTAAGCCTGCTTGGACCAAGTAGATACCAAAAATATGGATACAATGTATTTTTCCTGACAAGAGGAGGAGTTGTGCCTGGATAGAAACAGCAAGCTTATTCAGAAAATTAGCCTAAATATAATAAATATTCACTCAGGCTATTAGTGGAAGTATCAGCCACCAAAAATTGTTTTCAAGGATAAGAAAGAACCTGGAACATAATTCATTGCTTACAATCGAGCAATCTGAAGATGGGTTTGCAAAGAAAGTAGATACCATGCTGGAGTGAGTTGCTTATGTCTAGGATGAAGTTGAAAGAGCTTGTTCAGAAGCCGAAGTCCTGTGGCTTGAAAGGTTCCAAGTCCTTTATATAGTTCTCGAAAATCCTTAACTATGGTCCACTAAACCTTAAATATCAAGACCAACATACCCATGACCCATGAAATTAACTTGACCATTTTTTTATTATTTGAAGAGGGCACATTCCCTTCACGACCCTCCAGGCATTTGTGGTACATGATAGGACTCATGTGGCAGACACAGGACTTGGCAAAGTCAAAGACGCACTCTCACAGATGTGGATGGGAGAACACTTCTCCAAAGATGCACACTGTAGGTATAGTCCCTTTGGGGAACTTGAACATGGTGCCTGACAGGCAGGAGAGGAGAGGAAACAGTCTAGTTGTCCAGAGAAGAACTATGCATCAGAGCCATTTCCAGGGCTCATCCCGGCACCACCGTACAAAATTTTGAGTGCACAGGCCTTGCTGGGCAACTCTTTATGCTTGCCATGCTCCTGTATTTTTGTGGTAGTTCTCACACAGCATATATGCTCCTACTGTATGTTTAGTTCATCCTGATCTCAGTTCTCTATGGTGTAGGAACAGAAGTACATCAGCTCTTATTGTTTGTTTACCGTGATTGTTACTTGCAATTTGCTCATGCATTCTGCAGCTGTAGTGTGCAGTCTTTTATCCTGACAAATTTAATAAATGAAGATGCCTCAAGTGCTTTTGTTTCTCTTTCTTCCCCTGCACTATTTTCCTCAGTGATCTACTGTTGGTACTATGTTATCCTTGACCAGTGCAGGCCACTAAGGAAGATCAGGGTTGACAACAGAATCATATTTCTTCAATTCCTAACAAGCCCAAATTAGGAAGAAGGACCAGTGACAGAAATAATCCTTTTTCAGAGTTGTTCTCACGGTGTGAAGGTGGTTGAGCACGCAAAAACACAACAGAAACAGGAAAACCTAGTATGTGAAAACTAATCAATTCATTTTCCATGTGTGGAGATAGAGCATCTGAAATAGGTGAGATGACAAAAACACTTTCAAGGGAGGCTGGAGAAACTGTCAGAATTCATGTATAAAGCCCTATGAATTGGCAAACAAGGGAAAGTCAGTCTCACCATCTTCCATACGAGAACTATTAGAATGCACTAAGCCTTTTCAATGTACAGGTGTGTAAAACACCTGGCGTCAAATGGAACAGCAGGAATGTACATAAAACACAGAAGACTAGGGTACCTAGAAAGCAATCATCCAGAACCCTGAGCATATGACGAAGAATGGTGCTTCCTGTGTTTGGTCTTCCGAACTTTATGCAGATGGAACTGAAGGTTAGGGGGGCAGAAAAAGGTCCCGAGTGGATAGAAACACTCCAGGTAGATGATCTGTCCTCTAACTGGTTTTACTTGGGTAGCTCTGGACATTTGGAAGCTAGATTGTCTGCAGGCTATCCTTGATTTTCTGTCCGCTATCCCCTGTAATCCTGATCTTGGTGGGGAGTGCACTTTGTGGTTTTGTTGACAGAATGTTTTCCCTTACTGCGGGATTGCTCTTCACTAAGTACTCTTTACTAAAAAGTTAACTCTGTAGGATCTATGTAGCGTGCACATCAAACAACAACTTTGGATGAATGAGCAGGATAGGACGCCACCTCATCGTTACAGACAAGAATAATCAGGCCTATACATGACAAGCAGAATCTCCCTGCCCGATGTGCTTCCTCCAATCTCCCAGAAGCTGTCCTTTTATCTTGCAGGAGATGCAAACGGACACTCGTCTGGAGAGATGACATTCTTGGCCACCTCAGCTAAGCAGGGACTGCGACCAAAATATGAATGAGGATATAATGGGTATAGTGTGCTTCTTATGGCATATCCTATACGTATTCCACGGACACACTGACATTTTCCTTTGTGCAGAGAGCACTTTGAACAATTTTAAGTATTGAGTTATTTCAGCATTTTCATACTCAATGACTATGATTTTTATATATGTCAATGTCAGAAAAAAGTTACGTTTTCACAGAACGAAACTTTAACCTATGGAGGCATGATAAAGTACTATGGGGTAGCGCTTACGAAAGTGCTGTAGGTGTAATGGTAGTCGTACTACTAGAAGTGCAAAAGTAGTAATGAAGTAGGTGCTAGTTACATCTGTAGTAGCAGTAGCAGCATTACTAAATGTGCAAAAGTAGTGGTGAAGCAAGCAATAGCTGTAACTTTGTAAAATAAGAGGTTGTCCTGTCACTAGGTGACAGCAGTAGTATTAATATTTAATAGTGGAGTAGCAACTATAGTTGTTTTAGGGTATTATTAGTTGTTGCAGCACAAGTGGCAGAACATGTAGCAGTAGTAATAGTAGCACTACTCTGAGTATTTTCAGCATGACTTTTCAGCCACAGAAATGCTTGCAGTTGTACTAGTTACAGGAACAGTTTAATTGCACCAACAGTAATAATAACAGTAGATTATTTTTTATTAGTAGTCCCAGCATTAGGAAAATTGGCTATAGTAGTTGTTACTAAATATAGAAGTGTGGCTTGTGCCTGTAATAGTGACGGTTTGCACATTATTGTTAGTACTTTGTGTTCTACTACTAGTAGCATAGATGCTAGCAGCAGTACATGCCTAATGAATGGCAGTGCTACTAGCATCATTTGGAAACATAATATTAGTACCAGTATACGTAATAGAAGTTGTAGCAGAAACAGTTGTAGCAGGTCTGTAATAGGATCAATAGTGCTAGTGAGATGACTAAAGGCAGCGCTGCTATTTTTATTGACAAACGATTATTTAAAAGGATAAAACATTCACTACTAGACTTTATATTGAATAAAATATTATTTTCATTTTGAAAAACAGCTGATGGAAAGTGAGATATCTGACATAATGTTGTGTGATTCCTATTGCTAAAACACATTTTAGATGAAAAGAGAGTAGACTGTTGACTCAATGTGTTTTGTAAAAAATATACTTGGCGTCAGTTAAGCTGCAAATCTCCCTATTTCCTCACAGAAGGCATTAGTAAGCAGAATACAATAGAGCACGTTTAATTGTTATTATTAATTGCACATACTAAGACAGTCCCTGGACTCTCCATCCCATCTACAGTAGCAAAACATTTGTGCACACTTTAATCAGCGCCCCCCTTTGTTCCGAAATAATGCCATCCAAAAGAAAACTTCAATGGCAGCATTATAATTTTAATGGCACAGTATTTTGAAGTCACGTGCCATTACCTTGAGATGTATTGAAACATGTTCACTTTGGGTCGCTGATTACATGAAGAGATTTAATATTTTGTACCCTGGCATTTAATTCTCGAAGTGATGTTTTTCATTATTTAATGGAGATTAATTTTTGTTTATGTAATGTTTATGAATAAGTGCATGTTGTAATTTCCACCTACTGCTTCTATAGGTCACCTGCAAATTGCATTTTGCATCTCAATATGGTGCATTAAATTGGTAAATAGTAATTTAAATAAGTAAAGACACAGAGTTGTGCTCTAGAGTGGAAATTAAATTCGAAAGTGTGTAAATAACCATGGGTAGAGAAATGCAAAGTACAACATTTTCTGCTCTATTATTACCAGTGTTATTTCCCTGCCTGTAATTTTAGAAATGTATTTCCCCTTAGGTCTGTACATAAGTCCAAATTGAATTTAAACCCTCACAATTCCCCCATCGTAGCCCTCATTATAAATAGCCTCTTAATTCCGATGGGGTCAACAATGACTGTTACTGGTTCCTTCTGAATTATGAGATCTACAGGAACATTGTTTGCTTTCACACAAGAATTTCGACTGCTGAAAGCAAAACAAAAAGGTAAAAAGATTTACATCTCCGCCTAAATATACTTTCACTCTTTCTTCAATTCACTAACATTGGAAAGTTGTAACAGGCACAGGTTTCTGGTAATACGACTCTTGAAAACCACATGTGGCAACTCTCATTGGCTCTTTTGAGAAAATGCCCCTTATTGCACAGTTACCCCTGTTTGTTTGCAGAATTTTATTGCTCGTGTTTAGATTCTTCACACTGTGGCACTGCCATCCAGTGTCCATTGTATGTGCTCCAACACCTAAAATACATACAAAGAGACTCTTCCCTGTTTGGCATCTTAACCCTCCTGTAAGGCCATAACACATAGTGTAGAAATTACACCTATGGCATGAAAAGTTAAATGTTATCTGTGGACGCCAGTACCTTTTGTAGTGTGACATGGAAAACATGGCTTAAATCCTAACATTGTAACCAATCTACTGCAGGTTAAAGCTGCAAACCTACTTGTCGAAATAATGTATTTGACAGGGGAAAAAACCTTCTGTTTAAGTATTAATAAAGTCACTCTGTGTAGGCTTGTAGCCCAAAAGGTAAGGTGCATGGTACTTAAAAGTAGGACATGTAGAAGTTTAATTTTACCATTCCCCTGCAGTGACAGGCCCCCAAAAGTTATTTTCACTGTGAAAGTCTCTGGCTGCCCTAGACGAAAACTAGAGTATGGATTAAAATATTAATTCTAATATTTCTAGTCTGAGATTTAGGAAATCTGCTTTTAGAAAGTTGTAATTTCACTGATTGCAAGGTGGGTAATTCTCATTAGCTAAATAGCAGCTGTCCAATCAATGCTTGAACCTAATGAGGTGTGAAAACTGCCCCCAGAGAAGAAAAATGGCCTAAAATTTGGGAGCTGTTTTGCTTCAGGAACTTTATTATCTTGTACCAGAGTCTGCCTTTTCCCCGGTAATTGTAAGGTGAGACCCAGAAAGGACAAGACATTCCTCTCCCAGCAAGTCTGGCTCCAAGGCCCATATGAGGAGAGCTACCCCCACAACCAGTTATGAGTGACCACAGAAGAGGGGAATGCCCATTTCTCTGGCCACACCTATGGGTGGGCACAGGGGCTTTGCACATGTGAGAGAGGGATCCTCCATTTTGGATTTTTGGGATTAAGGTGCACTTTGGGAGTGTTTACAGTAAGGGAAACAGAAACTGCTGCAAAAGTGGGTAGGGGTGCCCCTGGGAACTTTACCCCATTGGTGAGGAAGGAGCCAGGAGTCAATCTGTCCAGTAACAAGTGGAAACCATAAATGTGGCGCCTCAGGCACCTGCCTGAGAACACTTTGAGGAGAAGAGGAGACCTGAAGATTTGGAGCTGTTCCCACTTTTACCCAGGAGAAAGAAAGCGACTGCAAATGTCAGTTGCCTAGTCTGACCTCCTGTGCAGCAACAGGAACACAACAAGCTGCAAGAGATCATTTTTCTGAAGTGATTAGTGACCACTTGCAACTGGATGAGGACTGGACCTTGATGAAAGCTTCTGCTGCAGAGAGTCCTTACCGCAAGATGCTGCCCCCGAGGTGCTGGGAACCTTAGTGGTATCCAGAAGGACGTATTCTGATATCTCAGAAAATCTGGAGTTTGAAAACTTTTGGACTTTCAGACCTCCAGGGGACCAATCATCGAGGTCAACCCATTGAAAACGTGACCTCTCTGTGTAAGGTATCTAGCCTTTTAGAACTCATCGTCAGATACAACCTGCAGCCTTGTCCCACTGGAGGATCCAAAGTTTTAAAAAGCTATGAAGGTGCAAAAAGTATCTGGTCAACATGATGACTTGCCTGGGCGCAAAATTAGAATTTTACCCTCTCAGAACTTTTCCCCTCTCAGAACTTTTCCCACCAGAACCAATGGCTTGAGCGAGACTTGGCCCAAAGGTTATCTGGCTTTGAGAGGACTTCCTCACAAATAGTCTGCAACCTTGACCCGCTGGAGAATTTCAGCTTATATTTCAGAGAATGGGGACATTTTTATGAGAGGTTTGGATTATGTTTGCACCAAGCATAGTGGTGCATGTTTGACCTAAACCTCTACGTCAGATTTTTGAAGCACGCAAAGCCACTTGGAGTGGCCTAATAAATCTGGAGTAATGCAAAGCAGTGCAACTTGCTGCTTTGCATTACTCTGCATTACTTACTTCTGCAGCACATATAGATAGAGGAATATGCCTCTAAGGAATGTTTTTGTGCAGGAAAGTGTCCCTCCCTGCACAAAAACAATCCTGAAAGCAACTCAGGCACACTTGCAATATAGTGCAAGGGTGCCTGCATTGGTGCTAGGCAGTCCATTATGCGCCAACACAGGGGCAAAAGTCAGAACTGTGCCATATGCCTCAAATAAGGCACATTCTTACCCTTTCCCAGTGATGCAGTGCAGTGCAGCAAGATTACTTACTGCGCTGCACTGCATCACTAATCCCATAAATATGCCCCTAAGTCTGAAGGTAAACTCATTGACTTGGAGAAACCTCCTTGGGGTATAAACATTTTTGTTAGCCTGAAATTGCGTCTAGGTCTAAGCCAACTGCAAACAGTGACTGATTGGCAATTTACTGTTTTTTGATGCTTTTGCTCTTAAATCTTAAAAAAATAGATTTATGGTTTCCCCAATTGGATGTTTGCTGTTCTGATGTCATTTTGTAGATTGGAGTAGGAATACTTAGAGGGTCATTATGACCCCGGCGGTCGGTGATAATGTGACAGTAGTACCGCCAACAGGCTGGTGGTACATACCGGCACATTATGACATTGGTGGGTTGGCTAGAGCCAACCTGCCAATTTACCACTCCGGCCGCCATGGCGGTAGCAGCCGCCGGGCCGGAGATAACAATCTCCAGCCCGGCGGCCTCTATTGTACCGCCGGCGGCATTTTGAGCCTGCCTACCACCATGGTTTTCATGGCGTACATAACACCATGAAAACCATGGCGGTAGACCCTACCAGTGACAGGGAATTCCTTCCCTGTCACTGGTAGGAGGCTCACACCCCCAAACACTCGCCAGACTCCCCCCATGCCCCTCCATCCACGCTCCCCCTTCCACCCCTCCACCCCCTCATTCACGCACACTCACAGACATGCACCACGCATACACTCACTCACTCACACAGGCATACAAGCATTCATTCATGCATGCATCCATTCATTCTCGCACACATCTGTATACACATTCACACTGACACACAGTCACATTTCCATTCATACACGCATTCTCACACATGCATACACACACGCAAACAACACTACACACACATTTGCATTCACGCACACACTCACACATTCATGCACACCCCCCCCACACACACACAACACCCCCCACACCCCTCCCCTGTCTGAAATCCAACTTACCTGCATCCAGGGGATCTTCCGGCAGGGGAGGGGACGTGGTGCTGCTACCGCCAGCAGCACCCACCAGCAGAACACTGCCAGGCCATATTATTTGTCATAATATGGCTGGCGGCTGTCTACTGGCGTGGCGCTGCTGTGGTCAGAATTTGGTGGACGGATGTTAGCCATGGCGATAGTCTTTTGGCGGCCATCGCCGTGGTGGTAGGCAGCACTTACTGCCAATGTCTTAATGAGGGCCTTAGTGCCATAGCTATCAATGGTTGAGCTCAGGTTTAGATTACTGAAACCTTTTGATTACTGAAACCCAGACCTAACCAGTTAGTGACTTTATCACTTGTGGTGAACTACATCCACCCCAGTGAATAATTCTTTTCTCACAGCTCTTATTTCCACTGTGCATAACTTTACATAGAGCTCACTGTCCAAATGCAAAAAAGATTCTCTGTGGGGAATACCTTTTTTCCTGTGGAGAAACTCTGTCACCTACAACCTCAGAATATCTGGGGTGATCTGCTCTCATTCCCTCCATGGAGAAGGGAGGGGGGTAACTCTGGTGCTTGACTGAAGTAACTTCCTGACCATTTCCAGAGTGCAGAGGGGTCAGATTTCAGAGTACAAAAGCTTAATAAGTATACATGCCATTAGAAGTGAGTCATGGATGGGAGGTGTTTTCTTTTTTGAAAAGCAAAAAGTGGCTTCTCCGTATTTAATGGATTTACAAGTTTTGTTGATTTTTAGTTATGGTTGAACCTGTTGGCTATGGGACTATATGTCCGGACACATGTCAAGGGGCTCTACATGCATTTTTGCTTTTGGTGTTAATGATGTTTCTCTGGATGTAAAACAATGTCCTTTTAAGGTATTTTGAAAAGCCTTCTGGGCCAATCATTTTATCTCTCAGGGTCAATGCATTAGTAAAATAATACTTTTTGAGCACTTGTGTCTGAATTCTACTGTTTCTTCATAGACTCACTAATAAAGACAAATCGGCCTAAGAAGATAACAGCACTGACATTATTATGGGGCCATCAGATGTACAGGGGCACTCACGACGTGGGCAGTGCAATATTTGTAACCCTACAGGAGATACTAAAGAAGTTACAATAAATAGTTGAGAGTTCAATCAACAGAGTTTCACCAATTACAATAGTACAAATACCGTATATGCTTTCACTTGTTCATGTGAAAGTGGCAACAAATCAAAAACTGTATTACACAGCATAGAGCCTGAATAAAATGCCTCGCTGGTGACTCATTGTAAAGCAATGGGAAATACCTAGTGACTTAAGATGGATTGTATTAAAAAATATAGGATGTAGTTACATGGGGAGGTCACAAAACATGGATGTTAGATCTTCTAACCTTTAAGAACTGCAATTGATTGCCTTAGAACTATAGCTGAAATCTACAACTTTGTGCCAACTTTGCAAATATACTTCCTTGAAGAATTGTTAAGCATATACATTCTTGAACAAACTAATATATTTTTAAAATTCATAGAAAACATATTTCAGTTCATCTGAGGCAATCTGCCTGAGTTATAATTAACATGCATCACAGAAATGCATGTGATTCTGTTTATTTTTAACGGCCTGTGGTGAGTGTTGTTATGTAAAATCATACAATATATCTATCTCACAATAAAATATACTGAAATTAATGTTCAAATCTCTTTTTATAAATCGGTCTGTTTTTGCGGCTTGGGTATTTATTTGAATGGGAAGTTTTCTACCTCTGCCATAATAAACCTGTTCCATGCATGTAATATGTAACAAGTTGCTTGGTCTGAATGCTACTGAATATAGGTTAAAAGATACATCCAATATGGCCACCATATTTTTTAATAGTACGTGCAGCAACGTTGCAGCCATATTGAATATAAAAGAGTTCCAGGTGGCGTAGGGCAAATGCTACATGCAACCCATGATAGCCCAATATGTAATATGAAATGAAATTAGTAAGGTAACACATAAAGTTGTATAATTCCTTTGTAATTAATTTGTACGCATTCATAATTTGGATCACTAATGTTGTACCTCCCTTGGTCTTATATGCTTAAATGCTGACATCACCTATAGAATCAAAATGTGACAACATCCGATCCGCAGACCTATCAATTGGCCATCAACTCCTTGACACTGCTTAGTCTAGTTTCAGATGCAACCATCGCATTGGAAACGTCCCTCATCGTTGCCATGGTTGATATCAGCATGACTTTGGACAGAAGAGACATGGCGGTCCTTATCCTCCTGGACTTCTCTGCAGCATTTGACACAGTCTCCCACCCTATTTTCATCCAATGCCTGCATGACATCAGAATACAAGGACTCACACTCCCATCGACCTGCACCTTTCTGACAGGAAGGACCCAATCACTGTATACTTTGGCAAACCGTAACCTCATCTGTGGAGTTCTGCAAAGATCCTCCCTGAGCCGACTCTCTTCAACACACACATGATCTCTTGAGCCAGCATCATCAGCTCTCACAATATCAATGTCCTCTCCTATGCAGACAACAAGAAATTAATTCTCTCCTTCATGGACAAGATTCCCAGTACCCGGATCAAGTTCAAAGCCTCCATGACTGAAATCGCCTACTGGATGAAGACCTACCTTCTAAAGTTGAACACCAACAAGACTGAAGATCACATCACTGGGGGACTCCACCTGGGGGCCAATAGAGCCTGGAACAACAATTGCCAAGAACCTTCAGATCTTCATTGACAGAAAACTCGACATGACTGCCCAAGTCAAAGCTGTCACCATTTCATGCTTCCATATCCTGTGATGCTGAGGAAGATTTTCAAAAAGCTCAGCACCTTGAAAACCATTATGCATGCCCTGGCCACAAGCACGCTGGACTAAGGGAATATCCTCTCTGCTGAGATCAACAAAAAACTCACCAGAAGGATGCAGACCATTCAGAACATGGCAGCCAGATTCACTCTCAATCTCCAATGCCTCACTCATATCACAACACACCTGAAGGAGTTCCACTGGCGACCCATTCTCAAACAAGCACAATTCAACCTTCTCACCCACACTTTCAAGGCATTACATAACACTGGCAAACCATAACTCATCAATCGCATCTGCTTTCACAGACCTTTCAGACACTTCCACTTGTCAGGACTCCTACTTGCACAAATCCCATGCATACAAAAAAACAGATCCACTTGTCTGGCCTTCTCCTACATCGTTCCCAAAGTCTGGAATCACTTGCTGCTATACATAAGAGCATCCAGCTTACTTCTTGAATTCCGCAATTCACACCTGCTCAACACCAGGGTATCTTCCTGGGTGATAGTGCACTCTACAAATCTCCATAACATAACATAACATAAAATAGCACAACATAACATAACATAACAGTAAGAGCAGCCCTAACATGTGGCATTACAACTTGCTGCCCCTCGCAAAACTGTAATCCTGAAGAGTTATCCAATATTAATTTTTTTCTAACTATGCAATAAACTGTACATTGATTGTGTGATCACATTGATTTCCCCAATTCTGTGTAAAATGAGTTGGATTACTAACCATGCATAAATGAAACGTCCTCCACCTTTGGGATATTTGTTGTTTATGATATCTGATGTAACAATTGAGATAATGAATTCTGATTAAACCCCCCATTAAAATACTCCTTACTGGAGGCCATTCTAATTGGGTAGTTTGGCAGCTTGCAACATATGACATAACAGGCATGCTTTGTAGATCTTTAAAAAATGTAGGCATCTTGGGTCTCATGTACTAATGGTTTTAGCTTTCTCAAATCCTCTGATTATGTGAATCAGAGGGTTTGTGAATGCTAAAACCTTATTTAAAATATACAAAGCCCATTTAATGATTTGGAACAAGTTTTTCAAATTGTTAAATGGGTTGAAGAAACCATTACAAATCGGTATTTGGAAGGGGCATATTAACATTGTCACTTTCAAATACATATTCCTCATGGTATGTATTGATGTTTTTTTTTACCAGATTCCGGTCAGAAAACATTAATATTTTACCACCACCTCAAAGGAGGTGGTAACCCATTCAAAAATTCGGAGGGGGTCCCAAAGGGATAGACTGTTTGTGTGCCATTGAGGAGGTGGGGCACAGCAAGCACACCCACTATTATTGCCCTTCCAAAGGAGTACAGAGGGTACAAGTGACTCCCCATGCACTCATTTGTCAGGTTTTAAGGGTAACTGTCTAAATCCTAAGAGTAGTATAGCCAATAATTCCATTTATTTACCTGTTCCAACCCAAATATTCAATAAAAATATGTGGCTTAGGAACCTGGGGAAAAATAGGGGAAAGGGAAAGACACTGGTGAACAGTGGTTTGAAAATAGCACTCAAGCAACCGTCTATCATCTCAGAACCACTTCTTGGGTATTTTCAGAGGGAAAAGACAATAATAGACTGTGCCACTTATACAGCACACAGTATACAGAATATATCATATGAAACCAATGGTGATAAAGGTTTACCTCTCTCTAGGTGAGGAATGACTGTGACTAGACCCAGTCCTACCTGGAATCAGGCCTAGAGCACAAAAGCCAAGGCAAGAAAGAGATAATATCTTAATATTTTTCATATTTCAGTATAATGATTTTTGTGAATTGAATTTAAATAAACTGCATGTTAGTGCACTAACTGTGTGGCTGAGAGTGTATGTGGCTTAAAGTGATGAAGCATGATGAAATAGTCAAGCAAGAGTTTCACAATCAAAAATAAATCTAGCTTTTCCAAGACAAAATGCAGGTCCACCCAAATTCTTGGTGTTCAGACCTTGCACCACCCACTCATCTAGATGAAACAGAAGGGGTTTTTCCATAATAATTAAAATCAAATTAAATAAGGATGTGTCTTCATCCTAGGCCAAGATATCAAAGTACTACTGGCCATCTTGTAGAACTGGCTGAGTCATAGGTCAGTGAGGGTAGACTGGGCACTCACCTAAAAGGTATTGCCCAGAAGGAATATCAGATTTTATAAAGCACTTCATAATGCCGGACTCAGCTGCATTGACAAGTCATTGGCTTAAGAATAGGATTGTAGGACATCTTTGAATTCCACTTCACAACTTGCATAGTGGAGAGACATCAGTATGATTCCATTTAGTACTGGATATAATATCATGTGGACAAATGACCTCACGCACTTAAAAATGGAGGCCTTTCAGGTGATTTTCCTTTTGTTTGCTCAAGCGCATTGCTAAGGTCATCAAGCTGAAAGATGCATTTCACCATAAAGTCATGTATTCATCTCAAAACAGGGTTTCTCTTTCGTTGTTCAAGGGCAATATTTCTATATGTCAGTGGGGTTTGGTTTAATGACATCTGTATTTGTACAGATGTACTTGTCAAATGCATGGCTCTCCTAGTTGCTCCATTGTATTCTGAAGAGATTCTCTTGTACACCTACTTCAGAAACTGAATTATTCATTCCCCCTTGGTCATCCAGTCCTCGACTAACAAAGAAGGAGTGTGTGCCTTGCTCAAATTACATGACCAAATAGCACACAAAAAAAGCTTTGGTTGGTTTCAGCGCAGAGATTAGAATTCATTGTAGTCTCGTTCATGTTGAATGCATGAAGCGTTCCTGCAAACGACTATGTTTGAGTAGCTCCAAAATCAACCACCAGAGATGCTACACTTACAAGAGGCCCCATCATGAAACTGGTTTAGAGTTCACAGAAACATGATACTATCAGGTTTCCTGTACTAAGTGTCCAACTCCATTGGTGAGATGCCTTTTATGTTGAATGAGTCTTGAATATCAAGAGTTCAAGCTAATGCAGTTCACTCGTATCTAGGTCACAACTGAGTCCAGATAGCCTGTTTGCAGGAAACACATCTGATGGCTCAGAAGCTAGCGAAGAAGTGGAGAGAACATTGTTTTTCAGCAACCTACTCCTCCTATGTTAGAGAGATGGCAATTTGGATCGAACATGGGGTGCCATTTCATCATGTATATAGCAAAGCCGATCTAGAGGGGCACTATCTGCAGCTAGAGGGCACAAATGATGATAATAATAATTTCACTATTCTGAACACATACGCCCCCAATGTAGATCATTGAAAGTATTATGAGGACCTGTAAGAGCAGCTCAAGGACAGTATAGGCTTCCGATAATATGGGTGAGGGTTTCTATTTGTGTCCTGGATGGGGATAGGGTCCAGCACCCTTCTAGAGAAGGAACGAAGTCACTAATGGCAGTGTCACTCTCTCGTGTCAAGTGGAATCTAGGGTTTCTGGATAGCTGGCTTGCACTCCACCTGCAGCAGCAGGAATACACTTGCCACTCATTGATGCAAAATACATAAAGTCGGCTAGACCACCTGCTCATTGCTGGGGTAAATCCTGAATGGCCGCGGGCAACTAAAGACTTGCAGAGGTTCTTCTTGGATCATACGCCAGTGCTGCTCCATTTACAATGGTGGGAGGGTGGGCATCCTGCCTGACATTGGTGTTTGTCCTCCAAGGTCCTGACAGATATGGTCTCTAGAGAGTCACTGGCAAACATGCTCCAGGAATACTTAGCGAACAACTGCCGCTCCACCACCACCAAAGCCACTGAGTAGGAGGCCCTTAAGGTGGTCCTAAGAGGGTCTACTTAGGAACCACCTGCGGTGTCCAGAAGCAAATGGAAGCAGACATTTAGGCTCAGGAACATCAATTAGCGGATCTCCACAAGGGGAGGCAGGCTCTGCGGATGTGCATGGGAAGGTAATGTGAACCCAGTTAATCTTACAGGCATTGTGGGAATGCCTCGACAAATATACTCTTAAGGCTTACTGACAGCTCCTATATAAAGAGGTAGATAAGTCGGGCAGGCTCTTAGTCTAGGTATTGAAATGCAAACAGGATGTTCTGCTTATACCCTATCTTTGACCACTGGGGAGGCAGTTAGTGACAATCTAGCAGGATAGCCTGAATACCCTTGAGTATGACTTTTAGGACATCTATTGTGCAAGGGAGGTCTGTCAGCAAGGTGCCATGGAAGCGTTCCTTGCGGGGGTGGACCTACCATGCCTATCACCAGCTTATGCACACAACATAGATGGGTCCATTATACTGGAGGAACTGAGGTTGGCGTTACGAGAGCTTAACAAAGCTAAGGTCCCGAGGGAGGGCAGCTTCCCAGTTGAATTCTATCAGGCCTATTCTGCGCTGCTCACTGAGAAACTCTTGGACGTCTTCCTGGAGGCACAGAAGTATAAGATCCTTCCTCTCACTATGTGCATTATCTGCCTCATGATGAAATCGGGGGAGACTCCGAGGACCCCTCCCCGTACAGACTACTCACTACGATCACCTCAGAGGTCAAGATCCTCTGCAAATTGTTGGTGGTGAGGTTGTGAGGAGTCATACAGAAATTGGTACACAAGTATCAATATGGGCTTATACTGGCTAGTAGCACAACCCTGGACCTTCATCGGCTGACATATGTGCTCCATGAGACCACCAAGATATGACACCTGTATCGATCGACCTTGAGAAAGCATTTGATAACGTCAATTGGAGCTATTCGATGGCAGTATTGTAGGGGATGGGATTCGGGCCAGACTTTATGGATAAGTGCAATTACTTTACACTGATTCAATGGTCTGTATCAGAGGAGGGGGTGCAGATTTGGAGGCCCAGGTGGTAGGGAGAGGCACTCGGCAGGGTTGTCCCCTTTCACAAAGCCTATGGTGATCCTGCTATGCAGGGATCCGGAAACATTGGCTATACAGGTGGGAGAGTCGAATCATATAATTTCATTATACACAGATGATGCATTGATCTATGTCCATTCCCCTAAGAAGGTGGTGCCAACATTGATGAGGTGCTTGGCTGAGTTCAGGGGGATCTCTGGCCTGCAAGTTAACATAAAGACAAAACTGTTATTTCCACTGGGGAGGCAAGTGGCGATGTCCCTTGAGTGGCTACCTGACCTTGGGCTCAAGTGGGAAATGGAGAGCTTTAGATACAAAGGATTATAGTTACACACATGGAGGCCATGCACCAAAGTCTGAACGCAGATAGAGTTCTGAATACCCTTACTGTGCTGACTGGTTTCTGGAATACATTTCCCCTTTCGGAAATGGGCAGGGTGGGCATCGCTGAGATGGTTTTTCTCCCACCATGTCTGTATCTGGAACAAAATTTGTTGTCCCCACTTGGCCTACAAGTATTTCAGAAACTAAATAGCCCGTAGATTTTATTGGTATGGGCAGGAAGGCAGAGGGAAGTCCCCTTGTCAGACCTTAAAAGGGACATGGAGGAGGGAGGCCTGGCTCTCCCTGATTTACAACTCTATTATTTTGTGGTACACTCTATTATTCTGTGGCGCACGGTGGCTTGCGGAGTCCGCAAATTGGAAAAATAAGCATTTACAAGGCATGACTAGGGAGGACATGTGGGAACATTTGTTGATGAAAGGGGGATGTGCAGAGATCCCAATTCCATATCTGGTGAGACACACAGCCGCGCTATGGGAAACAGTGGTAAAAAGCTGCTTTGTAGGGCTACAATTGACAGAGAGTTATCTTTGGGATCTTGAGCCATTTCGTACTATCAACCTTGAAATGTCCAGGGAGCTATGGAGGGCTGGTGGGTGTTTCCTGTCCGGGGACCTGTCCCTTGGTGAGGTCTTTCTTACTTTCCTGGATGAGCAGCACACATTTAATGATGGACCAGAACACTTTCTGCAGTATGCTAAATTGGAAACGAGAGCACAGGAAATAAGGTGTCGTTTTCCAGCTGTGCCATTGTCCTCACAGTCATTGGGTGGTTAATTAATTGGGGGAGAGCAGGCACCTGATTACCCTCTTTCATAAGACACTTAAGGGGGACATGACAAAACACCCATTCAAGGTGAGGCTGGTGTGGGAGATGGAATTGGGGGAGCTCCTCGCAGATGTGGATTGGGAGCATGCCTGTGAGCTGGTGTGGGCAGCAGGTTTAAATTATTACATTTCAACTACCTGCATCGCATGTATGTGACACCATTTCAGATGAATAGGATAGATCCACCAAGGCAGCAAAATGTGCACATTGTGGAGAGGAGGGTGCCACATTTTTACATTTCATTTGGCTGTGTGATGAGGTTTGCAGGTTTTGGAGGGAGGTGGTGCCTAGAGATGAGGTGGCTACGGCTGTCACAATACCCCTTATTCCTGAGGGTTGCTCTGCCAGGGATGGTGGTGAGACCCAGAGGGCAGAAGATACTCTATACGTTTTTACAGCTTTTAATCCTTTTGACTAAACGGCAGCTGGCTATTGGGTGGGTAAGGTCTTGTGCACCACAGGCAGCACTTTGGATCAAGGATGTGCTTGAATGGGGCATCACAGAAGAACAACATCTGCGTCTGATGAGAAAACTGCTGAGGATGTGGTAGCTTTGGGGCTACTACTGGACAGATTTAATGAACATGGATGGTGACCCAGATTGTGACTCGGACTCAGGAGATTTGGGAACGTGGAGTCACACTGTATGTAGGAGACGTGGTTTCCAGGTGTAGTTCTGATATGTATATATTTGCATGAGCTCGCAGACTTGGTATATGCTGTACTGTCTACCTTGTGTTATCCCTTAATGCTGGGAAAGCACTTGTAACTGACCTAGATCTGTATGCATAAATACAGGCTTAGGTATCTCAGTCCCCTGAACAGAGGGGTGGAAACATGTAAGCCTACACTTGGATATAAAACTACATTCGGAAACTATAAATAGTGCAAACAGCAGATTTACAACTCAGTGCAGGAGTAAGGTTACAGATGAGTACAATTTAGAAATGTCATTTTTCCCTTGGGAATAAGCCCCGCCTATTTAAGGCTGATGGCTGCATCTGCAATCCTAGTTCCACACTGCAAATTTAATTCATTTTCTAAAGTAAGTTGTGTTTTTGATTAACTCGTAAACAATTTCTCATAATGTGATTTGTTTAGATGGTTTTAAAGAATTTAATAGATTAGCAAGCATTGCCAAAGTCAATAGGTCTGGCATTGGCTGTCTGCGTCGTGGCTAAAACATTGTCTAAAAGCAAAACTATTTTATTGTTCTTAAAAGGCATACATTGCCAAAGTCACTGGCACTGAAGGGAATTACTTTTTTTACGTATATGCATCTTGTGAAAGGGAAGAATTTGGTGACTCACAATACTGTACAGTTAGCCAATGGCTGAAGTCTGCGGTCCCATTGCCCCATGCTATATACTGAAGTGGAAGACAATGTGAATGACTCTATAACTATATGTAATATATCAGGTTATTAAACCTCGACTTAATGCATCAATTACACTTGCCATGCTCCTTGGAACAGTAGTGAGAGTACCCTCACGTTTGCTGTATCTTATTTGCTTCGAAAATCTTTATTTTCAGACAGTCCATTGAGGAACAAGCTAATTATTTTCATCCTCCCATCCTGTAGTCATTTCAGTGCAATCAGTGATTTAGAGAAGTGGGGATTGTCCTCAATGAGGAAATACTGGCAGGAGGAAGCAAGGATCATTCTAAAAATAATCACGCTGTTACACAGTGTACTGTAACAGAATATACTAGTCGGAATATTGCTTGACATAAATATTGTTTCCTAAATATCCTTTTAGAAATATATTGATATTCAACAACAGAAAATATGCAGCCAGGGGGACCAGTTTCTGAAAATAATGTTTAGGAACGGTACTAAAGTCAGATTACATTACTTTATGTATAAGAAAACTTGCCTAGCACCAGATCTTGGTGAATCAGCGCACTGGATTTAACGCCCTTCAGAACACGTGAACACCTAACGCCCTCGCTGTTGTTATTTAAATAATTACTTGTGTAAATCTCTCCCGCTGAGTGCATCGCTCGGCGGTGGCAATATCGGGCGGAAGCAGTTCCGTGACGAGCTCCCGCGTGGCCTGGACAGATTGACCTTTAAGCGCGTGCATCCTGAGGTGAGCTGTTCTTAACGTCTCCTTTGAGACGTGGTTGGGTAAAACGTCAGGCACACCAATGATAAAATTACAAATTACCTTTTCCCCCCACAATTTCGGCGCTTGACATTCTAAATGTAGGTAACCTTTCGTCCAGAGGATGCCTGCCTTCTGCACCATTGGAGAAATTATGTTAAATGAGCATGCTGAAAGCTGCAGGAAGAACGGCTTCACAGCAAGCTTGAACGGATGTGCGTTCATTGCGTTTCTTTCAAGGAGAGTCCAGAAAGAGTTGAGGGAAAGCTAAATAAAATAATATATCTGTAGATTAAAATAGAGATCAGGAAAAACGAATCGACTTTGTTTTGAAAAAGGGACATGTTTGTACTGTATTAGTTCCAAGATAGGGATTTGAGATACAGGGCTTAGCTATAAATAATGTATTCATTCAGTGGTGCTGGAACAATTTTCTGAGTAGGAGTGGTGTTCAGGAGCATCAGCTCACTAAAATTATTGGAGTTTTAAAACACCCTTGGAGTTAGTGAACGGGCGACTGCAGCAAATGAACGAAAACTCTTCAAGAAGTTAAATGCATGTACTTTTTGTTGGAATGAAGTTAGTGGATGTGATGGTAGTCCGAGACATATTTGCAAAAATGTGATTCAATGGCACCATGTGGTGCAGTATTTTTAAGCATCTGAATAAGGTTTTTCAATTTTTCTTGAAAATTAGTTATTTAAAAGAGGCCATTTGCAAACCAGGGTTGCTTTAGCCAGCAGGTGTATTGAAATCCTGTTAAAGCCACATGATGTAAACACAGAGAGACTTGAAAACTGAGGGCCATCTTTACAATGTTTTGATGCAGGGCAGAGCTGCAAGCCTTCTTGCTGCACTGCCATGTGTCAAAAGAAAAGGGCAGGAATGCGCTGTATCTATAAGATATGGCACATTCCTGTCTTTTTCCCTGTGCTGGTGCACAATGGGCTGCCATTCTCCAGTACAGGCACCCTTTCACCACTGTGCAAAGGTGTCTGTGTTGCAGGGATGCAGAGTGCATAGAAAAGGTAACATGCAAGGAAAATAAAGGTATTTCTCCTTGCTAAATCTCACTTATGCCTCCCCTGGGGAGGCGTAGGCTTTTGTTGCATTCCCAGGTACAAAGCCTTCTAAATCTGGGAATGCGTCAAATGCATGGGTGTTACGTGAGAAACGCACGCTACGCAAAGTGGCTTTACATGGCCTTGTAAATATAGCCCTGCAGTGTGCGCCCCCAGACCGTCACTAAAAGTGATGTTCCAGTGGCGCAAAGGGCCTTGTAAATATGACCCCAAGTGTGAAATGGTTTTTCAAAGTTGCTTTCTGGGCCTGTGTTAGTTACCATTGACTTTTCACTGTTTTTGAACAAACAGCACATAAAAACATTGAAAGGCCTCATTGTATTTCAATTATATTTCTGACTACCCTCCAGGTCTGGGGGTAATGCAGCACCTGCAACTCTGCTAGTTTCAGCGCCCTTGTATTCATTTGTTTTTTGTTTTTATTTAACAAGAACCAATCTCCAGCTGGTATCAGATCATCCCACATTTAAGAGGACCTGTTAAAAGCTCGATTGATTAACTTTTAGGTTTCATACAATGATAAGAATTACCAGCTACTCCATGGCTATGGTCCAAGTGCACAAGAAGCAGTAATAGCCTATTTGGGTATATGGAAATAAAGGAAGGTACATCTTAGAAAACAGTGGGTATCGCTGAGTTATTGTGCACCTGGTGTTTCAATTTAAGCAGTGGTCCCTTGACTGAGGTAGATTCCTTTCAGCAGTAACTAGTGAGAGCTCTACACATACATTGCACCTGAAGACAGATGAAGGCTGATGTCTAAAAGATCTGTGTTTTGTTATGTTTATTTTCATTCCGGTTGTATGTTCACAATGAGCTCTTTCACCCAGATAAGCCGGGAAATAGAGATGTTGTGTTCGCTGAGGACGGTTTCTCTTTGAGGAGATTACTGAAAACATATATGTCTCAGTCTAACTTAATATTATAACTTCTTTGGTGCTGTCTGTCACGATTTCAAAGTGTAATTAACCCGACCGGGCAAAAGTGCACTACAGCAATCAAAAAAATAATATACTGTGATGGAAACATGTCCAGTGAGATAGATAGATATCCTCAGCATAGGTGATAGCACTTTGTGAGCTTTTTGTCAGGTTCTGTGGCAGCATATCACTGGTAGACACTGTCAGTTACCACTGGTGCTCCAAGCCCTTGGGTGCTATTGCACTCAAGAATGTACAATCAAGTGATCCTTTAGCACTCCTCTCCATTTAGTAGCCTGGGAGACCTGCGCAGTCTTACTCTAAAAAATGGCAGACAGTATGGAACTCAGACACAGTATGAAATTAAGATGACACATTAAACTCACTGTGCAGTCTAAGTTCAATATTACATAATGATAAGGGCTCAAGTGATTTTTTTCGATGAAGTGTCTGAAATGCATCCCAATAGCTGTGCAGTCTGGAGACGACGTTGATAGGTGGTTCTTTCAAGCCCTGCCACCTGTCTTGAGCACGCAAAAACGTTATACTCATGCACACTGCCATACCTTTATTTTCCATCATCTGCATGCTGAAAACGTGCCAAGGCAGTCAAAAATACAGTTTCCTCGATTATTCAAAGACGGGAGTTAAAAAAGTAATTTATCATGGACTGGGTTGTTCGGGCATATATTTATGCCTGTCCTACGACTTTCGGTGGAAGCCAAAAAATACAACTTCTCCCAGAAGCATGGACACAAAGGGGACTTTAACAGTTAGACAGCAGATTTAAAGAATGCCGTTTGCTGGTTGAGCCACAAAGTGTTTTAGACCATAGCATGGGCGGCCATGTTTTCAACAGTGGTATAGTAGGGATGCCGGGGCCCTAATGCATCAAACAAAATATGCCCCAATCCAGCTCTTAGATACTGAATTGGAGCCATTTTAGGGGCGTAAAGGGCTCCACGGGCCCTTGAGCACTGGTGCCACTGCACCTGCCCCACCATTGAGAACTACGCTCCTGGCTTTCGAATTGAGATACCCTTAACTCGCACTGCATTATGCACAGCATTATAGTGAATAACATTTTGAAGAGCGCAGTTAAGATTGGGTCCGGTGCATAGAATGTGATCAAGAGTACTCATTAAATAAAAATATACGTTCCACAGATCATCAGTGATATTTTGATCAAGCCAGTCCGAATTATTACAAATCACACCATGTAAACATTAAAGAAAAGTTCTGATATGTACAACGTTCAAAACGTATTCAAACGAAAAGAACGTCGAAAAAAGTGCTAAATACAATTGATTTAAACCGAAAAGAAATGAAGAGCAGCTAGAAATACATATATTTGCGTAATGGTTAATCGTGAATAGTTGAGAATAAGAGGCACCTTTATCAAAACTGGGCAATTTCAGCCTCCTATCCATTCTTAAATTCAGACTTTCTTGTTCCTACATCACCGCAGGTTCGACATTATTCAGGAGCACATGAATACAGACACACACTGGCTGCTGCTTTAAACCTTTCCTTTAGTTTTTCTTGAACCGATTTAAGGATTATCTGTAATGTTCTACCCCGTGAAATCATGGAGCCAAACGTGTTTCATATTTCCATTTCTCGGAACAGTAGACGGAAACTTTGAAACGGCAGATTCTAATTGAAACATTTCCTGTTGTAAGCCCAGCCACTTTAAACACCATTTATTAAGAGCTGCATAGTCTAGCTCAGCAGGTAATTAATTTCTGTGATCAGGGGACCTTCAGTTTATTGCAACACGGCTGTTCCCTCGGGTGCTATTATGAGATAAATCTACTGTAGTATATCTGCATGCTCATAAATCATAATCTTTTGCTGTTCATCAGCGCTATGACGCCTCAGCATTTTTGGGTAGGACAGAGCATGGAATGCCCTTCACCAAGTCAAATGTTCAGTCTCCCAAAGCAGCGTGCAGACAGACACACTGCAAAATGGCTGTGTCACATGTTTAGTACAACCACTGACGAGGAAAGGTTGAGTGAAGATAATTACTTTCTTAGCTGTTGTTTTAAACACAGGAATTCTGCACTGCTTAGCGGTGTGACTTAAATAAATGTAGTTCTTAAAGTGGAACTTTACTGAAAATAAAAGGGTGGCAGCTCACCCAAGTTTTGCTGCTTGGCCACGACCTTTTTAGGTCTGTCTGCGTGCTGCTTAAGTTGTTGCTTTAGTTGTTATTTCTACTTTTCCGAAAGGAGGATTCAGAGGTGTACACTTTTCTCACTACCTGGTATTGTCTGTTAAAGATACAATTCCTCACGCCACAAAAGGTTTCCATTGTTATCAATAAGGGCTATTTTGCATTAGTTCCATGCCTCATAACCAATAGAGACATTGTTATTCCAGATCCTGTACAGTAGGAAAGCGATTCACACAACATTACACCATGATAAATACAGTAAAAATAGGTTTTACTTTGGGAACCCCATGAGAAGTACAATTTGAAGGGTTGTGAACTCTGTTACAAATACGTATGAAGGTATATTATGTTTAACATATACAGATGTGCCATGCAGTGAGGGTTTTGGGGCTGTATTTGGTATGGCCTGGTATGCAGAACTGTGGCCCACGGAATGGGTCCAAGAGGTTCTAGTAACCAATATTGGTTTTCTGGAACTATTTCTGATTCTGGTGGCATTATCAATCTGGCCAGAGGGATTTTGTAACCAGCCTGTGATCTTTTAGTCTGATAATATATCAGTGGTGGAATGCATTAACCAGCAGGCTGCTAGGTGCAAGATGATACTGAGATTACTGAGGGAGACTGTGTTGCTCTGTCTAAGGTTAGATGTGATTTTCAGAGCAAAGCATGTGCCTAGTGTTTTGAATAATGCTGCTGATGCCCTGTCTCATTTTAAGATTCCGGTTTTCAGGTTCCAACTCCGAGAGCAGAGGAGTTTCCAACACCCTTACCAGGAACATTTGTGGCAGATTGGTGGCAAGAAATACCAGACCTAGTGGCAGCCAGTCTAGCACCCAGGACAAGGAAGGCTTATGTTGGAGCATTTGCAGCCTATGCTAACTTCTATGGCAGGGCAGGTTTGTCTTGGCATTTTTGGAGGTTCTGACGGAGGAAGTGAGGTCTGTTGCATGTGCTAGGCACCACTCTGCCGCCATTTCTTTCTTTGCACAACTGTGTGCAGGTTACCTTTCTGGTAAGAAGGGCTTTAATGGGCTGGCAGCGGCTTAAGGGCAGCAAAACTGATTTTAGGTGTCCCATTGATGCAGAAAAGCTGGGATCCACCATGGGAGCATTGGGGCATATCTGTACCTCTCCCTGGGCGGTTGCCTTATTTAGGTCAGCCTTTACCCTGGTGTCACGGTGCCCGTTCCTCGGGATCTGCACGCTGCTGAACAAAAAGGCCCACCTCCTGGCGTCACCAACTCAGAAAGCTATTATAGCACAGAGTTATGATGAAGCCAGGTGGGGGGAAATAAGGTAGGGAACTGCAGGGAGAGAGATCTGAAAGGAAAAGGTTAGAACAAATATGCATATAATCATTCATAACAATGTAACTCGCCAATAGATTCTTGAATAAAGGCGTCTCCGTAATATCAGATTGAGACCCTTTATGAATTGGGCATAGCCCCTCCTTTGAATCATGAAACAAGAAATGAACTGAGACCTCTGAACCTTGAGAAGGCAAGAGCCTTGGACTATGGACATACTCTGAATATCAATCATGCAACTACTATGCATTCATAAACATAAAACGTTTGATCTCAGTCTAGAAATTAGCAAAGACTTAAATATGTATCTCACATATCATCAAAGACTTAAATATGTAGCTCACATATTATCAAAAGCTTAAATATGTATCTCACATATTATGCTTCCAAAAACAATGAAACTGTGATTTGCTTATCTTTGAAACATTTTCACAATTGCCATCTAGGCCTGAAAGTTTTACTCATGTAAACTGAAGTACTTTGATTATTCGACCAAGGGCGCTTTACTCACGTGAACTGAAGCGCTTTGAATGCTGTGTCAAGGGCGCCTTACTCATATGAATTGAAGCGCTTTGCCTTCCGTGCCAAGGGCGCTTTACTTCCTGTGAACTGAAGCGCTTTGAATACCGAAGCAAGAGCGCTTTACTCCTGTAAACTGAAGCACTTTGAATATACTCCTGTGAACTGAAGCGCTTTGAATATCGAGGCAATTGCACTTTACTCCTGTGAAGTAAAGCGCTTTGAATATCGAGGCAAGTGCGCTTTACTCCTGTGAACTGAAGCGCTTTGAATATCAAGGCAAGTGCGCTTTACTCCTGGGAACTGAAGTGCTTTGAATATTGATCCAAGAGCACTTTACCCCTGTGAACCAAAGCGCTTTGAATGTCGTGCCCGGGGCGCTTTACCAATGTGGCCTGAAACGCTTTGCTCTTTATGCTAAGGGGACGCTTTACCTTTGGAAGTAATAACTCCCTTCTAGATTGGGCTCATCAAGACCTTACCCCTATGAGTACGACCTACTCATATCTGAATTCACTATGGAAACTATGATACTCCGAGTTACTGCCAATCTGCTCTGCAGGAATTCTGCTCTTCTTCAGAGGAAACCCCACGAGGTCTGACTGCATCAAAGTCTTCAAAATAGTGAGTAACGTGCTCTGGTGTTGCTGGGCTTTATAGGCCTGCCATACCCAAAGATGGTTGCTGCCTCTAAAAACATGGGAATTGTAGTCCCTTCATAGGATAGCACTGATAAGTGCATCTTGTCCACCAATGTCCCGAACCTGCAGCTACATGAGCTTTACCACAGGGCAGACGACGCTGATGGCCACTTTTGGAACAAGCGGGGATGACAAGTGGTGCGCATAAAGCACTGCAAATCTGCGAAGCGGAGTTTCGGGTGGGACCTGGACCACGCACAACCTTATTCCTGACACCTGGCCTTTTATGGGGCCTTCAGATTGCACAAATTGGTGGCAAAAAACAAGAGGGACGTCACGGGGGGTTGCAGTTGGGGGATATTCATTGGCCGGAAGGGTCAGGCTACTTGGTGATCAATATCCCTTGTTCTAAGATGGACCAGGAGGGGAGGGGTGATCACATTCTTCTGCAGAGAGCTCCTTGTAGTATGTGATGTCCAGTCTATAATTTGGAGGTCTTCCTAGCACAGCGCCCCCTGGGGGCAAAGGATACGATCTTGGTGTATGCTGACGACATGCCGCTGACCAGATGTCAGTTTTCACAGGTACTCAAGCGCGCTCTGTCCACGGCAGGTTTTCATGCCTCTGAATTCAGTACTCACTCCTTTAGGATTGGGGCAGCCACGGCTGCAGTGGCAATGAGGTTTTCAGGTGCAGCGGTTAAGAAAAGTAGTAGATGGTTCTCTGATTGCTACAAGAGGTATGTGAGATTGCATATGCTGTGAGTACCTATCTCTAACACCATGTGTCTTTTCTCTTATTCTCTTTAGGTGGTCGAGACAGCTGTTTGAAGGTCCCAAGGGCTCCGGTTCATGCAGGAGCTGCAAGAGCCACTGATGTGTGGGACATCGGCCACTCTCATGTCCAATGGGAAGGTGATCAGTGTGTAAGGAGTGCCTTTGCTGGATACAGCTTTTCTTTCTTTGGCCGGGGCGGGCTGCGTCTCACTCAACTAAGGCTGGAGCTGGACTCAATGCTTCCTATAGGCGGTCTACCCCCACAGTGCTTGCTTGGTCAAACATGATCCCCCATCTACAGTTGAGGGGTGGTCTGTCAGTTAAGGCTCTCATTGACTTCATGAGGAGAATTAATAATAAGTTGGCCAAGGTGTTTCCATCACCAAGGCTGGTTGTTATTCCACATGGCTACATTCATGAGAAGGTTTTATTCCTGCAGGATGGGGTGCATCTTTCTCATGTTGTGTATGACATGTTGTTGCAAAACCTTCTTGCTTGGTTGCCCCATCTTCCTCAGTAGAAGAGTGACTGCTGAAAGGGGAAGCCAGATAGTTGGTCTACTATGCTAGCCTGTGGTGGGGTGAGACCAATTAGGTACCTTTTCCTACCTGAGCAGGATTGCAAGGTAACTGGACTCTTCAAGGGGTGCTGGCTGGGAAGTGAGAATGACACCCAGGGGTGCAGGGATTGCAAGCTGTCATTGGCATCTGGCCCCTACTGCCAATCCCACAAGCATACGCAAAGGCCTTGAAGCTAGCACTGGTCCTTTGGGTAGGGTGTCTGAGGGTAGAAGGGGCGCCCGAGGTAGGTATTCTTGGTGGGTACGCGAGCCCCCTCCACACGGTATACCCATGAGTGGGTTTGGGAGTAGATAGGATGATCCCTAATGAAAGTCGACCCCTGGGCCTCCTAGCGGGAGGTTGGACACGGACTAAGGCCCTGATTTATACTTTTTGGTGCAAAACTGCACTAACACAGTTTTGCACCAAAAGGTTTAGCACAGGCTTGCACCATTTCTGTGCACCAGCCGGGCACCATATTTATGGAATGGTGCAAGCCGGTGCAAAGGGTAGGCTAGTGTAAAAAAAAAATACGTTAGTCGGGTGGGGCTAGCGGTATGGAAGAAGGGGGTTTTGCACCAAAACATTACGCAGGTTAGTGTAAAAAAAATGACTCTTACCCGCCTAGAGTCATTTTCTGATGCAAAACCATCCATACCCCATGACTTCTGTCTTAGAAAAGACAGGAGTCATGCCCACCACCCCAATGGCCAGCACAGGGGACCAGGGTCCCCTTGGCATGGCCATTGCACCCTGTGCCATGTATGGGGGCCCATTTCAGGGCCCCCTATGGCACATTACAAAATAAAATAAAATACTTACCTGTACTTACCTGTACCCACCTGGGATGGGGTTCCCTATCCTCCGCTGTCCCTCTGGTGTAGGTGGGAGTGTCCCTGGGGCCTGGGGAAGGCACCTGTGGGCTTATTCCTTGGTGTTCCACCATGGAAATTTGCCCACTGGTCCCCTAACGCCTGCCCTGACCCAGGCGTTCAAATATGGGGCAAAGCAAGCTTTGCACCATTTTCTGACCCCTCCTCCCTCTCGTGCACCATTTTTGCACGGGAGTATAAATATGGCGTTAAAGCCATAGAGTAATTTTTTGCACGGGAACGCCTACTTTGCATCTCATTAAAGCAAAGTAGGTTTCCACGTCCCAAAAATGACTTTAACTCCATAAATTTGGTGCTAGACGGGTCTAGCGCCAAAGTATAAATATGGAGTTAGTTTTGCACTGAATGAGAGTAAAAACAAATTGACGCTAATTCGGTGCAAGCAGAATATAAAAATGCCCCTGAATGTCTTAGCAATCAGTCATGATCTCATTCACAGTCACCAACATTGGGATATAGCGGAACGAACTGATTTAGTTAGTGACATGAAAATAGATGTATTAGCATACTCTGTTAAGGCTAGGCATCTGAAACGCTGTACATAGTATGTTAATATGATAGGGATTACGGTGTATATTTTGATGATTGTTGATCTTGATGTTTGTTGATTAATTTTTTTGTTTTGTCAATAAAAATACGGCCGGTGGTTCACAACCCCTAAATCCAAAAGAGTGTAATTCTGTACAAGGTAAAGAAAGTATATACAGGGTGTATCTAGTGGTGATGTAGGAATTTTGTGGAAGGCCTTAGTGGTACACGGCCGTTTGCACAGGGACCCCTCCCCCATCAGGGGTAACCCGACGTACGCAGGCGACACTTGGCCTGGAATGTGAGGGGGGGAGGGAGCGCAATGCACCGACTCCCTAATAAGTGTTTAAGATATTGGAGGGCTTGTGTGCGCGGCCCCTGAAGCGTTTCAAGCTCTTCCAGACCACGCATGTGAATGACGCGCCAAGTCCTGCCTTTAAAACGGAGTCACGGTCAGTGAGTGGGTCTTCTGCACCTATTTGCCGGCCACGACTAAAAGACGGTGTATTTCTGCCAAACAGGGAAATATCTCCCCACCACCCACCTTGGCAGCTATTCAAACTCTGTTCCTAATGATTCAGAGTTTTGATAACTTATCTTATCTTGTTCCTTTACACAATGTTGTGGTGTCTTCTGTGCTTTTTACCATGCTCTCTCCTGACAGCACAATTTGATTTGTCTTGAAAGCGACTTAAGCATATTGTCAAATTTAATGTATTGGGATGGTGGTGGGGCAGGTGAGATCATGACGAGGGGAAAATTAAATTAGGTACCTTTTCTTACCTGAGCAGGAAGGCAAGGTAATTGGACTCTCCAAGGGGTGCTGGATGGGAAGTGAGGATGACATCCAGGGGCACAGGGGGTTGAGAGTTGTAGCTGGCATCTGGCCCCTGGTGCCAATCACCCAAGCATGCAGAAAGGCCTTGAAGCTAGCACTGCCCCTTAGGGTGGGTGGTGTCTGAGGGTGGAGGGAGTGCTGAGGTAGGTATCCTGGTGGGCAGGTCCCCTCCACAGGGTATACCCATGAGTGGGTTTGGGAGGGATTAGGATGTCCTAGCAATCAGTCATGATCGCATGCACAGTTACCAACATTGGGATACTCAGAGATGAACTCTGTTAAGGCTAGGCATCTGAAACGCTGTACATACTATTTAAATATAATGGGTGTTACCTCGTATACGTTGATGATTATTGATCTTGATGTCTATTGATTGATTTATGTGTTTTGTCATTAAAAACACGGCCTGGAGTTCATGACCCCTAGTCCCTACTAAAAGAGAGTAGTTCTTTTCAAGGCAAAGTAAGTATATACGGTGTGTATCTGGGGGGTCATGTGGGAATTTTGTGGAAGGCCTCGGTGGTACATGGCCATATGTTATTCTGTTTTGTTGATCCTTTATATGTGACATGAGTGGTTACCATAGATTGAATCATGTTTTAATCCAAAAAGAATATTGTTGTGTCCAATTCATGATAATGTCAACTGTATTAATGTTTCTGTTAATACGATAGGATGAAGATATATTTTTTCATTGGTTTTTACCACAATTCAAACAGAGAATGTAGCAGCTACTCAGCTCAAAGTTTGATTTGAGATATTGTATTTCATTGCCAATTAGAAAGATATACATGTGAATTGAAGGAATACATTTTATCGGTCCTCGTGTTCTTAATGCATAAACTGCCCATTCCCTGACAACTTGGCTATTTAAGATGCTTTATTCTTCTTCTTTTTTTTAAATCTTATTTTTTGCCCCACAGCGATATGACCCGGGAGGTGATGTAGGAGATTAACACACTATTGCTGATAGACTAGGTGAGTTTTTACAATGCCACCACGGGTATAACTCTCTGTTCATTCTTTAAACTTATAATGGTTTATTTTTCTCCCTTAAAACATAAGATTTTTAATGAGCTTTTTAGGCTGTTACACAGGATGAAGTAATTGAATTGCCCAATCATTTACACAGGTTGGTTTTTACATGAAACCCCTCTTTAATATTCTACACAAGAGAGACTTAATCCAAACCATTATTTTGTAGTATAGGGAGATTTATTTACTATTGAGACAAGTCAATCCACATCCCTGCAATGTTTTCTGGTCAGTCATTTTTGACTCTACTCATTGATTAATTTTGGAAGAGTCTTTGATATATGGAGTTTGACACAATGGACCTCATTACGAGTTTGGCGGTCTTTTGGTAAGACCGCCGTAGTGGCGGACGCCAAAAGACTGCCATGTTGGCGGTAATCTGACCGCCCTATTAAGAGTCACACTATGAAGACTGCCAAAATCCAGCCAAAAATCTGACACCGCCAGGACACTGGAGGGTGGGAAAGAGGCGGACCTACCACCAGCATCACCAACCCGACAAAAATCCACCCACCAGACTACGAGCCACAAATCAACACAGCAGTCCTTCCATGTTGGAAAACCATTGGTGGCGGGAACCGCCGCGGTCAGAACTCACATCAGTCAGAACACCACACCACATTAAACAGTCTGAATACCCTACACCTGACACATATCCACACACCGACACACCTACTCACTGCACTATATAGCACACCTTTATACAACCCACAATCCTTTGCAACAAAAACACCATTCAGATACCCAGAGAGTAGGCAAAAACACCTTTACACAATAGGCACACATACACATTACACACCCCACATCAGCACAACTAACACACTACACACATCACTAGCACACACAATCTGCCACAACCATCTCACCCTCACAACAAACCACCCACACCTCACCAATTACCCAACACTTGCACTCTTATACTCACAACACCCCCACACACTGTGAACACAACCGCTATCATGTCCCTACAAAAACACCTACGTTTTGAGTTGAGGGTCATGGTGGATGAAATTGTCAGGGTAGAGCCGCAACTGTTTGGAGCACAGATCAAAAAACATCAATTGCCAGAAAAATGGAGTTGTGGCAAAGGATAGTCGACAGGGTCAACTCAGTAGGCAGCCATCCCCGCACAAGGGAGGACATCAGGAAGAGGTGGAACAACCTACAGGGGAAGGTGCATTCCATGGCATCACGCCACCAGATAGCCGCGCAGAAGTGCGTAAGACTTGCGGTGGGCTCGACCTCCTCCCCCACAGTTCACATCATGGGAGGAGAAGCTCATGGACATACTGCGTCCTGAGGGCCTGACTGTAATACCTGTGGGACTGGAGTATCCACAACAGTCATGTCACACATTTGTCTTGTCTTGCATGCTACCTCACCACCCAAATACTCCCTAATTAAATAAAAGTCCCACTACACCTCTCACCTAATCACATGCCATCACTCCACTCAGCTCAACTGCCCTCTTGGCCCTTGGAAAAGGCACATTAACTATTGGCTAATCATATCACTATGATTCCCAGAATGCACTAACCCATCAATCTGAAAACCTGGAGTGTGCACAACACATCACATGAAATGCATGTACAACTAAAGTACTAGCTACACCATCTAGATTGTTCTAGTGAGGACCAGTACATGGCAATGACAGCAATATAATGACACACTCACAATAGCAAACAAAGCAAAACACAACGACAGCTTAGTGACCATTCCTAATGACCACAGATCAAACATCCCAAGCCAAAAATAGACTGATCTGGGTTGGAAAGTAAGATGGCTGAATCGAAGCACTTGCACAACATCTAGATACAGGATTACTACCCTTGCGTACTCATATACTTTGTTCCCACTAGGACACCATTGTACATTGTGCAGCTTCATTATGTGATATCTAGCATGGCCGAATACTTACTAGGTAACTGAGGTAAACAGTCATGTCAATTATCAGGCAAAACCAGAACCCATCTGCAGTGCAATCTGTACTATACTTGTATGACAGCTCCCACATTGAGTATGGAAATCAGGTAACAGAGTTGTATGTACAACAAAGGTATGCTGTGTTGCATCTGTCAATGTAATTGCAGGGAATCATGTAAAGCCACTGTCAGAAGCTCACAGAGAGGCAACCAAACATACAACATAACCTTAACTCTGTGTCTCACTCCCTCCACAGGTAACCCTGCCATTGTCACCATGGAAAGGATACCTGAGACTGTCATTCCCCCTTAGGATGAAGGGCCCTGTGAGGACAACTCACCTGGATGTCTGGACAATTATGAACAACCTGGTCCATCTGGGACACCTGGTCAGTCAATGACTCCCTGCCTCACCCTGCCCACATCAACCCCCTCCACCCACCCCTAGTACATCTACATCACAGGCAACCATTCGCCCCCAAACCTGTGTCCCAATGACTGTTCAATCAATTGTGTGCCCCGCAGTACAGAGACCTGGGTCAAACTTTACCTTCCCTGACAATGAAGGACTTGCTACCACTGGGAGTGGGCTCACCGTGCCAGGAGCCCAGGCACCTTGGGGTAGGGTGCATGGGAGGGATGATGTGGGCCAGAGGGTGGGGCCACAAAGGGACGACACTGACCAGGAAACCATCTCTCAAGTCTTGGGAGCATACTAATGTTCCCAGGACAGGATGGGCCAAATTATCACCATGTTGGGGGAAAATTAAAGGCTGCTGCGGGAACACCACCAGGACGTCATGCAACAGTGGCAGGCATACAATGTCACCATGACTACCATCGCACGGGTGCTGAATGACATTCATACCACCCTCATTGGTTTCTCAACACACCATCAGGCCCCTTCCACTAGCCACGTACCATCTACCCCATCTACATCTGCATCAGCTAGAGGAATGGAGGCACTGCCAGGAGAACCACAAGCCTCAGACACCCCTCCCTCAGTAGCAGAAGAATCTCACGCAAACATGGACGTCCACCCAGACATCGGACTGGAGCAGGTGCTAAGACCAAACCCACTGCCAGAAAGTGAACCTCTCCTGATTTTTCACCCTTGCATGCCTCTGAGACACCCTGTACACTGTTCTGAGACATAACTCAATTTTCCCATGGTACAAGGATACTGGACCTGCGTAATCAATTGGTGTTGCAGCTACTCTGATGAATCCATCTACCATGACCTCAATAATCAAAATGTTTTTCATTTATTCACCTTTATTTTATTTTTTAGTAGTCTGATGTGCACAATAAATCACAATAGACCACAGCTACTATATATGTGTCTTTTACAATACATCAATAATTGTCATGTTTGCCGACTGTGGCCTGGTCATGCCCCCCTGCATTGAACAGCCACTGTAATGGTCATCAGAGGGAGGCTCTCTCAGCAGGAGACACATAACAACAGAAATGTCACAGGACAGATGTCAGAGAGGTGGAAACCCAGGGCATCATAATAGGATAGTCAATATACCAATCTGCAAATAGAGCATGAGAGAGAGAGTACCATCAGAACGGAAGGCATGGTGACATACAATGCCTATATACAGGTAATAGAAGTCATGCCCATGGTCAACTACCTATGAAGCCTAGAATGGACCTATATATCATCAATGATATCTGATGTCTCAGGGCTAGATTGTGGAGCATACAGCAGGCAATGATTATTCGGCATACCTTGTGGGGCTACTAGAGGAGGGCACCTCCAAATCGGTCCAGTCACCTAAATCTTGACTTCAGGAGCCCAAATGTTCACTCGATTGCACACCTTGTCCTCCAGTGGGCCTTATTATAACAGAGTTCCCCTGGCGTGGCTGGGTATCTCACTGGTGTCAACAGACAAGGACTGTTTGGATAGCCTGAGTCACCTGTGAGCACAATGGTAGAACAACTCATAAATAGTACCAGTGACTAGCAATATTGTGATGACAGGAGGCATAACACACAAACACACACTACAATGCAAACTTACCAAGCAGCCAGGCCCTCTCTGTTTGCAGTTGTGCCATTAGAAATGGGATATTGCTGTTCCGCATTATGTAGGAATCATGCACAGATTCAGGAAACTTGGCTGTAACTTGTGAGATGTACTGGTCTGCCAGACACACCATCTTTATGTTGATTGAGTGCCAGTTCTTCCTGTTTCTAGGCACCTGTTCATTGGCACTGGGAGGGATCAGGGCTACATGGGTGCCATCAGTAGCTCCAGCCACATGAGGGATGTGTCCCATCTCATAAAAGTCTGCCTTCACATAGGCCAAATCCGCTCATTGAGGAAACCTGATGCAGTTGTCCTGGTGTTTCAACTATGCACAGTACATCCTTCAACACTAGACTGAACCTTGGCTGAGACATCCCTGCTGTTAAAGTGACAGTATTCTGTAATGACCCTGTGGCCAGGAAGTGTAGCACTGACAATAGTTGAACGATGGGAGCTATGCCATATGGATTGCGAATTGTAGGCATCAGATCTGGCTCCATCTGAGTACAAAGATCCTTGATGGTGTGACGATTCAGACAATGGGCCTAATTCTGAGTCTGACGGGCGGCGGAGGCCGCCCGCCAGACTTCCCCCCTCCGAAATACCGCTCCGCGGTCGAAAGACCGCGGAGGGTATTCCGAGTTTTCCCCTGGGCTGGCGGGCGGTCTTCGCAAGACCGCCCGCCAGCCCAGGGGAAAACTCCCTTCCCACGATGACGCCGGCTCGTAATAGAGCCGGCGGAGTGGGAAGGTGCGACGGGTGCAGTTGCACCCGTCGCGTATTTCAGTGTCTGCTTTGCAGACACTGAAATACTTTTAGGGGCCCTCTTACGGGGGCCCCTGCCGTGCCCATGCCATAGGCATGGGCACGGCAGGGGCCCCCAGGGGCCCCGTGACTCCCCCTCCCGCCATCCGGTTCCCGGCGGGAGAACCGCCAGGAACTGGATGGCGGGAGGGGGAGTCGGAATCCTCCATGGCTGCGGAGCGCGCTCCGCAGCCATGGAGGATTCCTACGAGCGGCGGAAAGTCAGCGGGAGACCGCTGGCTTTCCGCGTCTGACCGCGGCTAAACCGCCGCGGTCAGAATGCTCGTAGGAGCACCGCCAGCCTGTTGGCGGTGCTCCCGTGGTCGGTGGCCCTGGCGGCCACCGACCGCCAGGGTCGGAATGACCCGCAATATGTCTAAATGACATGACTTTCCTCCATGGTTTCCAGGTCTACTAGTGAATGGTACATTAGTGGTTGTCTCACTCTCCTCATGGCAGCATAACTATGTTGAGAGAAGACAATAAATATGCTTTGAGTAATGCAGTATGCACACATGATTAACACATTGTATATAACCTGACACCTAAAATCTGTAGAGGATGCATAGCACTTCTGACATATACAGTACAGCCCATAGATATGCATCTAAATCATCCTCATTGCTGCACAATGGCTAACAGGTAAATTGGATTGTACATTTGAAACTAATATTGGTGTACATGTGTGTAAGACTTAGCTGTCCTACACTATTCCCACATATGTTTTGGATTCTACCATTATCTACCCATGGCCTATGTACCTCAGAGTAGCTTTACTCAGTTGTCAACATATATACTTCCTCAAGAAGTCATATGTTCAGTATTGGCACAATAAGTAGCATAACCATCATGGCGCTACACACAGATACACAGCTTTTTGGGGAAGTAAGTGATTGACGCAGATAAATAAGCGCATCCGTCAATGACGTGCCCAAAACGGCAGGCACCTGACCTTTTGTAGTGGACAGTTGGAAGTGACCTAAGTCCGCTGGCAGAAGTCGTCGTTGCAGTTGGCAGTCCCAACAGCTGTGCAACTTGCCATCGGTTAACATTGCTGCCTTTGGCTCACTTGGACCAATGGCCATGACCGCTGGTGGTGAAGGTCCTGCACATGTTGGCCGTGACCACCATTTTCTGCAGTAACGCTCACTTGACTCCTGACACTGTTGCCAGAAAGACCTCCACGATGTGAGCTGCTGTGTCCTGCCTCTGGGAGCCATCAAGCCACATCCTGCAAGTGATGCTGTCCCTGCCTTCACCCCAGAACAGCTTGAGAATCTAGTGGAGGAGGCCCTACCCCTGTATGGACAGCTATATGGGGCACCAGAGGAGCAGCTGAGTTGAATGCCCTATCCATGTGTGACAGGTGTTGTGTGTGACATTGCATCAGGCATGTGAACTTGTGAGGGTGTAGATACATGCAGATGGCATAATGTAAAGCTGTGTGAGCAGAGAGGATGGGTATATGTGCCTACTTGGTGTGACAGATGTGTACTGACCACTTTCTCCTTTTGTCTGTGTCATCCATGCAGGTCAACGCCCATCAGAAGAAGGGGATTTGGCTTGCTATCGCTAAGCAAGGGCAGACCCTGGGAGTCCATAACCAGCAGAGCACCCATTGTAGAAAGTGCTGGGAAGACCTGAGGTGCTATGCCCGGAAGATCGCTGAGGCCCAGCTGGGGATGTCCTCCCAATGAGGGAGAGGTGCCCATCGGACCCCCATAATGGCTAGCATTTTGGCTGAGGTCTACCCTGAGGTGGATGGGCGTTTGAGTGCAGCACAGCAGCCACAAGGGGTTAAGTACTGACTGTGTCCTTGTACTTGGCTCTGGTACTATGGTGATTGCTGTCACACTTCAGTAGCTGTGACAATGTAGTAGGTGCTACATGTATGTAGACTAGTGGGAATACATAGTACTCCTATTGCCCGACTAATAGATGGAGATCCGGCATTGGGGTTGGCCATGTGTAAGTTTAGATCACCTGTGTCAAGGTGTACCTATGACTGCATGTGGAGATGCACAATTGACATTGCCACATGTATGACTCCATCCAGCCATATATATGTATGTAAGCTGCTGTTTCATCCTACCCATCTAGCATTTCCAGATCCTCACATCTGAATATGTGAATATGTAGCTCTAAGGTGTCAGACCACTCACGTCTTTGTAGATCACAGGTATTAGCCACTAAGTTCTTGACATATGTGGTACAGGTCCTAGTTACCTTATGTCCTGGTACTGGTATTGACTCCATGTGAGGCTGTCAATTCAATCAGTCAAGTGTTATGGCCAGTATAGCACTGTACATATGGGTTTGGGCGGTGTCCCCATTGTCCCTTCATTATCATGCTATGTGGTATGTGAAGGTTGTAATGGAGGGAACATCCCCTTATGGCTGTCTGATTGTTAATATTTGGCCTTACCGTGCATTTCCATGCCATTGAACCGTGGGCCATTCACTATTATCCCAATGCCCTTGTTTCAGAGGAGGGAAGTGTTTAGGATGCCCTAACCTATGACAAGGTGCAATGTCCATCATATGAGTACCAATGGCCTACCAATACTAGTGCATCATATGGTATTACCCGCGTACACAATGTCACAGTGGTTATGTGGGGGAATGTGTTGTTGAGGTGGGACAATCCTTGCTAACCTTAGCCTAGCTGCTTTGGAGAGTTTGGACAGAAAATGGTTTTTGGTCACTTCTTACTTCAACATCTTATGGTTTGGCTGAACTACTTTTTGTCATACAAGTGTTGCTGTTGTAAGTCCAATGGCAGTCATGTAGGACTATGTGTACATCATATGTACATTGCTTTTTCAGTGGGATATGTGTGTTGTTTGGACTAAGGTACAGGTAATCACATGTCAGGAATGGTGTGAATGACGATGGTTTACTCATGTTATCATGTCATGGAACTGTATCTGCATGTCAGGTGGAATGTCGTGCACTATTATGATTTAGTTGGTGGGCCTTTGTTTTTACACTGCTCTCTGTGATTGTCAGTGGATGTCTCGTGTTCTGTGTAGGTCACTGTAGCTGTAAATGCATGTATGATGTGATGTGGTGTATCTGTGTATAATGACTGCAGATATTCATCAAAAATTTGGGATAATTAGTGGCATGGCTGTTCTCTAGACATAGGTCCTCTTTATGACATTGGCAGTAAGTACTGCTTACCGCCATGCTGACGGCCGCCAGCATACCCCCGCAGCAGCGGCTCACCCACACACATAGCAATCCGTCAGTATACAGCCACACACACAAGTCCACCAGCCCAAAGGTCAGTGATAAACTGGCAGTAGCAAAACCCACACTGTTAAGCCAACAGAACTACGCCCACAACATTATGACCCACGAATCACCGCGGCGAACATTCAATGGAGGTAAACCATTGGCGCTACATCCCGCTGCGCTCAAAATACACACACACATACAAAACTACACCACATTGGACAATTCAAACTACACACACCTGACACACATACACACACCACACCCACACACCCACACCACTATAAAACACACACCCACACTACCCACAACCCTTTACAAATACAAACAAGTGCCACAAGAGAGATAGCAAGAACACAAACAAGACCACAGCCACACACCATCATCACCTATACACCATCTACACACCTGACATCACACACCCAAACACATCACCCCACACACCCTCAGCCACACCACTCACATTACAACCATGGAACCACAATCAATCAATCAATCAATCAAAAAAATTGTAGAGCGTGCTACTCACCCGTCAGGGTCTTAAGGTGCTGGGGGGGGGGAAACAAGGGGTGGGCAGGGAGGGGGGGCAGGGAGGGTCACTGATCGAACAACCATGTCTTGAGGTTCTTTCTGAAGAGCAGGAGGTCTTTGGTTTTGCGAAGGTTGGTGGGGAGGGTGTTCCAGGCTTTGGGGGCGAGGTAGGAGAAGGACCTGCCTCCTGTGGTGGTGCGTTGGATGCGGGGGACTGTGGCTAGTGCGAGGTCGGCTGATCGGAGGTTGCGTGTGGGAGTGTGGAAGTTCACTCTTTCGTTGAGGTAGATTGGGCCGGTGTTGTGGAGGGATTTGTGTGCGTGGATGAGGATCTTGAATGTGATTTTCTTGTCTATGGGGAGCCAGTGAAGGGATTTTAGGTGTGGTGAGATTCGTTCGTGGCGGGGGAGGCCAAGGAGGAGGCGAGCGGCTGTATTTTGGATTCTCTGGAGTTTGCGTTTAAGTTTGAGTGTGGTGTCGGCGTAGAGGGCGTTACCGTAGTCTCTAGGTATCCACAACTACACCCCAGATTCTCTGATGAGGAGCTGAGGGTCATGGTGGAGGAAATCATCCGGGTAGAGCTTCATCTATTTGGATCACAGGTGCAGCAGACATCCATTGCTAGGAAGATGGAGCTATGGCGGAGAATCGTGACAGGGTCAACGCTGTGGGACAGCACCCCAGAACAAGGGATGACATCAGGAAAGGTGGAATGACCTACGGGAGAAGGTGTGTTCCGTGGCAGAAAGTCACCAAATAGATGTACAGAGGACTGGCGGTGAACCCCCACCTCCTCCCCCACAACTAACAACATGGGAGAAGCAAGTCTTGGATAATCATGCATCCTGAGGGCCTGGCAGGAGTAGGAGGAAGACTGGACTCTGGTAAGTCAAATCTCTATTACTATCACCCCCCTACCTGCATGCCATCACAAACCCCCACCCTTACCCACACTCCCATCACTCTACCACTTCCTACACACCCCACCATCACAACCCACCCCTCCCAATACCAAGCCCAGCATGCAACACCAATGCATGGACCCCATCACAGACCTGCATGGACACCTATCACTAAAGCATGCACACTAGAAGGAAACAGCTAGCCCACCAAATAACTACTCACACAAGGCAAAGCTGCCAGGGCAATAACCTTAGAGAGCAACACACCCATGCACAAGATGTCACATGCAGAAACAATAGCACTGCATTTACATCCCCACAGGTCCCTAAGCCAACATCACTGGAGAGGAGGTGCCAGCAAACATCCAGTCCCCCCCCCCAGAAGAGGTCCACAGTGATGACAGCTCTGGATGCCTGGATCTGGATGACCAACCTGGCCCATTAGGGATCTCACGACAGTCGGTTACCCAGGCACAGTCCCATACCACCACAGAGCCTCCCCCCTCAGAAAACACCACCACAGTACCCACCCAGTGGGCCCATACCTCTGTCCCCAGGACAAGTCAATCAGCAGTGTGTCCACCACTACAGGGACCCCAGGGCACCCCACAAACACAGGACGATCAGGGACCTGGGGTCAGTGGCAGTGGGCACACGTTCAGGGGACAGAGGCACAGGACAACAGGGAAGCTGGCAGGACTGCTGTGCGACAGGGGGAGGACAGGCCCAGGGAACCGACTCTCCAGGAGGCACTCACCAAGATCCTGTGAGCATACCACCATTCCCAGGAGACAATGGGCCAGCGGCTGTAGGAGGGACAGTACCTGGGGATTAAGGAGGTCTTGAAGTCCATTAACACCACTCTGGTCTCCATTGCAGGGGTGCTGGCAGACATGGCCAACACTATGAGGGAGGCAGTGACACACCACCGGGCCCCTACCACTAGCCAAACCAATGAACAGCCCTCCACCTCCGCTGCCGCTAGTGGACAGGATGCCCCGCCACAGGACCAACAGGCTACCAGCAACCCTCGCCCTGCAGATGAAGAACGACCCCGCAAACGGTCCCTGCGGTCCAGGCAGAAGCCAGAGACTATTGCCAAGACCCGCAAGGAAATAAGACTCTTGTGATTGTCACCTTGTGTCCCACCCTGTCACCCTGTCCACCTTGAACTGCCATTGCTCAACTTCCTATGCCCCTTTGGACAATGCACCTGTGATCCACATAGCCTGGACTCTATCCTGGACTTTCCTCCACCATCAACCCAGCCCATTGCACCCCCCCCCCTACTTATTAGCACTTAAATAACCACCATTTGAAAAATAATACAAGTAAGGAGTCTGTCAAATAATTGAACTATGTATTAGTTTAACAAGGTATAAACACTGCAATACAACTGTACAATAATGTATACATAGGAATGACCTGTAGTTGACTGCAGTCAACACAGCAGGAGCGATTGTGGGGCACAAATATCTACAAATAGAGATGCCAAAGGTTACACTAAGTGGTCATAGAAGTGGGAAATCAGCCTGCCAGTGACAATGTCAAACACAAAACTGTCAATGAAAAGTGAAGTTACAGTGTCTTAACTGTGAGTCATTGGAAGTATTATCGTAATATTGCACTTCTGTTGTCCTCATCCTCATCCTCATCTTCACTGTCCACAGGGTCCACTCCTGTCACACACCATTCTCCAGCCTCATCCTCCTGCAGAAAAGGCACCTGGAGACGTAAGGCAAGGTTGTGCAACATACAGCATGCCACGATGATCTGGCAGACCTTCTTGGGTGAGTAGTACTGAGATCCACCTGGAGGCAACAAAACCTGGTCTTCAGGAGGTCGAACATCCTCTCTATGATTCTTCTTGTTCGCCCATGTGCCTCATTGTAACGTTTCTCTGCCCTTGTCCTGGGATTCCTCCCATGAGTCAGTAGTAATGAGAGGATGGGGTAACCAGAATCACCTGAAAATATTGAGGGACAACTGTTAGTCACACACTAACTTTAGGACCCACACCATACCCATACAACAACAGCCACTGGGTGGGAACCAGGGCTCACCTATTAGCCACACCCGGTGCCTCTGGAATTGAGCCATCACATAAGGGATGCTGCTATTCCTCAGGATAAAGGTATCAGGCACAGACTCAGGATACTTTGCATTGACATGGGAGATGTACTGGTCCTCCAGGCACACTATCTGCACATTCATGGAGTGAAAGCTCTGTCGATTTCTGAGCACCGGTTCATATCTCCGGGGGTGGGGGGACAAATGCAATATGTGTACCATCAATAGCCCCAATAATGTTGGGGATATGTCCCATTGCATAGAAATCAGCTGTCACTGTGGCCAAATCCTCCACGTGGGAGAAAACGATGTAGCTGCGCATGTGTTTAATCAGGGCAGACAACACTCTAGTCAGCACTATTGAGAACAATGGCTGAGACATTCCTGCTGCCAAGCCCACTGTCACTTGGAAGGAGCCACTTGTCAGGAAATGGAGCGCAGATAGGACTTGCACAAGAAAGGGGATTCCCGTGGGCTGACGGATAGCAGATATCAGGTCAGGCTCCAATTGGGCACACAGCTCTGTGATTGTGGCCCTGTCCAGTCTATAGGTGAGGATAATGTGCCTGTCCTCCATTGTTGCCAAGTCCACCAGGGGCCTGTACTTGGGGGGTGTCTCCATCTCCTATTAATCCACAGTGGTTGCAATCTAGGGGGCAAAACTGTGAGCAGCTGGTCAGTATTCCATATTTCCAAACACTACACTGCATTGCATGTTGCAACTGTAACAGAATATTGTTGGATAGGCACAAATGGTGTCTATGTGTACTGTGATGCAGTTAGGTGCCATGGTCTGGCCCCCCTGAAATGGCGTCCGCCTGTCCTGTATGGAGGGACATGTGGAAATGAGGTAATTCTGCTGATGTTGTGCGCCTTTGCTGGAGGCGGTCGACAACCGCAGAGCAATTGCTTATTGGATATCATTGGGCCCTATGGGTTACAGTGGCCAATGGTGATGTACGCCAGCGATGACAGTATGCACCGCCGCGGACGTGACTGCCATTTTCTATCTGTTCACTCACTTGCTACCTAACCTTCAACAGGAGAGGACCTACACTACAAGTGCTGCTGTGGCCTGTGTCTGGAACCAACCATGGCTCATGTCACTGGGGAAAGGGCCCCTGCCTTCACTGCTATGGAGTTGGAGAGACTGGTGGATGGGGTCCTACCCCCATACCGAATGGTGTATGGGCATCCAAACCAACAGTTGAGTACACTGTGAGCACAATGCATGGGGCATGAATGCATGGAGTGCTGTGTGTGAGGGCCTCGTGTGGGGGGGAGTTGGTGGAAGGGCCCTGGGCAGCGTGCTGCATGTATGGTGGGCCACGTCTGTGCGTAAGGGGTTGTGAGGGCTATGGTGGGCCATGAGTGTAACAGGCAAGACAAACTGACTGGTACCTTTTCCTATGTGTATTCATCTGCAGTTCAGCGCACATCAAAGAAAGGGTATATGGCGTGTCGTTGCCAAGGACATGCGGACCCTGGGGGTCTACGGCAGGTGGAGCACCCACTGTCGGAAACGGTGGGAGGACCTGAGACGCTGGGCACGGAAGACCACGGAGGCCCAGCTGGGGATGGCCTCCTAAAGAGGAAGGGGTGCCTGTCGAACCCTCACCCCCCTGATGGCCCCCATACTGGCGGATGGGCACTTGGGGGCATCACAGCAGCCACAAGTGGGTGAGTACAGTGCCCCAATTTACTAGTTGCTCATGTTAGGGTGGCATCCGGGTGGGGGATGTGGGCCTGTGGGTGCCCCTGGGCCAGGCCGGACATTGCAGGGTAGGTCCCATGTTGGGCAGGGTCTGATGTAAACCTCCTCCAACCAAGCTAGTAGGCATCCACTAGTGGGCAGGGGTCTGTGGGTCTGAGGGATGCTGCAATTGGCATTAGGCATCCCTGTCCATGGGCTGGTGACTAGCATTGTGACTGGTAGTGCATTGCCTTGTGCGTAGGGCTGTTCCCTGTGTGTGTGTGTGTGTGTCGTGTACGCCAACTGTGATGTTTTTACCGCCATTGACCAAGTGTATCCTTTGTCTCTCCCCCCCTTTTTGTTTTGTCACCCTGTCCTTATGTGCATTAGCATCATCTGGCAGAGGAGCAGAGGCACCGGCAATGGGGAGAGCGGCATCCCACAGGGCCCAGGAGGCTGAATCTACAGATGGTGAGGGCACCAGTGGGACAGAGGCCGAGGGGAGCACCACAGCTGAGACTGGAGGGGACAGTTCTGACAGTGATACCTCCTCTGTTGGAAGCTCCCCGTACCAGCACCGCCCTGCCAGCAGCCCCTCAGCATGTTTCCAGGGCCCGCTCACCCACGAGGGTGGGCATCTCCTTCGCCCCACGCACCTCAGGCCCTTCCCCAGTTTGCCCTGCAGCCCTGAGTGAGGAGGCTATTGACCTACTGCGATCCATCTCTGTTGGGCAGTCAACTATTGTGAATGTCACCCTGATGGCAGCCTTTGTCCCTGTTTCTAGCCTCCCCCCTCCAACTTCCTCTACCCAATCCCATTCCCTTCAGCCCCAACCTATCCCAAGCACACAGGCAGACCAGCATGCACCCAGGACAACACACCACACATCATCCCAAAGGCATGCACACAAATACCATCCAGATGCAGACATACCAGCATCCACTGCCTCCAATGTGTCGCCCTCCTCCTTGTCATCCACCTCCCTCCCAGTAGCATCTACATTCACACCTGCATGCACTACATCCTCATCCACTACCTCCATCACCAGCCCATGTATCAGTACACACCCCTCACTGGCGGTCACCACCCCCACATCCATGCACGCGTCCCCTGTGTCCTCTCCCACTGTGTCTGTGCCCCCTCCTCCCAAAGTACACAAACGCAAGCACTCAGACACCCAACAGCCATCCACCTCACAACAGCATTCAGCCCATGCACCTGCACCCAAAATCAGCAGACAGACACCTACTACAACTACTTCCTCATCCTCCACTCCCAAACCTTCACCCTCTTCCCGCCCCAATGTCCCTAAGAAGCTTTTCCTCTCCACCCTTGACCTCTTCCCTACCACTCCCACCGTTCTTCACGTCGGGCCAGGGTGGTCAGAACCCAGGCGAGCACCTCAGCCACCCAGTCCACTGCCACAGTAGTGTCGACAGCTACTGCAGGTGGGAGAGGATCCCAGGCACCAGGCAGCCACACTGAAAGGGTGCCTCCACCAGCAGCATCTAAGATGGGCAAGGAGGTACCCCCAGCTGCAAGAGGGAAGGGCAAGGAGGCAACACCAGCAGCGTCTAGGAATGGCAAGGAAGCACCCCCAGCTGCTGCAGGGAAGGGCAAGGTTTAATCCCCGGCTGCTGACAGGAAGGGCAAGGGGCCTGCACCCGCAAGCAGGAAGGACAGGAGGCCTGGTGCTGGGACTCATTCGGAGCCCCCACCACCAACCATGGTGGTTCAGCCATCTGAGGCTGCAAGGGAAGGGCTGGAGCCTCCCCCACCACTGCCAGCACCACCACCGCACTGCCATCAGCACCGCCACCAGCACCACTGCCAGCAGCAGCAGTCCCGGTGGGCAGCTGTTCGAGGCTGCAAGGGAAGGGCTTGAACCTCCCCCCACCACTGCCAGCACTGCCACCAGCACCACCACCAACACCACTGCCAGCAGCAGCAGCCCCAGTGGGCAGCCGTCTGAGGCTGCAAGGGAAGGATTGGAGCCTTCCCCCTCCACTGCCAGCACCACCACCAGCACAGCCACCAGCACCACTCTCAGCAGCAGCAGCAGTCCCAGTGGGCAGCTGTCTGAGGCTGCAGGGGATGGGCTGGAGCCTCCCCCCACCACTGCCAGCGCCGACACCAGCACCGCCACTGCCACCACTGAGCAGCCATCACCGCCGGCGGAAAGTGTGTAGTCCTGCATCCATGGGCTGTTGTGCGGCCTGGCCCCTGCAAATCCTCTGGGTCTGACAACCAGTTGAGGGACTGTGACCTTGCACTCCCCAAGATCTGCATCACAGGGCACAATGTCCCATCCAGAACCAGTGGAAGAAGCCATCCACTCACCCCATCCTTCCCAGGATGAAGCACGCTGGGCACAATGCCCCTTCCAGAACCAGTGGAAGAAGCTATCCACTCACCCCATCCTTCCCAGGATGAAGCACACTGGGCACAATGCCCACTCCAGAAGCAGTGGAAGAAGCCATCCACTAGAGAGACTGTGGCTTTGCACTCCCCAGGACCAAGCAGTAGGCAAACCACACACTTGAGAGACTGAGGCCTTGCACTCCCCAGGACCAAGCAGTGGGCAAACCACCCACTTGAGAGACTGTGGCCATACACTCCCCAGGACCAAGCAGTGGGCAAACCACCTACTTGAGAGACTGTGACCTTGCACTCCCCAGGACCAAGCAGTGGGCAAACCACCAGCTTTAGAGACTGTGGCCTTGCACTCCCCAGGACCAAGCAGTGGGCAAATCACCCACTTGAGAGACTGTGGCTTTGCACTCCCCAGGACCAAACAGTGGGCAAACCACCCACTTGAGAGACTGTGGCCTTGCACTCCCCAGGACATCGCACAGGGTATGTAGCCCCGTCCAGGACCAGTGGTGTTGTACCATATTCCGGCTGAGGTGCCCCCCATTCCCAGTCCCCCGGAGGTGCATGTGTATTTTTGACCTGATGCCTCTGCAGTTTTCTCTCTGTGTTGTTGCAGGAGTGAGGTGGGGCCTTGGCCTATGTGTTTTGGCCATGTAGCCCATGGACATTGAGGACTGGGCAGTGTCCCAACATTTGTAAATATGTATATACGTTTGTATTTTGATGCACTTATTCCTAGTATTTTATTGTATTACACTCACTTTCTATAAATCATTTTGTCCTTGCATTATTCCTGAGGGGCATGGGGTGAATATGTAATGTTTGTGCATCTGGTTGTGTGTATGGTGTTGGGGGTGGGGGTGTTGCATGTTGCGTGTGTGTCACTCTCTTTTCCTCCCCCCACCCTTGTGTGCTAGGCGGCAGTACTCACCGTGGTCGTCTTCGCCGGCGTTGATGTTCATAATGCAGCAGAAGGTAGACGAGCATCAGAAATATTTGCAGCTCGGGCTCCATGGCATCATGGTTGTTCCCTGAGTCTCCACAGGTGAGTCCTTTGACTTCTGTGCAGTGTTTCCACCAGGCTTTTAATGTCATTGGTACTGCCCCGGAAAAGGTGGCTGATTGGACTGTCTTAATAGAGTGGGCAATACATTGTCTTCCGCCTGGCTGTTGGCGGTTACCGCCGTGGTGCTTGTTGATTCCGCTGTGGCGGTCGGTGTGTTAAAGTGTCTGTCTGTCTGAGGGGTTTCCGTCGTGGTCATAATTCCATTTTAGTTACTGCCGGCCTGTTTGCGGTATTACCGCCGCTTTATCACCGACCGCCAGGGTTGTAATGAGGGCCATAGATTCTTAACATCAGATAGCACCTGTATGGGACTCCCACATTTTGTGTCTTCATCAGAGATTATATCCATTTTGGCATATATGTACAGAGAGTTCAGCTAGACATGTGATTGGAATGGCAGGTGCCTTGTCGTCTGTGAAGATAGTTGTCTCTACTTGCATAGAACATGACTTATGGACATGAACTGGTCTGGTGTTGAATCGGAACAAGCATGATATGGTGTGATCAGTCAACTGCTTTGACTAAAGGTGATAGAAGTATGGAGAGTAATGACCAGGATTAGGCTAGATTTTCACCTTTAGCCAGGGCATGTTGAGCATGCTGACATACCTTTACAGGTGATTAGATTAAATGCTTCAGTTGTGCTACCTTACATGGATTATGACTTGGGTGAGAGAGATTACATTAAAGGGTGGATAGAAGTAACGTGTTGTGACATTATGTAGGTTATGTGATTTTCTATGTGGAATTGCCTAGCCAGGAGATGTATACCTACAGTTGTGCATGTTGTAATGTGTGTATGTAAAGAATGTGAAGACCCTCTCTCTCCCTCTCTATTTCTCCCTCGTTCTCTCTATCTTTGTGTGCATCAGCATCGGCAGGTGAAATAGATGGGGCACAGATGAGTAGGGATGCTCCTGGCCATGGGACCTGGAGTGCTGATACCACCTACAGCGAGGGACCCAGTGGCCCATAGGGTGAGAGGAGTGCCACAGGGGAGACAGGATCATCATCATCATCATCCTTGGAATCCTCCTCCACTGGGCATTCTCTGGCAGTGGTGGACCCATCTGGGAACACCCCAGCACCATCTTTGTCTGCCACCCCTTTACTACTACCTCCCTCCCTGTTGCTCCCCACCCAGTTGTCTGTGCCTGCTCATGCAGGAGGGTGAGCGTCTCCTTCTCCACAAGCACCTCTTCCCCTGCCCCTGTCAGCACAATATGCCCTCAGTGATGAGGCTATTGACCTCCTGAGGTTGATCTCTGTGGGTCAGTCGACCATTGTGAATGCCATCCAGGGGCTGGCAACTCAAGACCAGCAGAGTATTGCATTCTTGGAGGGCATTCATGGTGCACTGGCTGGCCTACAGAGATAATTTCAGGCTCTTGCCTCCACGTTGACAGCAGCCAGTCACCCTTTGCCTTCTGTCCCCCCTCCACCTTCCTCTTCCCAATCCCAAACCCATCTTTCGCGACCAAGCCAAATCACACAAAAAGACAAGCATGCATCCACCTCAACATCTAAGGGTACCGCTGACAAACACAAGCACCACAAGACCTACCACCGGCATGCAGACAACACCTACCTGCAGATACACCAACACTCGCTACCTCCACTGACTCCCCCACCACCTCCACCATCACAGACACAACACCGACACACCTGCAGATACAACACCAACATTTACTGATCCACCCACAACTCCTATCCTACCCACAGTCAGCACAATAGCAGACACTCAGACATCCATCCCAGTCACCACATCTGCCAACACCTCAAACATGCCTACATGCATCACATCCACCATGCATGCAGTCACCACCCCAACAAACATTCACCCATCCACCATGGCATCTCCCAGCACCTCCACCCCCTCCTCCCAAGACACATAAACACCCACACTCACCTACCCAAAGGACAGCTAGCACACACAAACATACCTCGCACATACATGCACCCAAGACACCCCCAAAACACCTCTCACAGCCACTCCCTCCCCCTCCGCTCCCAAACCCTTTTGCCATGACCGTCCCCGTGTGTCTAAGAAGTTTTTTCTTTCGGAGATGAACCTTTTCCCTACTCCTCTCCCAACCAGTGTGACCCTCAAACGCTCTGTGTCTCTCCCCAAGTCCAGCCCTTCCAACTCCAAGACCTCCCCAGCCCCCGCTCGTACCCATGCTCCTTTCCCCACCAGGAAGATGACCCCTCCCAAGAGTTCCCAGCCCTCCCCTAAGACTCAAACTAAGCCCCCCTCCCAAGCCCAAGCCCAAAGATCTCCCTCCTAATCCCAGGCCCAAACTCCCCCATGTCCCTCTAATCCTTGAGGTGCCTGCCTACCCCTTGATGCCCCTACCTGTGGAGGTTACATGGCAGTCAGGAGTCAAGTTGGGGCACTTAGAAGTGCCATATATACGTGTAGCACATATGTGTTTGGACTGGCCTATGGCCTTAATCTATGTACATATTTATGTATAGATCTATTTATTTTTTAATTGACATACATCTGTGCCAACCTGTTGTTGGTTCAAAAGTTAAATCTTTGTCCTGCCTTTCTTTTCTTATGTCTGTTGTGGTCTTAGCTGCTTTTGTTTGTGAGTGGTGGTTGTGCTACCAGTTGCTTGTGGGCAGCATATGTGGGTGTGTGCATTGTATTTGTCCCATAGTGATGGGTGTGTATTGTGTGATGGCCATGTAAAAGTTGGGGACATGTATTTGTGTTGGTATTGTGTGTTGTGATTGTGTGGACATGTTATTTGCAGTGTTGTGTGCCTTTGTGTTGTTGTACCCTGTGTGTGAGTGTGTGTGGTGATTGGTATGTCAGATCCGTTGTGATGTGTTTTTGCGGGGTATGACGTATGCCTCATTGTATGGATGTGTGATTGTGTGTGTTGGTTCTCTGTTGTTGTTACTTTTTTTTGTATGTTGGAATTGTCAAGTGGAGATGTGGTTTATGGATGCGTGACGGTGCTTTTGAGGTGTTGTGTTTGTGGTGTTGTTGTGTCATTTAGTGGGTTTGTGTGTTTTGTGTGACTGTGCCAGTGCTGTGTATCTGGGGGTTGGTGTGTGTTTTTGGCATTTGTGTGTGTGTTCGATGGTCGTATTTGTGTGTACTGTGTATGTACGTGTTTATATGTGGCTGCGTGTGAGCGTGCATGTCAGTGTGAGGTTATGTGTGTTTGTGTCGGCCTTGCCACCCGTTCCGAATGGGTATGTTGTGTGTGCGTAGGTATTTTGGCATTTTTCACCAATGACAGGTAAGTGTGTGTACTCATGTTTGCTGTCATTGTCGCTGGTTCCAGAGTTGTTGGGTGAGCAGGAGCCACAGGAAGACGTGTAGTTCAGGTTCCATGGTGGCCCCAGGCGAGTATGACTTCCTGAAGGTGAGTGTCTCCTTTTATAGAGTTGGCTTCAACCAGGGTTTCTGTGGTGGTGCGACAGTGGCGGGAACCTTGGCAGTGTGAAGGCTCGTAACATGTCTGGCGGGAACATTCTTTCTGCAGGCCTTATGGTGGCTACCATTGTCCGTGGTGGCCTGACCGCTGTTCCAGTGGTGGATTGGCTGTATTCTATTGTGAATACCTCCAGGGTCATAATTTAGCGGTCTTCTGCGCCAGCCTGTGGTGGTAGGACTGCCACCGCTAACATGACGGTTATGTGATCACCAAACCCGTAATGACCCCCAGTGTATAATAACACGTTGGTGTGTCCATAACTAGTCCTGATAAAGCCTCACCATGCTGCAATATGCTTTTCAGAGGGTCGGAATGTCAACAATCTTCTAACCAGCCTGTACTACTGCAATCCAGGACATGAGCAAATAAAAAATACGTATACTCAGCCCATCTGTGAACCACAGATTTGTTCAGATTAAAAAGACATATCTGAAAATTATAAAATTGGTGTGCATTACTTTCTTTTTGATGCACTGCATGAGCACTACCTTTCACTTCTCACCTGTGCAATACCTATTGGTTGAACTGATTTTCACTCAAGTAATTTTTTGACACTTCAGATTGAGATCCATTCTCTATTCTTTTAATTCTGTTCAATTGTTCACCTTTTGCTGATCCAACAGAACCAATTGTATTTTGTACTGCATCATCTAGAGAAGGGCACAGCAGAAAGACAGGGGAAGTAGCCATTCAATGTGCTTTCACAATGGCAATGGCTCAGGGTAGCCATCTTGAGTGCAGTGGCAGAGTTCAACTTGGGCTCAGTCTTTGATGGTATTGGTACAGTCCACCTTGCCACAGGTTCTTGCAGGTGGCACAATCCACCTGGGTCACAATGTCAGGATGGTGGTACTCCTTCAGGTAGCAGGACAGATTCTGCATCCACATTGTCTGGAACAGGTCTAGGTGTCTGTGCATAAGCCAGATTAGCCTGATATCGTGGCCAAAATAAAAGTCAGGATACCAGACCCGCATGCAGTCTGGCACTCTGGCAAGGTGAACATACCTGTAAGCAATCCAGAGGACATTTCCTTCTCAATGTGTGAACAATAACATTTAAATTCTCTGGAGAGACAGAAATGTACATGTGGTATCCTTCACCAAGTATGCCATTACGTCCGATATCGGTCGTCTTGAGGTGACTGCTGTATTAGCTAGCAGGATAGTCAAAGTCTGTGATCAGGTTTTGGGGCATCTATTCATAACTGGCGTCTATCCAACACTCAATCAATGGAGTGATACATAGCAGTAGACGCACATGGTGAAATGTACAGCATGTTGACTGCTGCTGGCTTGCTCAAGGCTTTGGGGGTCATTCCGACCCCGGCGGGCGCCGCCCGCCGGGCGGAGACCGCCAAAAGACCGTAACGCGGTGAAATGACCGTGGCGGTCATTCAGACTTTCCCGCTGGGCGGGCGGGCGACCGCCAAAAGGCCGCCGGCCCGCCCGCCCAGCGGGAAAGCCCCAGCAACGATGAAGCCGGCTCCGAATGGAGCCGGCGGAGTTGCTGGTGTGCGACGGGTGCAGTGGCACCCGTTGCGATTTTTAGTGTCTGCTTTGCAGACACTGAAAATCTTAATGGGGCCCTGTTAGGGGGCCCCTGCAGTGCCCATGCCAGTGGCATGGGCACTGCAGGGGCCCCCAGGGGCCCCACGACACCCGTTCCCGCCAGCCTCTTCCTGGCGGTGTAAACCGCCAGGAAGAGGCTGGCGGGAAGGGGGTCGGAATCCCCATGGCGCCTCTGCTTGCAGCGCCGCCGTGGAGGATTCCCTGGGGCAGGGGAAAACCGGCGGGAAACCGCTGGTTTCCCTTTTCTGACCGCGGCTTTACCGCTGCGGTCAGAATTGCCCCAGAAGCACCGCCAGCCTGTTGGCGGTGCTTCCGCCAGGGTCGGAATGACCCCCTTAGTCTGGCCTCAATAATGAAGCTACGACTAAACCCAGACAAATATTAACTGTTACTTTTAGCAACTTGCACAGAGGAGCAAGCAGTAGCAGACGCCAGATAGATGTCAAAAGTGCCTGCCTTTGTCTATCCCATTTGTGTATTCTACTTTGAAGCCTGTTTGACCTGGCTTCTTCTATTTTAGTGTTTCATAATATACTGGCAAAGAAATTCTGTCTCTGAAAAAGTCACATGACTTTTTTACTTTGTGTATATTTCAACAAAAGAGCACATAAGCACTGAACAGGTTTTCATTTAGAAGTTTGCATTTTTACATGACTACTTTACCAACTGACCTAACCAACCAACGCATATTTGTAGAACATACTGTCACCCCATGAATATTCCCATTTTGTACTTTCATCATTAAAGCATTTCTAGGAATGTAAGGTACTAGTTCCAGTTGACTGTGTGCTGTACCGTTATGTTTGCTTGGTTCTCTTTCAGTCTTTTAAACAGTTGTGCATTCCTTTGGGACATTTATATTCATGCTACCTGTGAATCTATTAGATTTTTATATTAATCATGGATTCCAGGATTACACAGCTCGGAATACTGGCTGGGGCTTTTACTGTCTTGATTGCTAAGGCAGTAGACGTCCTGGTCGCAAGCTTTCTATATTGATATGCTTAAATTTATACAATAAAGCCATTACTTATTATACATGCTGGAGTGGGAGTTATCTTACAACATTGGGCGATAACTTGGGGGGAAAATCTTTGGAGCCCACACCGCTGCTCCCAATGAATTTGCTGCTGTGACTAGGGAGGACTGTTCCAGTGTCGCTCTCCTCTCCTGTGTGTTTCACAATTGGCAGTCACAAGCTGTGAGTCCTGCTGCACTGTGGCTGAGCTGTATGTTTTGGCTTGTTGCAGCTGCTTAGTCAGAGGTCTTGAGTGCCCAGCAGCTAAGAGCAATGAGAATTTGAGAAGTTTGTGTTGCATTGTGCGCATGCCTCAGCCATAAACTTGTATGCTTGAAGACTTCAAGCGTGTACTGATCTTGAGACCTGCAGATCATGTGAGAGTGTGCTGATCTCAAGGGGCCAGATATAGCAAGCGGTTTTATCCATTCTGTGTCTATGGGAAAATGTGTTCGTACATATGGCCCAAGATGCGCTGTCCAGCCAACCTGGAAGCACGTGCTCATCAAAAGACACGCAGGTCCTAATTAACTGCATGTTTAGTGCAGGACATGCTGGTTGCTTGACAACTGACTAAAGACTTGCATTTAAGTTCTGGAAAAGGATTCAGGCAAGCATATGTGCACTATTTAATTATTGGATTTTCTTTCTTAACCAGCATGTGTGGTTTGGCAACAGAATAAAAAGAAGAAAACAAGTTTACAAATTGGATCAAACACAGTTACTGAATTTATCACTTTCTGTGGTTAATTTTATTAACTGTGTTGACATGATTTCAAACCGTTTTGATCAAACGTCTTCCTTTTAGAAAATCCTGAAAAACCACCTCTCAAGTGGAGTGCCTGGCTAAAATGTTCTGAAAATTAAATTGAACGCTCTATTCTTTCAACACGCATAATGTCTCAAGAGTAAGGTCACATCTTTATTCCTTTAACGTGGGGCAACGTTCTACCAACGCATATTGTTTCAGATTTGGCTCGAAGTCACACTTGAGTAACTTTGCACATTGCCCTGTTATAGGCAAATTTTGCAGGAAATGCAACAAGACGGGTCATTTTCAGGATGCATGAAAGTCTGAGAACGATCGGATCAAGGTACATAGTATTGAAGTAGAGGATGATAATCCCTCCCTAGGCTTTTCAAATTTAGTTTTGACACTGCACTTTGATGTACCCTTTGCTAACAAACCTAAAGATCTGGTTTGTAAAGTAACATTAGGATTAAATCTCACTATAGACATGATGTGTGATTCTGGGGCTCCAGTGACTACTATTTCGGACACCGTGTTTAATCAACATTGGGGTGCTGATCAGAAGTTGGAATCTCCTGATATACACTCCAAGGTGTACGGGGAGCAATCCCAATGGTGGGATTCTTTGTGGACCAAGTGATGTGTCTTGGTAGGAAAACCATAACCAAAATCTACAGTCCATTAAAGAAGGCACGTAGTGGGTTGGCAGGGCTTAGCTAAGTTAGGGGTTTATGTTGGTTCCTGGGGCTGATCCACCAGTCAGAATTGGGAACATTCCTCTTTCTAGCATTGATGCGAGTGAAGGATATCATCCTGAAAAAAATTTAAGGCTTTTTCAGAAATCTTTAGTGATAAGATTGGGCACATAAAAAATATACTCACACTATCAATTTAAAGAAACAAGCTGTTCCTGTGTCACACAAAGTTAGACCCATCCCCTTGAGTGTCAGACAGGAATTAGAAACATTTTTGACAGGATGGTTATTGATGGTATCATCAAAATGGCAGATTCATCTGAGTGGGTAAACCCGATCGTAATTGTTTGCAAGAAGGATGGGGACATTCGAATATGTGCTGGCTTGCGAAGCCTTAATAAGAACATTTTGGTAGATTGCGACCCGCTCCCAAAAGTCCAGGATCTGCTTGCTAATATTGGAGTGTCTACATTTTTCTCATTATTGGATCTTAATTAAGCCTAACACCAAATTCCTTTAGATGAAAAATCACAGGATTTAACAATGTTTGTCACCCCTTTTGTGCATACAAATTTTGAAGACTACCATTTGGACTAGCATCTGCTGCTAGTGTCTTTCAGCATCTTATGGACAACATCTTTTGAGGGTTGAGTGGAGTTCAGGTCTTCCAAGATGATGTCCTGATTTTTGCAAAAACACTGAGGTAACACAATTAAATTCTGGAAAATGTTTTTGTCATATTCAAAGAATATGGAATCACCCTACGCAAGGAGAAGCGCAAAGGTTGAGGAAAACATTGATTAGTTAGAACTTGGTATTAGGCCTAATGGAATTTCACGACATTTTTCTCTTATTAAGGCAATTAAAGATGATCAGGCATGTGTGATAAAGATACACTACGCTCATTTCTTGGGCTCAGTGAATATTATTCATAGGTTGTTCAGGGCTATGCATACATTGTGCAGTCTTTAAGAAACTTATTTTAAAAAGGGGCACATTTTATTTGGATAGATTCTCCACAAGAAGCATTCCAAAAGGTGAAGAATCTAATTGTGTCTGCCCAAGCTTCATCTTCATTTCTTGTGAGAAGAAAGTGTGGCATTATGGTCGATTCAAGCCAAGTTTAATTAGGTGCTGTATTTTCACAATTATCACAAGGCAAAGAGCACACTATTGCCTTTGTCTCTTGCTAATTTTTTGAGGCAGAAACACATTACAGTACCATGGAGCGGGAGGCTGTTTGACTGTTGAGAGGATCAAATCCTACTTATGGGCTCACATTATTAGCTTCCTACAGATCACAAACATTTCCTTCATCTTCTAAATGGTAATGGCTCTGAAAAGGCCTCTTCAAGGCTGGTCAGGTTACCATCAACATTGCAGGAACACAATTTCACTGTAAAATATATTCCTGGATGAAGAGATGTCAGGGCATACCCTCTGTCTAGGCTCCATGTAGAAGACTAATGCTCTAACACTTTACATGAGGGTGAGTGTGTGGTTGCATTAGTTAGAAGATATTTTTGGGAATAATTGTATCATCACAGATAGACAATGATTGGGGATGTTTGGTCAGGATCCCATTCTACAAGCGGTTTCACAATTCATGAAAGCAGGTTCACTCAAAAAGAAAAATGTATATACCTTTGCTAAAAAGTATGATAGTATTAAATCTGGAAGGGGTCACCCAGATCCTTCTGAAACTCCAGAAACATCTGCAACCTTGGATCTGCAATCACCAAGTGAGGACCTATTAGACTCATCAAAAAGGATTGGTGTAAATTTTCACAAGGAAATGAGAGACATGATTAGACAATATAAACATCCAAGTTACAAGATAACGAACTCCATGAACCAGACCAGATGAATAGTCGATCGTAGGGATCCAAACTATAGCCAAAAAGAAGGAACAAAGCAAGGGGAAGACCAAACATAACCTATTGGGCACATCGATAACAGGCACTCAAATGAAGATACTCAATAAAGGTCTCTCTTTTTGTCCCACAGCCAACCGGGACATAGTACAAACTTAAATTGGTCTTTTTGAATTTGCAGGAAAACTGAAACTCTCAGCCCTCTTTTCAGATAAATCTACCAAACCAAGAACCTCACAATACCAATCAATAATCAGTGAACTAACTACGCAAGATCATGAAGACGTTCACTTACTAGCTCACTTATCGGAGACGGAAGAAGTATTCGATATAAGCCTAACAGCAGAAGAACTGGGTATAGACATCTCAATTTCCCAAGAAACAGTTTCACACCAACTTCATCCCACGGGGAATTCCATTAACTTATTCTATACAGCAGTGATAAATGACATGGATAAAGAACACCAAAACTGTCTCGCCAAACTCAAGTCTCTACTGAGGAACAGAACGCAGGGAAAGGAAAATGTGATTAAAGAATTACAGCAAAATAGGAAATGATTATTAAAGAAGCAGATAAAAGTGGTTATGTAGTCATACTGCACAAGGATGACTATGTAAAGGAAATAAAACAACAACTGGTGAATTCCACCTGCTATGTTAAATTGCAAAATTATCCTACATTGGAAACACAGCTTAAATTGTCACAACTACTGGACAAATGGTATAACAAGCCCCTCACAGCACTAGAGGAGAAGTAATTTATATATATAAAAACATCCGATCCTGGCCACCATGTATAGCCTGCCCAAAATACATAAACCTGTATTCCCTCCCAAAGGAAGACCTATTATCTTAGGAATAGACTTGATAATGAGCTACAACCTTTCATGCAGAATTTACTTCTTGTGTCAGAGATACAAAGGACATACTTAAAAAAATAGACAACATTGACTGGCCACGAAACTATGGGGCATATTTACAAGCCCCTTGCGCCCCTCAGAGTCGCCATAGTGTAATTGTTTTTAATACTACGGCGGCGCTAAACAGGCCTTCACCCTACATCATATTTACAAAGAGGCAGAATGGTACCATTGCACCCCTTTGTAAACCATTACGCCAGGTATATTGCATGAAAGGGAGGTGTTCCGCGCAGGGAGGCCCAAAAATATGGTGCAGTGAAATCTACATATCTTACTGCACCATTCTAGCATAATTTTTAATGTTTGCCCAGGGTAGGCGTTAAGGTGACACTAGTACTATATCCAATGGGCATTCGCGAGCTTTGCTGGACTAGTGCCAACATGTTTGATGCTAGTCCAGCAAAGCACCACAGCTGCACCAAAGATATTGCTAACAAGTGCCATGGTGTACTGTATTGTAAATACAGCGCTACCATGGTTTCATTAGGGTAGCGCAGGGCAGCGCACGGAAACTGGTGCATCGGAGCTAATCTGCCAGTTCCTTGTAAATATGACCCTATGTGTTAGCGACAGTTGACATTGTAAGTCTATACACATCAATTAAGCATAATGATGGCTTGGAAGCTGTTAGAAAAGCATTATCCACAAGATCAGAGCACTTGATAGAAAGAAACCAAATGTTGCTTGAAATGGGGACATTCTGCCTAAACAATAACTTCTTCACATTTAATAAAAACATACACCGCCAACAGCGAACAGGAACGCGATGGTTGCAAAATTTGCCCACCCTAGGCCTGAATCACAATGGGGTAGATGGAGAAATATTGGTTATGGAGTGAGAGATTTGATGCCTACAGTAAGAACATTGTATTCTGGGTTGATATATCAATGATATCCTGATATTGTGACAGGGTAAAACATTGTCACAGACAGATTACATCAAAACTATCCCGGACAACAAATGGGGAATTTCTGTCACATCAGACATCACCAAAAAACAAGTCCGCTCTCTGGATCTCACCATATTTGTGGACAATAACCGAATGCACTCTAAAATGCACAGGAAGAGCACAGAGCCCAATTCCATTTTAGAAGCCACAAGCTGAATACAATAGCAAGTTTTCCCAAAAATGAATTTTGCTGCTTAAAAAGAAACTGTAGCAGGATAACGGAGTGTCTACAACAATCTAGGGAAAATGCAGATAGACTTAGCAATAAAAGTTATGACCCCGGAACCTTAACCCAAATTAAACACGAAGTTGAGCAACTGGACAGAAAGATGCTCCTGGACAATGCAAGAAAACCCACGACAAACAAAAACCCTATTCGTTTCATCGCAAAGTTCTCTAATGGTCAACACCTTATTAGAAAGACCCTACTGAAACACTGGCTACTACTGCTGAACAACCATCGGATTTTGAAAGAACTTAAACCGTATCCGCAATTAAGGTTCACCAGAGCACCCAATCTACATCAGAAAGTATGTAGATCGCATTTCACATATTGGAATCTTGACAACAACACCTTTCGTAGACAAACCAAAAGGCTTTTATACATGCCACAATTGCTCCATCTGCAAAGTGGGAAGGAACAAAACCAACATTCTGAGCATTAATAATTGCATCTAACAACATGAAAACCAAGCACACTACCCAGTAATTCTGCTGCTCTATACTCTCCTGGTGTGAAAAAAAAGGAAAGGGGCTAGGTTTTTATCACATTGTGTTGTTTTTTTTTCCCCAACAACCCCTTCAGCTTTTGTAAAAGAGCCCTCACCCTCAAACCTTGTTAGTGGCATGCATTGGGGTCCCACTCTAGACACCTAGCATCTCAGGGGTGTGCTACAACACCTGGTTACATGGGAGCTGGAATTTGTGAGTGAAAAAGTGAAGTTAAAATTATCTAACAGATGCCTTACCACATTGGTATGCTTTAATTATGGTAAATGTGGACATAGGTTAAAGACAGTGATGGATGTGCATTGAGGGAACCATGACCTCTTACATCCATAATGTGGGTCGACATGTCTCAGCCATGTCCTCTTAGTTGCCAAAGGTCAGAATGGCTTTCCTCAGGACCAGTTTTTCTGCGTGTGTGCTAAGGCATGTGATGACGACTCACAACCTTGTCTCAATTTGAGATGTTTCCGGTCTTTTATTGTACTCCATTCAGAGACAATGATATCACAATATACTGTGGTGACTGCACATGCAGCAGGGCATCCAATTTGTACACAAGTGTGCCGCGTGTCATAAGGTCCACGCAAATGGGACCTCATGCCTTTTAGCTTATAGGTAGCCCAATGCTGCTGTAGACTTCCCTCATGCCACTCATTTATTATCATGCAGTGCACTCTTGTGTTCCTATTAATCAGACGGTGACCTCAGAAACTATCCACACTGGAAATACTCTGTATTCTTATCACTATTAGTAGACAATCAAACCAACAAACATTGCAGTTTAGTGGCAGATCAGGTAATGTGAAAGTGCAACCACGCATGGTGACCACAGTCGGGAGAAAAATGTTTTAGACAACAAGACCTAGTTCCTTATAGATGGATTCTTACATCAAGGACACTCTGGGGGGATGAGCCCCGTAGTCACACACTATATAAATTCAAAAGCACTCGCTAAATAATGGAGTCAGACCAAACAGTTAAAGTTGGCCTCCCTCCTGCACTTACTTTGTCGAGGGGAGTTGCCTGTAATGTTACTTACACTATGGCCCTCATTCTAACATTGGCGGGCGGCGGTCGCCGCCTGCCTGGCGGGAACCGGCATATAGCCGCTCCGCGGTCGAAAGACCGCTGGGGCCATTCTGACTTTCCCGCTGGGCCGGTGGGCGCTAGCCAATATAGCGCCCGCCGGCCCAGCGGGAAAGGGGCCTGCAACACTGAAGCCGGCTCCGAATGGAGCCGGCGGTGTTGCAGGTGTGCGACAGGTGCAGTTGCACCCGTCGCGCTTTTCACTGTCTGCTAGGCAGACAGTGAAAAGCATACTGGGGCCCTGTTAGGGGGCCCCTGCACTGCCCATGCCAGTGGTATGGGCAGTGCAGGGGCCCCCAGGGGCCCCAGTACTCCTGCTCCCGCCAGCCTGTTCCTGGCGGTAAAAACCGCCAGTAACAGGCTGGCGGGAAGGGGGTCAGAATCCCCATGGCGGATTTAGGCAACTGGGGTAAACCGGCGGGAAACCGCCGGACCCAGTTTTATGATTGCGGCTTTACCGCCGCGGTCAGAATGGCCCAGGAAGCACCGCCAGCCTGTTGGCGGTGCTTCCGTCATTTTAGCCCTGGCGGTCTCGGACCGCCAGGGTTAGAATGACCCCCTATGTGTGTTCTTTGTCCATGTTTACCATAACTAATGCATAGCAATCTCATAAGGTATCTGTTAGACAATTTTAACCTCACTTTTTCACAAAAAAATGCCAGCTCCACTGTAACCAGGTATTGTAGCACACCGCTGACAAGCTAGGTGTGCTCGCTTTCTTGTGGTTAGATGATACTTGGGAAGATAAGCAAGCACTCTTTTCTCACTCCCTTTGTTGATTGTTAACAATTGCAAACATCAGATTAAAGAATCATATATCACTGAGCTGAGAGCACCTCAGTGAGATATGCAATATTTTGCCCTTGTGAACAAGTATACATTGGCTGCACGATAAATCCACGTAAAGGATACAGGAGCATTATAGAAATATTCAGAAAACATATCAATTGCCACTTGTTGATCATTTTCTTACACATCATGAGCACCAAAGAACCTTTACTGTCCTGGGAACTAGAAAACACAAAAGAAATCCCAGAGGTGACAACCGCAACCGTGAACTTTTTCTCCGCAAACGTGAACGTGAGCTTATTTTGAAATACAATACAGTCAAAGGAGGACCATATAAAGATGCTGAATTACACACTTGGCTACTAAAAAGACTGTACGTGAAATCTATACAAAGACAATTCATTAACTGAAAGTGCATGGCTTTGTACACCAGCTGATACTAATTGTACATTGTTTCATTTGATATATTTGATCCCAAGAAAGGGAATGTAATATAATTTACCCACTGCATATTTTGAAATCATGGTGTTAAAAAAGGAACGTTGTCTAATTACCCTATCCCAAAAACCTATAGTTTTCCGCCCAGGCCTTCTTTTTTATTTTTCTTTCTTTTCTTTCTTCTGTATGTTTTCCTTCCTTCTAACTATTACCCATTCCCTGGGTAACCATACTCTGTGGATTATGAACCTCATTAGAACGCCCCTATGGTTCTTGAGAACCCAGTACTATCACCAGCATATGCCGAAGCATAGTATTTAATCATATAATCATGAAGATTAGTTTTAATAGGCTCCTTCCACTCGACAACTCCTATTGTAATACAAGTCCAATTTTTTGTTCTTGGCATTCATGCACTACCTATATGGTCCCCTATAGGGCTTTTTTCTAAATGTTCTCACTTTTACCCTACTTTTGTCCTCAGGATGTAATATAATACTTCGCTGTATAAAACATGAGGGTTCTTAGATCTTTTATCAGGCGCCCTTTCATTGAATGACAGACATACCTAAACAGTAACAAGATTTAAAATACTCTCTATTCAAGGATGAAGCATCAAATGCCTATTGTTATAACTCTTTGTACCAGGACTTTTAATTAAACAACATTCATCACAAATTTAGCTTCAGAAGGAATCCCTTTCAGGGTACAGAGATGATATATAGATCCACTAACATGGAAACGGTGACCGTTACAAAATGGTGTCTACTATTTCAGGTTATAGGGATGCGTTCAAGATAGTGAATGAAGGACAAATGATCTAGGTATAATAAAATGGCACACAGACAGAAGCAAAGACGGACCGCAGAGACTGATGAAAGGACTATAACACTCTCTCAAGACATTCTTAACTTTTCCCCTAGCTTGCACTTCATATAGAGGGAAATCTTGACTACACTTGGGGCCAGATGTATGAATCTGGACCATTGCGATTCGGTAATAGCGATTTTTAAGAAATCGCAATTACTGACTCGCAAAGGGCCATGTATCACATTTGCGATTCAGTAATTGCGATTTCTTAAAATTGCAAATTGCGATTTTTCGCAGAATGGTATTTTGCACTTGCAAAATACCATGACCTGCAACCAGGTGGTAACCTGGTGCAACATTTTAAAATGCAGTACAACTGCATTTTTAAATTAGATATGTAAAGCACACATGCCCTTTTGGCATGTGTGTACTTTACAGGTGCAAAAAAAAAAAATGGGGTGCAGGAGAGGGGGCCTTAGGCCCCCTGCACCCTGGCCCTTTGCTTTTCCCAAATTGCGATTTCTGTTTCAGAAATCGCAATTTGCGAAATGCAAAAAATTTGCAGCTATGGGCCAACAGGCCCATAGCTGCGAATGGGGCCAGTATCGCAATTTGCGATTCGATAATTGCATTTGCGATTTTTAAGAAATTACCGAATCGCAAATGTGATACATGGCCCTTTGCGAGTCGGTAATTGCGAATTCTTAAAAATCGCAATTACCGAATCGCAATGGGTCAGATTCATACATCTGGCCCCTTGTGTGTCGGGCCTTTTTTGAAGACACCGAAGAGAAAAATATGGAAGCACCATTTATACCTTACATACAAGTGGGGGATGAGCTGGCTTTAGTTGATGAAGTGCTATTAAGGGATGATGTGTGTGTACCCTCAGTGGCATTAAGAAATATTCTGGTTAAGGAGGCACACAAAGGACACACGTGTCAGTAGTACTTGCAAGAATCTCGAACAATTCATCTGGTGCCCTGGCAAGGAAGCACACGGGTTTAATTTTGTAGATGACTGCACTTCCTTACTGGTCTCAAACAAACATTGGAAATTTCAGGATTCTTCTATTCACATGGTCCTTTTACCAGATGAGGCTTGGCAAAAAGTGGTACTTGACTTTGCAGGCCCGTTTGAGTTATTACCAGCAAGCAAGAAATACATGAGTGTTCTAATTGACTATTATTACAAGTAGGTGCATTTTGATTTCACACCTATTACTAAAACAGAATCCATTATCAGGTTCTTAAAGAAAATCTTTACCATATAGGGACCACCCATTGAGATTGTAACAGATAATGACATGCAATTCACCTCTGCATGTATGAAAAATTGTGTTGATGAGTTTCATATCACCCATCTGAAGGTAGCACTCTACTCCCCTTCTTCAAATGGGTAAGAGAAAGTATGAACACATTTCTAAAGGAAGGGGTGCAGACAGCTTCAACTCTAGGTTGTGATGTGGATTCTTTCTTAAAGGAAAATATTTGGGCTTATCATGTAACCCCACACAGCACTACAGAGTTTGTCCATTCGTTCTGTTATGAAAAAGCGCTCCACGAACATCTGTTTGTTCAGATAGGATTAAACAATTGGCTGACAGTGGAGCACATGACACCAAGATTTTATCCACTGTGGCTGGCAAAGTGAAATTGAGGCAAGATAAAGCCAAGGAGAATTTTGACAGGAGACATCACATCAAAGAAATGGAGCTTAAAGGTGGGAGATTGGGTTTTAACAAGAATTCCCAAAAGATTCAGAAAAGAGGAATCCAAATTGTCAAAACCTACCCACATTGATAAAGTATCTAAAGGTTCTGCACTTTTATCTGGTAAAGTATGGTGGAGCAGGAGAGATGCCATCCAAGGTGCTCCCATTCAAGTTGCTAAAATCCATACCTTAAAGGGTGATAATGACTTTGAATGACTAATTTTCCAGCTTTTGGTGGGAAGTTCCTGAAACAATGTCTTTAAACAACAATTCTTGCAATTCCAGCAGTGTCATCGATAATGATGATAATTTTGTAAATAATGAAAGGGTAAATACTGAGACATCTGGAAGTATTCCTGGTTCTTCATGTAAAAACTAAAGAAATGTAGGAGTGCCTTCAAAATTCAAAGATTATTACATAAATTAAGACAGTGTTAATGTTTTAATCTTAAGCTAGAGGTTTGATGAGTTTTTGGTGGATTTTTTCCAAAAAGGGGAAGGTGTTGTACATTTATATTTGCTTGGCTCACTTTTATTGTTTTGAACACTTGCACATTCCTTTGGAATGTTTATATTCATGCTACCTTTAAATTTATTAGGTGCTTGTGTTTAACATGGGTTACATGATTGCGGGGCTTGGTCTACCAGCTGGGGCTTTTACTAGCTAGACAGCTGAGGCAGCAGACGCTCTGGTCGTGTGCTCTCTATACTGATATGCTTAACTTTATACCATAAAACCATTACTTACTATACACATTTGAGTGTGCGTTACCTTACAGCACAGTGGCATACCAAAAAGATGGAACCAACTGCAGAATGTGGTGAGAGCTTCCTAGACTCCCATACCTTGAAGATATCCATAGACTTTAGACTGAATTGGGGGGGGGGTCCCTGTGGGCTGGGGTCCTATGTGCTGCAGAGGTTGCAGGGTTTTGTATTACAACCCAATTGGTGGCAGTGGTTCTCACTTTACTATCTCTGACTTTTATTTTATTTATTGCAGGGGCAACATTTCTTCAGAGCCTGTTTGAATCTGACTGAATTAATTTGTCTAAATCTGTCTTGGGCTTGTTGCTTCAGGCTGTCAGCAGATGCCTGTGATGTCACATTGAGAATGTTCAGTGAGAGGCTGCAGTGTAGCGGAAACTATGGGATTCAGAAGGTGATCAATGAAGGAGTACAACTTGCAAGTCACCTCAGCCCTGTCAGGTACCCTGAAGAAGTTCACTTTTTTTTATGAAGAGTCAGAGTAGGGTTTGAAGCATTTGTTTAAGTCTATGCCCACTGCCCTCCATTCTCTATGCTTTCGAGGAGCCCAGGGTCCCACCGTCATGACCCATAGAGGACAAACTTACTTTAAAAAAACTGTAATCAGATGTTATGTTATATTGCGGTATGCAGAATTTTAGAGCACACTAGGGTGCCAGGATACTAAAGTATCCTGGCACTAAGCATGTGTGAGACTAGCCACACCCAGGGCCTAGTGGGACTACTTAAAAAGCCAGGCCATCTGAGTCTTGTGGAATCCAATAAGTGAGGAGAAGGCTTTTATGTATAGTGGCAGGTGGTTCCACACTTTTGGAGCAATATAGAAGATGGTTTGACCGCTGCATCTGGTTTCCATATGTGTGGGATGTGTGCAAGAAGGAGTCCGGATGAGCAGAGATGCCTGGAAGATTTGTGAAAAAATATATGATTGTTGAGGTATGCTGTGCTGTTGTTATTGAGAGTGGTACCCCCAAACTGGTCCCAGGATGCTTGTTTCTGGTCCAGGAAGTAGCTGGCTTGGTAGTCCGGGCTGGACTGTTCCCATGGGGAGCAGGGTCAAGACTGATTCGTAGATGGCTGGGTCCAAAATGGGGTGAAGTGGTGAACAAAGTAATGATGTATTAAACACAAATCTGTGACTGGGGGTGAGAGTTGAAAAGTTTCAACACTCTGTCCTTCACTTTATTTTGTGGTGTTGCTATGTGTGCCCTAAATGGCTAGGGTTTGCCCAAAAGTGAGTACCTTGCTCGCTGCACCTGGATTCAAGCTACCCAGGCTGATGAGGGGTGATAACCTGAAAAGTCCCAGGATACCCGTCTGCGGTCCAGGAAAGACATGACTTGGCAGTTGAAGCTGGACTGTTCCTATAGGGAGCAGGGTCAAGACTGATTTGCATATGACTGGGTCCAAACTGGGGTGACTTGGCAAGCAAAACAACAATTGATTAAACCCAAACCTGTGACTGGGGTGTGTGTTTTAAAGGTTTCAGCACTCCATCCAGCATTTTATTTTGTGGTATTGCCATTGTTAGGTAGTGCCTTAAAAGTGTGGCTAAGGAGTTTAAATTGTGTTTGTTTATGAATAGGGGAGCCAGTGGAGCTCCTTTAAGTGTGGTGTTATATGAGTGCAGTCTGGGAGGTTGAGAGTGATTCTGGCTGCTGAGTTCTGAATGGTCTGTAGCCTTCTTGTGAGTATTTTGTTGAACCCGGCATAGGGGTTAGTCCAGGTTGCTTGTGACCAGGGTGTGCATGACTGTTTTACAGGTGCTGTTGGGAGCCATTTCAAAATCTTCCTTAGGATCTTCAGGGCATGGAAGCATGAGGTACTGCCTGTATTGACTTGGGCGGTTGTGTCAAGTTTGCTGTCGATGATTATCTAGAGATTCTTGGCGTGGGTGGTGGAGGGGGTCGTGTTGGTTTTAGCTCTGTTGGTCACCAAGTGGAGTCCCAAGGTGAAGTGCTCTTCCTGAAGATCATGATTTTGGTCTTGACGATGTTCAGCTTCAGACAGTTGGTCTTCATCCAGTGGGTGATTTCAGCCACATAGGCACTGAAATTGACATGGGTATTGAGCATTCTGTCCATGAAGGAGAGAATGAAGTCTGCATAATCAGCAGAGGAGTGTATGTTGATGTCATGCAAGCAGATGCTGCTGCCTAGAGAGAGCATATATGTGTTGAAGAGGGTCAGCAATGGGGGGATCCTCGTGGAACTTATGGACGTCTGAAATGTACAGTGATGGAGATGATGATGGGGTGAGAGACAGTGTCAAATGTTGCTGAGAGGTTCAGGAGGATAAGCGTCGCAATGTCTCCTCTGTCCAGAGTCATGGATTTGGTGTTCATTGAAGTATTTGTTGAGGTGTCTGTTGATGATTTTCTCTAAGACCTTGGCTGGAAATGGCAGCAGAGAGATTGGTCTGTAGTTGGCAAGCACTGAAGAGTCTTCAGAAGGGTTCTGTAATGGGAGGACTGTTGTGGGTGTCCAGGTATCTGGGAATATTGCAGAAGAGATGGAAGTATGCAGAATGGAGCTGATGGGTTGAAGTCCTCTGGGGTAGGTGTGGTGGGAGCTGGGGTCTGATGGGGTCCCTGGGTGGATGGACTTCATGGTGGTGCAGTTTCTTCTAAGATGATGATGGGTCATGTGATTAGCATTGGTTCTTTGGATAAGATCAGGAGGTGTTTGGCAAGGTCTGTTGGGCCAGGTTGTGGGTTGAAGTTGCTGTAAATGGTGGAGATTTTACGGCTGAGAAATTGAAAGGGATGGTTGCAGAGGTCCTGCGAGGGGGAGATTGAGTTGGAGGTGGGCACTGGTGAGGTGAAATCTTTCACAATGGTGAAGATGTCTTTATTTTTGTTGGTGCTAGCATCAATTTTGTCCACCACTGTGACACGTTTGGTGGTACAGATCATTTGGTGGTAGTGTCTTAGGGTGGATTGGAGTGTGCTCCTGTCTGACTTGTCCTGGCTCATTCTCCATTTGTGATCCAGTTGTTTGCTGTAGTATTTCATCAGTCTAAGTTCCTCTGTGAAATTCTATATGGCTTTGGGGAGGCTGTTTCTGTGTTTCGGTCTGTGGGTGCTGAAAGCAGTGTTCCAGTCTTTGTTAGAGATGCTGCTCCAGTTTTGGTGGGCTGGTCTGGCAGTTGTGCATGTGCCTTGGACCAGGACAAGGATGCTGAATTTGATGAGAGCCTGGTCTGTCCAGAGGACTGTTGTGGGCTCGCTGTCTCTGATGATGGTGGAAGTTTATGAAAATAGGGTCTAGGAGGTGTCCAGCTATGGCGGTAGGTCACTCATTGGGTGAGGCCCAGGCTTTAAGGGTCTTTGATTAGTGCTCTTGTGTTGGGGTCGGCACGGTCTTCCAGGTAGAAGTTTAGGTCACTGAGTAGGGTGCCGTTACTATCATCAAGGACAAGTGGTATGACGAAGTCTGTGATGGTATTGGTGAAGTTGGTGCATGGTCCCGGTGGTCTGTAGATGAGGGTGAAATTTAGGGTGAAGTTGGCTGTGATGTGGAGCATGATCTACAGGTTTTCAATGTTGGGGGATGATGCGTCTCTGGACGTGGTGCAGTTGATAGTGTTCTAGTAAATAATGGCTATCAGTGTGTAATGAGTTTTGGGTGTAGGTAAGTGCATGAACATTTGCAGGAAGTGCAGGAGAATGTTCCCTCAGTGCTGTGTGGTGCAGTGAGGCAGCAGAGTGTGGAGTGGCATCCTGGGTAGAGGACGCACAGGGTAGTAGCATGGTAGCAGTGGGAGGAAGAAGGGCTAGGATTCCTGGTGCTGGATGGGATCCAAAGATGAGCCTAGATGGCTTTGCCTTAGGCATGCCGATGGTGCATCAGTGGTGCATCCATGTTAGAGCAGCCATTATGTTGGTCCTGGGAGGAGGGAGGAGGGATTTCACTTCCTGTGCAGATGGATGATTGGAAATCCAGTGATGTCTGTGCAGATGGATGATGGGAAATCCTGTGATGTCACTTGGATGATGAAAAATAAAATAAAAAATGTAATTACAAATCACTGCTGAACACTATGGTAGTGATGTAAGATATGTGCTACTTATTCTGGTGATGTAGAGGACAGGTAAGACATAAAAATGACCAAAAATAATGGGGATGAGTATATGAGCTTATAAGAACATTGAGTCCTTGTATAGGCCTCAAGAGTTTACACTATGGAGCGTCTCCAGATTTCTGCTTAAACTTAGTTAATCCTCAACATCCAGAATGGTTCACTGATAGACAAACTGACTCTTATTTCAGTCTTTTTCTTTCTTAGTCCCCTGGTTAGAACAACATGATTAACATTTTAATGACCTCCAATGTGGCAAGGATGTTGTAGGTTTATTATTAGATTAAAGACCAGTACCTTTCCACTGAATCATTAAGTTTATTCTTGTTGTTCCTATCCATGTTCCTATCCATGTTATTCCTTGTATTATCTAAGGTAGGAGCGTTAGACAAAAGGCCTTATTGATTGATAGAAACTTGGTCTCCATAAAAGTTAACTGAAATTTTTGTCAAAAAAGTTTGAGTAAGATATTTTGTTGCGCATCTAAATGTAGACATTCTAAAAGTTTAGATTAGACTCAACCCAAACTGAAGCCTGGGGCTCCTGCTTGGTATGTGGTAAAAAAGAAAGGCTATCACATGTCATTGTTTTTAGAGAAATGCAACAATTAACACATAAATACACTTTTAGACAGTGCTCTAAATGGGCTCATTTGAAATTCAAAGACCTGATTATGTAGAAGACTGTTTGAGAGAAAGTGAAAAGAAAGGTGTAGGAAAGTGCCACTGTTGGCTTGGTTACTGTCCCACTTTTTGCCTAATGTTGATGCCAGTGTGGGATTTATTGAACAATACACCCAGAGGGCATCTTAGAGATGCCCCCTGTATGTTAGCCAAACTGCTAGTGCAGGACTGACCAATCTGTGCCAGCCTGACACTTTCAGACAACTTTCTGACCACATGGGGTGAGAGTCTTTGTGCACTCTGTGATCAGAAGCAAAGCCTGTCCTGGGTGGAGGTGCTTCACACCTCCCCCCTGCTCGAACTGTAACACCTGGCAGTGAGCCTTAAAGGCTCACGTCTTGGATTACAGTGCCCCAGGGCTCTCCAATTAGTGGGTTGCCTACCCCCAGACAAAGCCCCATTTTTGGTGGCAAGTCCGACTGGAAAATTAGGGAAAACAGGGAGGAGGGACCACCCCAGCTAGGAGCACCCCTAAGGTGTCTAGAGCTGAGGTAACCCCCTCCCTGCAGAATCCTCCATCTTGGTTTAGAGGACAGGGACCAATAGGGTTAGGATTGTGCTCCCCCTCCCCAAAGGGAGTGGACACAAGAAGGGTGTAGCCACCCTCATGAACAGTAGCCATTGGCTACTGCCCTCTGACCCATGAAACATCCCTAAATCTAGGATTTAAGGGACTCCCTGAACCCACCTCACCAGATTCCTGGCGACCTGACAAGAAGAAGGACTACATAGCTGAAATACCCAGCAGAGAAGAAGGAAGGTGACAACTGACTTGGCCCCAGCCCTACTGGCCTGTCTCCTGCTTCAAAGAACCTGCACAAGAACAGTGACACTTCCAGTGGGACCAGCGACCTCTGCCAACCTCCAGAGGACTATCCTGCACCCGAAAGTAAGAACTCCTGTGGACAGTGGCCCTGTCCAAGAAGAAACAACAACCAAGGACTCCAGCCTCACTCCGAATGCGTGAGTCTTGACCACTCTGCACCTGACGCCCACGACCCGTGTCCAAGTGGCCCAACCAGCTAGAGAGGATCCCCAGGTAATTCTGAGCAAGTGCCCATCCTGGGTTCACCGCTCCATCCCGCCACAACAACACCTGCAGAGGGAATCCCGAGAACCCCCTGACCGCGAAAGCTCCCGACAAAGATCTCCGATGCCTAGGGACACTCTGCACCCACAGCCCCCTGGCCTTGGAGAACCCGACCTCTGGTGCAGCAACATCCAGAAGGTGGCCCTCCTTCCTGTCCAGCCTGTGGTTTACCCGAGTCGACCCCTGGGACCTCACCTTCAGCATCTAAGTGACCCCCCGGGTCCCCGCATAGAGAATAATTGGAGACCTGATGCTTTGTTTGCACCCTGCACCTGGCCACCCCAGTGCCGCTGAGGGTGTATGTTTGGTGCCTACTTGTGGCCCCCCCAGTGCTACTCTAAACCCCCCAGGTCTGCCCTCCGAAGTCCTGGGCACTTACCTGCCTGTAGATCTGAAACCAAGTACCCGCAGTCTCCATAGGAGCCCATGGTAAATTTGCCACAACTTTGACCTCTGTACCCGGCCGGCCCTGTGATGCTGGTGGTGGGTGTTTGGGGTTAACTTGAACCCCGACCTGTGGACTTCCTAACCCCCAGAGATGGGAACTGTAAGTGTTGTACTTACCTGCAAATTCATCTAACTTTTCTTCCTCCCAGGAACTGTTTCTGAAAATTGCACGGTGTCAACTTTTAAAACAGAAAATTGCCAGTATTTCAAAGTCTGTATAGCTTATCAATTTCAAACAAAGTACTATTGATACATATGTGAAATAAAAATCTATTGAAGTACTTACCTGCAATTTGAATCTTGTGGTTCTAAAAATAAATTAAGAAAATATATTTTTGCTTCATACAAACAATTGGTCTGGAGTTAAGTCATTGAGGGCCAGATGTAGTAAAGGTTTTTGCCCATTCTGTGTCTATGGTAAAAAGTGTTCGTACATATGGCCCTGAGTGTGTTCTTCTTCTATTGTCTGTGTATGTACAACAAATGCTTTGCACTACCCTCTGATAAGCCTAACTGCTCGACCACACTACCACAAAAGAGAGCATTAGTATTATCTACTTTAGCCTTTGTTAAGCCTCTGGAGAACCCCTGGACTCTGTGCACACTATATCACACTTTGATATAGTATATACAGAGCCAGCTTCCTACAAAAGGCAACAAGGTGAGGCTGTTAGAGTGGGATACCTATCATCTATGGCAAGACTATGCACGAGGTAGAAAATGGGTGGACCCAATGACTAGTAAAGGGAAACTGGTGAAATATGGGAAAGACAAACAAAATGAGCAACATGATATGGCTTGTATGGAAAATAAAATGGCCATAGAAATACATGTTGTACAACAAGTGAAACAGGTCAAGTCGATATATCCATCAGCACCACCTCCAGCCACACAGGAGGAAGATTAATTTATGAAACAAATAATACTGAACCACCAGAAACCACCACCGTTTTCAGGAGATAAAATAACACATGTCCCAGTATTGGAGATAGATTGAGATGAAGAGGAAATACAAAAGGAAAAGATGGAACAGGAATTGCCTAAACTGTGAAATAGAAAAGACTTGTTAGAGAGGAAGACAAAGTCACTAACAAAATTAGACTGAAAGGAACAAAAAATAGTGGATAAATGAGTGGAGGGTGTACAACGGGAAGAAGAAAGGCTTTAGGGATGTTACATTGTTTCCGAAAAGAATCACTAATATGATGTGTTATAACGCACTACAGGCTATAGGAGGAGCAATAGTGGAAAAGATAAAATGGATGAAAAATAATTAGAATGAAGGATACATCCAGGCAAGACTAGTAAAAGGGGAAGGAGAATACTCTGATGCCACAAAGCACATTTAGTTGGACAGGGATAAAAGATTTCAAATAGAGGAGATATACGCTGAATGGTTTGATGATGTTAATACTATATATGAACGATTCCAGGAAAACACATAAAAAGAAATTAGGAGAAGGCTAAACTAGTGGGTAGGATTCTGCAGAAAAGTGGAACAGGGTGTGTTAGGGGATGGGGAGAACAAGACACCAGTGGCGGCCGGCAGCTTTGGGTGGAGGGCGGGCGGGGCACACACACAAACACACACACAGACTCATTCTTTCACACCCAAACACGCACGCACGCACGCTCACCCATTAACAACACTCATTCCATTCAAACATGCACGCACGCACCAAACATTCATTTTACAAATTCACACACATTCATTCTTCCACACACACGCACGCACGCACGCACGCACTCACATCCATTAACAACACTCCTTCCATTCAAACATGCACGCACGCACCAAACATTCATTTTACAAGATCAAACACATTCATTCTTTCACACACACACGCACGCACGCACGCACATCCATGAACAACACTCATAACACTCAAACATGCACGCGCGCACCAAACATTCAATGTAAAACATAACACACATACATACACACACACACACACACACTTACCTTTAGCCTCCAGGTCCCAGGAGGGTTGGGACTCCTGCCTTCCCTCATTGGCTGACCTCAGGTCAGCCAATGAGGGAAGGCAGCAGTCCCAGCCTCGTCACAGAGTGGGATGGGGTCAGTGAGACTGCTGACCCCACCCCACTCTGTGACGAAGTGTCACTGATTGACACTCGCCCTGGGCACTTCAGGGCTTAAACCTGAAGCGCCCAGGGAGAGTGTCAATGGGTGACGCTTTCCTCGTCACCCAGGGGAGGGCCTGGAGGCACCTTTGCTGGGCCGAGGAGGTCACGCCCATAGGGGTCGTGATCTCCTCAGCCCAGCAAAGTTCAGCTCAGGCAGCCAGGAGTCTGCGCAAATCGCGCATGTCTGCTCCTGGCTGCCTGACCTGAACATAAAGAGTGTCTGTCAGGCTGACCTTTGTTCAGCCTGACAGACACTCTTCATGGGGTGGGGGGGCGTGGCCCCTCCGCCCTAAAGGACGGGCCGCCACTGCAAGACACAGTAGAACAACAACATGTGAACAGAATACTGCCTTGAAGGAGGCATCTGAGTATAATGAATAGAATGCCATAATGAGAATGCATGTCCCAAAGACACATGCTAAACTACACAGTTTTGCAGTACATTATTCCTGATATTCAACAGGATAGGGAAGAGTGGTATAGACAAACTGCAGTAAAATTAAAAATAGGCCACCTACCTTTAGAATACATAAATTTAATGTTTTCTATTATTGTGCCTGGTGACATTTAGAAGATAGTAAGGCGAAATGTGCAGATATTATAACAGCAAATAATAAAAGGAACAAACAGATTTTGTCAGATGAGATGCAACAGTTGCAAGAAAAACTGCTAAAAAGAATAGACAAAACTTTACCATGAAGACAGATAAACTACACCAACATAAATAGCTGCAAACAGGAACATGGAGAGAACGTCACAGCCTTCTTTTCCAGAATGCAGAAAGAATTCTCAGCATCCAGTGGTCTGGAGACCTAAAGCGATAGCACCCAACATGTTTTAGGATCCTATTTTGTGAATAATTTACAGAAAAACATTAGAGACGCCATCTACTAATATAACCCAACCTGGTGCCATAAGGTAATATCAGAACTATTGCAGTTGGCCCAATACTATGAAGACTTGCAATCTATGGAGGAAAATAATAATGAAAATAAACATAAAGATTTAAAGACAAAGGTCCTGATGCAACAGGCCCAAGCATATAGTGCACCTACAGGAGGACAAGACAGGGGACGGGAAATGGAAGACCATCTAGGTCTTTCTCAGCTCCATCAAATGACCATGCAAGACCCTATCAGACCACACCTGTACAGAAGTAACAGGGCTAGTTTAACTGGAATGAGCAGGGACATTGGGCCCAAGATTGTCCACACCCTCCAAGACAAAGAGGGTGAGGAACAGGAAGAAGGTCAACAAATAGGACAAATACCCAATTTCAAAACACGCTGAGCAAGTCTGCCCAGAGGCTTGACAACTGCTTTGATATGTGGGCTCCAGGGACACACATGGTCCAAACTGACTATATGTTTGATGGCAGTGCAATCTCATCCTTTTTTGTGGACACATATGACTGCTACTAGGGATGCTCAAGAGTGATGGAACAATGTGTTGCTGTCCCAGTGAATGATAGGGGCCTGTATGTGCAAAGGGATATAGCAGGTTACCAGTCAAGTTCCTCTTAGATACTTCTGCGTCTAGTTCATCTCTGACTAAAAACATGCACCCACAGGTTCCTCTTCAGGGCACACGAAAACATATGTCGGGTTCACAGATGTAATAGTCAGTAAGCCTATATCAGCACTCTTGAAATACAGTATTCGTCTATTTACAGATAAACATTCCTTCTTGATCTCTGAAACATCTGCTAAGAATTTGTTAAGATTACAGCTCTTGAAGAAATTAAACACAACAATTAAATGTACACCACCAAAGACTCCCCTCTAGTAGTATCCCTGCATATTGTCTGGCCAGGCAAGGACATAATCCCAGCACACATGCAAAAGTGAACAGACAATAAAATTTGGGCAACACATAAAAAAGTTGGAGGAAAAATGAACATTGACCCAATACAAATAGTTGTAAACTCAGATCTGTGACCGGGGGTGAGTGTCTGCATTGTTCAGCACTCCGTCCATCATCCTTTTGTGTTGCTAAAGTTGCCCTAAGTGGGAAGGGTATGCCCAGACGTGGGTCCCGTGCTCACTGTGCCACTGGATTCACGCTAGCCTGGCCGATGAAGGGTGATACTCTGAAACCGGTCCCAGGATGCTTGTTTCTGGTCTAGAGAGGACCTGGCTTGGCAGTTCGGGCTGGACTGTTCCCATGAGGGACAGGGTCAAGACTGATTAGCATATCGCTGGGTCCAAACTGGGGTGGCATGGTGAGCAAAAGAACGATGGATT